>NW_027266290.1:1200000-1792500 GCF_022045235.1 Haliotis cracherodii | reverse complement strand
ATGTTTTGTAAAGATGTATATAAGGGTTCTAACTATAGGCTTGACTCAGAAACTAATTAGCTTGTAATTGTGTTTCGGAAATTAGCTCTGTTGTACGCATGCTGAAAAGCTTTATTGGGTATTTACGCATGCTGTTTTTATATATTTGAGTTTTCCATTTAATCATGCATTTCTGTACGCAAGTGAATTGAAAGTAATTGGGTTTTGAATATTTTTTTGGGTGGGGGTATTTTATGCAAATACACAGCTTATCTGTAGCTCTGCCTTCTATGGTGGGGCAGTCAGATCTTCAAGTACAGGTATCAGGGAGTAAAAGTAAAAGATCTGATAGCAATGAGATTGGATATCAATCGGAAATGTCCAGTCAGCAAGAAAACTTACTTCTGTGACTGGCTCTACGAGGTCCACAAGCTTCTCCAGAGATGCCTCCCACACTCCCAGGTTCACTGGAGCAACAGAACATGGCATCATATCACTCTGACAAACTCAGCAACAGCTATGTTAACTTGCCAAAACTCTTTTATCTTGCTCATAAAGTGTAGCTAATAGTCACTGATTCATGATTTGATTGCCCACAAGGTGAGGTGAAATGGGGTTTAACGTCACGTCACTTCACTTGCATGCACATGTGTGTGTGTGTGTGTGTTTTTAGCTGCTTGTACTAGTCCGGACAAATGCTGATTTTATAGTGCTAACCCACTAATACCATGCCGCAGTTTATCATGAATAACCCACTCAGACACAGTATACTTACTCTGAGCCGACCAGTCATTTTTTTAGCCCCTTAATGCCAAGTGCCACACAGGCTAAAAACAATTATCATCTTTTAACATCTTTTGCTAAGACACAGCTGGGGATCGAACCCTTCACCTTCCGCTAACCGGCCAGACGTTCTACCACTAGACCACCGAGGCGGTCTGATTGCCCACAAAACAAGTTATGGTCATACTAGCAAAATGTACTGATGACTCATTTCGTATGCTGGGCTATGAGTCTTTATTTGCCTTACAACATCTGAACTGAACATCACTGCTGTTTATGAATACAGTCTCAACATAACAGGACTCTAAAATTCAGTTTGTTATGGCTAGAGTTCATTATTCACCTCAAGTAAACATTGCTAGGAAGTGGGTTGATAATGGCTGATAACTCCTGGGGTATGGAGTAAATATTACAAGTACCTATATTTCTGGTATCCATCTTTCACAGAGGTAGCTAACTTTAAACCAGATGTAATGGGCTAGGTGTAATAAATCTCAGGACCAGACTCTCTAATGCTTAGTTACACATTATTTCATTGAATTTACTGCAAAAATACTTCTGAATAAAAGAAAATAATAACAAATAAAAACATTGCAAATATTTTCCAAATTTTCCTTGTACGGAAATTCCAACTAAGTCCCTGTGTTGGGTGAGTGAGTTGGGTTTAAAACCTGCATTGAGTGAGTGAGTGAGTATGGTTTTACGCCGCTTTTAGCAATATTCCAGCAATATCACAGCGGGGGACACTTGAAATGGGCTTCACACATTGTACCCATGTTGGGAATCGAACCCGTGTCTTCGGCGTGATGAGCGAACACTTTAACCACTAGGCCGCCCGACCGCCCCTAAACCCTGCATTGAACAGTATTCCAGCTGTATCAGTGCGCCAACTTAATGTGGGGGGGAAAGCCCAATGTGAGGTACTGTAGGTCTAGGATCTTTACCACATTGGTGACACCCATGAGCACAGGTATGGTGCTGACAAACCAAAGAACATAATCACTGCAAATCAGCATTTGAACCCACATTCATAGCTTACTGGCATGACCAAGGACGCCACTCTGCATAGTGAATTGCAGACCACCCATTCACCCCTGTGTTGGAGCGTTGGAGAAGGTGTACTAGCTGTGATATGATTGATTCCCTCTTACCAGCCTGAGACAGGGCATTGGAGGTGTACTAGCTGTGATATGATTGATTCCCTCTTACCAGCCTGAGACAGGGCGCTGGAGAAGGTGTACTAGCTGTGATATGATTGATTCCCTCTTACCAGCCTGAGACAGGGCGTTGGAGAAGGTGTACTAGCTGTGATATGATTGATTCCCTCTTACCAGCCTGAGACAGGGCGCTGGGGAAGGTGTACTAGCTGTGATATGATTGATTCCCTCTTACCAGCCTGAGACAGGGCGCTGGAGAAGGTGTACTAGCTGTGATATGATTGATTCCCTCTTACCAGCCTGAGACAGGGCGTTGGAGAAGGTGTACTAGTTGTGATATGATTGATTCCCTCTTACCAGCCTGAGACAGGGCGTTGGAGAAGGTGTACTAGCTGTGATATGATTGATTCCCTCTTACCAGCCTGAGACAGGGCGCTGGAGAAGGTGTACTAGCTGTGATATGATTGATTCCCTCTTACCAGCCTGAGACAGGGCGTTGGAGAAGGTGTACTAGTTGTGATATGATTGATTCCCTCTTACCAGCCTGAGACAGGGCGCTGGAGAAGGTGTACTAGTTGTGATATGATTGATTCCCTCTTACCAGCCTGAGACAGGGCGTTGGAGAAGGTGTACTAGTTGTGATATGATTGATTCCCTCTTACCAGCCTGAGACAGGGCGTTGGAGAAAGTGTACTAGTTGTGATATGATTGATCCCTCTTACCAGCCTAAGACAGGGCGCTGGAGAAGGTGTACTAGTTGTGATATGATTGATTCCCTCTTACCAGCCTGAGACAGGGCATTGGAGAAGGTGTACTTCTCCAGAATCTGGTGGCCCTCCTCTTCCTCTTTCTCATGTATCTGGATCAACTCACCCACCAGGTTTGTCGGCTCACTGACAAAATATTTATTAAATATTTCACCATGTGTTTGGAAAATACTCAATTCTGATTGCTCAACAAGACGTTTCAAATAGAAACACCCTCTCATTGCAACACCTGACTCCAAGAGAAATTTAAAGACTGATAAGTATAACTTAAAGACCGATAAGTATGATGCTTAAAGATTTAAACTTAGTAATAACGAAACATAAACAACTGCATGACTATTCCGCTACCTACTTTGTCATAATAAAGGGCATGTCTTCCATCTCATGCATGACGATACTCCTGTCATAGGGAGCCTCACAGTGCCTCCTGAGAAACTTCAGCACTTCACTTCTCTGCAAACATGTACAATAGAATCTTAGCAATGCTACCATGGCAATCACCATGTAATAATGATCAGGGAACATCAATGTTCAAAATAAACATTACAGCCAAGATAGCCATAGCCTGATCTAAAAACTTCCGAAAATTAGGTGGTCCCTAGATTACAATACCACAGAAGAAAATTTCCAAGACCACAGGAGCCCCCCTAACTTTAAATGTCTTACAGCTCCTACCCCCTGTATTTAGTAGATTGGTTGGTTTGTTGTTTAACGCCGCACTCAGCAACATTCCAGCTTTATGACGGTGGTCTGTAAATAATCAAGTCTGGACCAGACAATCCAGTGATTAATATCATGAGCATCGATCCACGCAATTGGGATCGATGACATGCATCAACCAAATCAGCGAGCCTGACCACCCGATCCCGTTAGTTGCCTTTTACGACAAGCATGGGTTGCTGAAGACCATTTCTACCCCGGAATCTTCACGGGTCCCAGGACCACAGGAGCCCACCTTACTTTAAATATCCTACAACTCCTACCCCCTGTATTTAGTAGAAGTGTAACTATACACTTTGTTGAACATCATATGTTACTTGATAGTATGGAAACATTGTGATACATTAAAAACTCTGTCATGTTTTTAGTAGATACATTCCAGAATGACATTGAATGACCATCAAGAACATATTCAGTATATTCAAGTCCATTAAAATAAATATTGTCCATACCATTTTAAATTTCCTCATTACAAATCCTTGTCATGTGTTGCATGACCTCACAATAGGTAGTTCAGAGGAACATGGTATTGTGTTTAAGTTAACATACATACCTCAACTTCTGGAGTATTCCAAAAGACCACAGAACCTTCCCTAAAGAAAACATAAATTTTGATTTATTACATTAATATTCTTAATCCATATGTGTTCGATTCCCCGCATAGGTACAATGTGTGTAGCCCATTTCTTGTGTCCCCCACCGTGATATTGCTGAAATATTGCTAAAAGCAGTGTACAACCATTCTAAGTCATTCACTCATTCCATAAGAGATTCAGATGTGCAACAATAGAACTTTTGAAGCATATTTTCGACAATTCCTTCAACAATGTTCAAGTTTTGAAAAAGCAGATTCTCCATAATTGATATTTTTGCTTACATTGTTTTATAATCAATACTATTATAGTGCTCAAATGAGAATATTTATTCAAAATGCATAATGATAGTGGTGTGTGTGTGTGTTCGTTGTTTAGAACAATGAAGCACTTAGTAATATTCCTATATGATACGATGGCAGCCTGTAAATATCAAGTCTGAACCACACAATCCAATAGTGATAACATGAGCAACAATTCATGCTGACAATCTACGATAACGCAATCAACAGTCCCATACCCAGACCACCCAATCCATTCAGTTGCCTCTTACAACAAGCATAGGTCACTGGCATCTATATATGCATTAGTTCACCCTGTATCTGTGCATGGACTGATACACTCTGCCTAGGGTGCGACCACTTCCATGGTCTAGTGCTAGATCGTTCACCCAGAGAGCGGAAGGTCAGGGGATCGATCCCCGGCCGCGTCATACCAAAAGACGTTAAAGGATGGTTCTTGTAACCCAGTTCAGCACTCTGCTTTAAGGGGCTAAACAAGGACTCGTCGGCTCAGAGTCAGTATACTGAGTGGGGAATTCATGGTAAAACTGCGACATGGAATCTCAGTGAACTAGCACTGTATAATTGGCATTAGTCCATACTAGCGTGCACTTGTAATAACCACTGGTGGCGCTAAGATTGAGTCCAGGAATTCCAAGGGTGGAAACTGGACTTTTACATTCAGTTAACTCTCTTGCCTAGGGAAGATGCTCACCTCCTAGGTTGGGTATTCATGTGAAAACTGAGGCATGGAATCTCAGTGGGCTAGCAATATAAAATCCAGACTAGCGCGCACTCACGCACGCACGAAAGCACAAAAGCACGCACAAAAGTACTCACAAAAGCACTCACAAAAGTATGAAAGTATGAACGCATGACACTATTAAGGTGCAATAGTCTTGGACGCGACGTTATACCTCATTTCATCTCACCTCACCTCCTAGGTTGCTATATTGTCAATACTGTACACAATACTCATTGTGCACTTAACGCCCCTGGTTATTCCCCTCCAGCCATGATCTGAGCAATAGCATTCTATTGTTGACCTTCTATTGTCCAGACACTTTTAATTAAGTGCCACATATTTTCATTGAATGTTTATTATCCATGTTTCAACCAATAACATTTTAACAACACATATATATATTATTGCCCATGAAAACCATATAATGGGTGAACCGCATTCAGAGATGCCATCCCATTAACAAAAAATTAGGAATATCTGGCATTTATCAAACAAACTTTCAAAGAAAAATGAGTAATAAATATTATATCGGCATGTCTGACGTAATAAGAAATGTTTGGCATTATTTTTTAAGCACCCAGGCTCTTCAAAGCCTTACCCAACAAAAGGTAAAACAAGTGACAATTAATTGGTTAATTGGTTGTTTATATGACAATGAATGTAGTTAGGTCAAGATCTGGTTTAAATTAAGCGTAAGATATTTCACTTGATCAGACTGCTGAAATTTGGTTCAAAATATCGTAATGATTCTGCCAAAATCATAATGGTTGGTATTTCTGTATAATTGAAACACTATTTTATAAAGAGGAAGAGAAAGTTTTGAAAAGGGCTTCAACAGAGAAACCACTGTATGTAGAGTGAGTGATTGGGTGAGTAAGGATTTAATGTCGCTTTTAGCAATATTCCAGCAATATCATGGTGGGGCTTTGCACATCAAACCTAAGTTATCAGTATGAAGTGCAAACATTTTAACCACTAGGCTAGGCTTGTAGAGACAATCCTGGCTGTTGGCCCTGGTGCTGTTTGAGTGTACACTGTGAGGATTTGGGGTTAAAATAAGTCCCCAGCCACCCAGGCCGTAGGAACCAACTATGCTTGTCGTAAGATGGGACTAACAGGATCAGGTAGTCAGACTCGCTGACTGGTTCATAGCATGTCGTCTTAACCCCAACAGCAAGGCATTGTTGTTCATATGAATGACTGGGTTGTCTGGTCCAGATTTGATCATATACAGGCCACCATCGTTATCTCAAACATTGCTGACTGTGGTGTTGGACAACGGTGTATGGATATACTTGTTCTTATATATATATAATAATAAGTTCTGTGGACGTCATCATCTCATCCAGTGATGACTGATGATATCCCAATGGAAGAAGTAAACATTTGGACAATTCTGCCCTGAGGAAACATACACAAATAAATTCACTTTCACAATGAATTCACATTCACTTCAGTTGTAATCTGACATTCACTGATACAGATACAATTTAACATAATTGTCACAGACTTTCAAATGCTGTTCAAATTATCCATGGACTGATGATACCTTGAAGAAATATATCCCTTTATTCCAGAGAATTTGTAAGTTACTGTTTAATTAAGGTTATTATTTTTGTCATTGATCAGCTGATGGGGAAATAGATACTTACTTGAAAAAAAACATTTCTCTAAGTTCCTTATCCACCTTGTACTTGGCCTTTGCATATAGGCCTCCGGTCACATCTGAGAATAAGAAGAGATAGCTCATGATCAGAATTAGAGATAGGTAGTGAAGATAGTGGAAAATAACACCAAGAATTGTACCGGTATAAATTGTCCCTTTGAAGAGTCATAATTCTCCAGACTTCAGTGAATCTTTAGCAGCCATTAGAAATGAAAACCTGAGCTGACAGAGTGAGTATACTTTACTCATTAGAGTCATTTAGAGTGATGACTGGGACAGATATATGGGGCAGTCACTGTCATAAATATTCAGTACTTGAAAAGGTAAATCTCCCTCTCCCATTTATATCAATGTAATATACAGACTGTGCTGTCAAAGGGCCTTAGGGACCAAGCCACCCATTGTCATTATCATGATTACCTGTGACAGACAAATATAGGGCTAGGGGGCCATATTGCTCATAAATGGGGAGTCATTTGCTTATTTCAAGGTCCCTTAGCAATCTGAATCACTGAAAGTGTAATCACCGACTGGCAGTTCATGTATGACATACAGTCCCTGGGCTTCTAGTGCCTTCCTCAGCTGAGATATGTTTAACTCCTCAGCCATAGCATATGCTGTCACCATCATCTTGCCATCCTATAACAAATATGACCACATTCGGGTAATTGGATTATCATGGAGATCAGAAGTGTTATTAACTGTGTTCACTTAACAAATATCTATCAGTCAGTGAACAATTATCTTTTCATAAAACAACACTCAGTAACAGTATATGGGGTTTGAATCCCTGAATAGTTCTGAGTATAATCCTTATTATCCTAGACTAACGCTTAGTCTCTGAAAATATATAATTTTGATAGAAACAAGAAACTACATTTAAATGGAAAAGGAGCCCCATTGTGATGGGAGATTCAGAAGCTGAACCTGTGAAAAATCTAGGCTTGCTTCATTTAGGGCTACAGCATTACAGTAAGGGATGGGTGGAAGAGAAAAACATGACAAGCTTTGATACAACTGAAATACTGTTGCATACACTGACTTGACAGGCAATGCATATCAGTAGGAAAGTAATTTGACATGACGATAGGGTTCAAGTAAAAAATAAAATTGGGTCTAATGTAAAAAGGGGGCATGGGTGGCCCAGTCGTATAAGGTGCCACGATTCCCTGTGAAGAGTGTGTCCCTTGGGCATGCCAGAGACCTATGATTGTGGGTTCGAATCCTGGTTCGCCCCGATTATGTTTATAGGTTTGTCAGAACCATACCTGTGCTCGTGGGTTTCACCGAAGTGGTAAACCTCTGAGACCTGCATCACTTCAGGCTTTCCTCCCACATTAAGCTGACACGCCGTGATATAACTGGAATACTGTTAAAAGCGGCGTTAAACCCAACTCACTCACTCACTTGCTCTAATGTGAAAAAATAAAACCTTAATAAAGCAAGACCAAAAAAAACTTTTACCTGGGCTTCTTTAGAAGCTATAACTTTTTTTCTCGCTGGTCTCTTGGCAACAAGGCCAGTCACAGTTTTCTGAATGCCTGCACTTGTGACGTAAGAACGAGTCAGGCCAGCTGACAGACTTATGGGTAATAAGCCAAAGGAAAAATTAGGATGTGAAGTTCTTCTTAAAAGGCTTGTCCTTGAAGAAACATGGATCACTTGTATTTGGTGAATGGATTTCTGAGGATAAAACTTGTTAGAGGCTGAATTGCTGAAGTATCTAAGGAAAGATATACTCTTCCAAGACTCTCTCAAACACCTTGGGCACATTCTTCCAAAGGCATATACTTGAGTCCCTTTTCCAAAAACTGTTGATAACATCATATGTCCAATGTTTTACACTGAAATAAATGAAGAGATGTTGGCAGTTTCCAAAGGATATCACACATAATATGTAGGCAAGCCGCATATGGAAATATTAATTTGTAATTACAATCTGTTATATGTTCTTAATTGCTTATATTGATCTGTTTTAAAAGAAATGATGTTTATATTTACAAAAAACATTGGAATCATAATTAGTTTGGGCATAGGACTGGTAATAGACAATGTTTCTGTTAATTATGTTTGTAAACTTGTCTCAAGAGTAAAGTAACTATTTAGGTTAAGTTCTTGTTTATTGATCTTGTATGTGCCATTGTGGCGTGCATAGAGCTCAGAGTTTCTTACATTCTGTAATACAGAAATCACGAGAATATGTATATTCCAGACTTCAGGGCTCATTGAATCTAGTTACAGAATCAACAAATTCTCATGATTTCTCTGACTTCAACCATGTTCTGGTTGATATATAATTTCTCTATGATTTTGCTTAATGATCTATAGTTGCACCAGTTTTACTTGTTAAAAATAAATGCACATTCAGAATGGCTATTGAATCTCTGGTTCTGAGTATCAACAGCAACAACAATAGCGTGACTTTATCATAATATTTAACTTTAGATTAGGTTGTCAATAGTATCATCTGAATGGCAGTTCTTTGCATCCATCTGAACTAGACCATGCCTTTTCCCAACATGACACTGAGAACTCAGGTACTAAAAGTGAATAAAAAGTTGGCATTCTCAAAAAAGATGGTTGGCCTATTAGTCATGAACTTATGCACTGAACTTATCATGTATCAATATTATTCTTTTCATATTTGCCCTGAGAATATTCGTTTTGAGCGTGCTAGTGTTTTTAATCATTTTAGTCCAACCACACTGTCTGTCATTAAAATCTAAAATAACGGAAACATGTAAAATGGAGACTATGCTCCAAGGTGTTGCCCTTTTCAAGGCTTTATGTTGAACTCAGTTGCGAAATTCTTACATTATCTCGGTTTAGTTAGAATAATGTTAAACCACAAGATTTTTATGCAACATAAACTTGAGTTGGTTGACCAATAAAGAGTGTTCTATGAATCACAATTGCAGTGACTGCCATTTTACCTGAGTACATACGTTCCCTTTACGAACATGTCAATAAGCGAAAGTACACTGGTATTTCTTCATGGTAATTTCAAACCGATGGTTCAAACAACTGACAGTGAAGGTACCACAGTGACATTGGTTAGTTGATGATAGGGGTCGTTGAAAATTTGCAAAATTTGTCGGCTCAGTGGTTAAGATCTACATATTGTAAGAGCAAAAAAACGCAAATACGGTAATTCTCACACAGATAAACAACAACCTTCCAATTGAATACGCCCACGTGGAGCCCAACGCTCGGGAAGCTGGTGGAAACTACAAGAAAAGATGTTGCAATCGTAACACGCGTCGTCTGCTGTAAGCTGACATCTTGGTTTATCAAATTATAGAAATGCAAAACAAACGAAAAGGGGTTTAGTTTTCTTTCTAAAGCCATTATTTGTTTAGACACCCAAATCTTCAGGAAACTCAATAGGTTTAATCAAATGTAAGATCATAATTTTCCCACATGAGTCGATCAAGTTTCAAAAGGGATATTTAATTATGTTTCACAACAGAATTAATCAGGAATTGTGTATGATACAAGATACTAAGAATGTTCATGTGCTATGTTACTCGATGGTACTTTCTTGTTATAAAAAGCTCTAAAGTTTATACCTGTTCATTGTGCAAAGAGGTGCATGCTGTGTGGAAAGAAGTGCGACCTCAATAAATAGAGGTAATTTAAATTAAGACATGTAGTTGGTCAGTTATTCAGGTAAAGACTTATCACGTGAAAGTGTAATGTATCAATTATTTACAAACCAGGGTGCCGTTGTACAAAACAACCTCCGACTGACGTAAGTCCACGTTAAGTTATGGAAGTTACGAGTCACCTGAGCGCTAAGATCGCTTTGTACAACGGTACCCAGTACGCATCAACTTTACATGTTTAAATAGTTTCGTTTCTGCTGCCGAATACATGTTTTGTACAAACTATTCGGCGCATGCGTAAGACACTGCATTAATTCCGCTTCCTGCAGAAGAAGCCGTGTCAAATATTGTTGACGATGTTGTTGTAGATTATTTTAGAATTCAGCGGTTAACAATGAGTACAGGTAGCACAACTGAAGCACCAAACGCAGGAGGAGGTGGCGCAGGCTCCTCTGATCAAAATGAAGATAATGACGGTTCTGTTTACGAATGCAACATATGCCTGGACACTGCCCACGACCCAGTTGTCAGTATGTGCGGTCATTTATTTTGGTACGTAAATTTTAAATTCAATCAAAACGAACCCAAGGTGTGGCTTGATATATCCAGTTACTAAAATATGGATAACGTACGCCTAAAACCGTACAATTTTCAATTTGTTCTCTGATGCTACATAGTGTAGCTCTATTAAAACCAGTCTCCAAATCCCAGTTTTCATTATTGGTAAATTAAAACACAACATGTAGATCTACATTCAGACTTCATAGATTTTATGATCATTCATATAATGTGATATATTGTTTGTCATGGCCATGTTTATCCAATGGGTGTCTCAATATATCTTTGAGGAATCTAAGTAATGTTCATGATATAATTACCACTTATTGATCTTGCAGTTGGGCGTGTCTTCACCAGTGGATAGAAACAAGACCGAATCGGCAGACCTGCCCTGTTTGTAAGGCTGGAATAAGCAAAGACAAAGTTATTCCTATATATGGAAGAGGAAACCCCAATCCACAGGATCCCAGGTATGAAGCATGTCTGAGAATGGTTACCGTCACGTTTTAAGTAAACTGGTCATTATTTTATGGAAATGGATGCAACATGTGCAAGACTGACGTTTTCATGACCCAGCTATATCATGTATATGCTAACACCACTTTAGTATATATGACTCTAATTGGCTCCAGCTGTGGTTTATGCTTCTCTGATCTCATGAACCTCATCAACCTCATCATTCAGTCCTTATCATGCTTAAAGTTAAAGGTATGGTTTTGTTGTGTTAGGATAGGTCCCTTTTCTGATCAATCACCCCTTCACGATCATTAGGGATAGATACCACTTTCAAACCTTAGGGTAAGTTGCGAGTTATGCTTAGCGTTCTTGCCTCTTTTAGGAATGTTTCCAAATGTTTTCAGAAAACATTTGGAGTTTCGCGTTGAAACATTTACATTTATCATTTGTTTATACACATATGCATTATCACCATGATCACTGGTTAACAGAACAATAATTACACTAGTGATATTACCCTTGGTCCTGTAGTAAAGTAAAGCTGGCAACATGACATCAATCATGCAGTTATGCCACTAATCATGCTAATTGTAATCTGAAAATGTGCACCCATTTACAGTGCACATGGTACAGCACCCTCAAAATGGATTGTGAGGGGAATTATTTGGTTCGACATGCTATAAGAGAGAGTCAGATCATATTTCCATCACGTCCATTCAGTTATTCTTCAGGGCTTCAGATTGGTTCATTTTCTAGGAAAGTGTCAATTGACTGATAGTCAATAAAATATCCTGAAGATTTTTATCAAAATTGGTGATAATATGTAGAAGAATGTCCTATCAAAAGTTGATAAAATCTTGAAAATGTCCTTCTGTCTCCAACAAAATCACAGATTATTATTTTTGATTCACCAATATTTGTAATATCGTTGTAATATTGGTATGAATTTTTTTTTCATTTTCCGTCATATTTATGTCCTTCATTGTTTGAAATTGGGTATGAAGGTCTAGGGGTCCTTGCCATGGAGCTAATGTTAAAGAATATGACAGGGTCCCTACATAATATATGAAAGCCTTAAGGACCAAGGGGACATCCCTTAATTATGAACACTGCTTTAATTATGAACACTGCTTTATTTTCAGCATCCTGATCTTCAGTATTGTTTAATGTATAATGCTATACATTTATCAGTTATTTAAACTATGTATATCTTCAGGGAGAAACTGCCGCCACGTCCACCTGGTCAGAGGTCAGAACCAGAAGGATCAGGGGTAGGTGGTTTTAATTTATAATCATCAAGGATATACCTGGCTCAATTAATTTTGGGGTCCAAGGAACTCAGAAGCCTTTAATTGTGTGGCTCCCAAGCTACAAAATGGGGTCCCGGAGAAATGTAAAACATTTGATGTGGTACTCCTATATGATTGAAGTAATATCGTTTATGCTCAGAGACCTGGATGTGGAGGTCCCAAACTGATGTGGTTCTACAAGAGCTGGTGCTGATAGAGCATGAAGCATTTGATTGTGGATTGTATTTTTTTAATTATTACCATGATTACGTAACATTGTTCAGGAAATTAATTCTACTTGGTACCAAATTATGAAGTAGCAGCATTCAGCAGTGAATTCACTCTGTATTTCTTTTGCACAGTGTTAGAAACTAAGATTTTTTAGTCCACTTTTCATTTAACTAGTTATGGAGGATGAAAAAACAAGATTGTCAGCCATTGACAGCTGTGAGGTGTGAGTAACCGTGCTGTAGGTCAAGTTATGCCACATCCAAGTTCGGGGTGGAGAGGCATTTGATTTTGATGGTATTATTGTTTACTAGGGGTAAACTAACTAATAACACTTGCACATGTTAAATGTATAAGAGAATGTTAATTCATTAAGTTTGTTGTAGAAATATATTCGTTTAGCGTTTTAAGACCTTTTTGAACAACCTACGTCACCCCTACGATGGAAATGGCATGTTCGATTTCCAAGAAATGACCTCTCTCGTATAATTCCAAGAAATGACAAAGCCAGTCCAAACAGTGCAGGACGGGATGGTAGAAATTAAAACATCTGTCTTTGGACTAAGTTTTGAGTGTCTTTTGTCAACTTCTTTTTGAAAAAATATGTGTTTTGAGTGACCACCTTCGGAATGTTCTAAGATTGCTGACGTGTGTGCCTGTGTTGTTGCGCGTTGCAAGAGAGCACCGTTTTCAAACCACTGTTGTCATTATGGTAGAATGGAGATAAACCTACTGTGTTTTGAAATTTGATGTAGTCCCAATGGGTAGAGTAGATACCTCTTTATTTTAGCTAAAGCGCTTGGCTCCAAATTAAAATATAGAGGTATATGCTATTTACCAAGTTACCAAGTCTGACCACTCAATCCATTAAGCTGCCCCTCATGACCAATGAACCAGCAATATGTTGGGGGTGAATGCTAACCCGGAATCCCCACATGGGTATTCTTGCTAAGGAAACAATGGACAGACATTATTTTGCCATGGAGAAATATATTGTTGTGATGCTGCTTCTGTCTTTGTACAGGGGCGATCGGGTAGCCTAGTGGTTAAACCGTTCGCTCATCACGCCGAAGACCCGGGTTCGATTCCCGACATGGGTACAATATGTGAAGCCAATTTCTGGTGTCCTCCGTCGTGATATTGCTGGAATATTGCTAAAAGCGGCGTAAAACATCACTCACTCACTCACTCACTCTGTCTTTGTACACATCATGTCCCATTTACATGTAATATATTGTTCCACTTCTCAATAATATTTTCTCCTGTTTTTATTTGTTTCAGGGATTTGGTGGTTTTGGCCTGGGTGATGGAGGGTTTCAGTTCTCATTCGGTATTGGTGCCTTCCCCTTTGGTATTTTTGCCTCAACCTTTAACTTCAATGATGGCCGACCTGGTCCACGTAAGTATTACCTTCAAATATGAAACATTCAGAAATTTGTCAGCTTGTGTCAGAGATGTTTGTCTTTATTCATATAACTAAGGCCCCTGGTTTTTCATTTTTTGAAAGAGCCAGCCAAACTTCCTTTGAAAGTGAAATAGAATATTATTTTATTATGATCAACTAAGAGGTGTGCATACAGACATCAATGTTAAAGTTTCAATAGCCAGTCAGGCTAGAGAAATTTCAGAATCATGAATCCAACCAAATGTTTGCTTGTCACGGGCTAGTGGGCAGATGGCTATTTTGCACACTGCTGCAAACATGAGCATAGAGCCTAGGGTCATATCCAAGGCGACCTTGTGACCAATGGCGCCTAGAGGCCAAAACCAACATAACAAAGTGCACTTTAGATCAGCGTGAACTTCATGCCCCCTCTAACATGTACAAAGTATAAAGAAGTGGTTTCAAGAGCGAGTTTTTGTGAACAATCATGTTTGTTCTTGTGAATTTAAGAACAAAAAGCAAATACTTAAAATGTACAAATTCTTCCGTTTCGGTAGGTCAGTTTATCCATAAAAAATTGATAATCGAATCAAGGCTGCAAGATCAGACTTACCCTCCTTCATAATACTTGACTCATAATTTGCAATTTACTTGATTGATACCTTTGCAGTATCAAATTTTTGGATAAATAAACTGTCATATATTAAGGATTTACAATAACAACACTAGTTTGTCTGGTAAAGAATCTATTATTTACATACCACCTTGTAGCTGGAATATTGCTGAGTGCAGCGTTAAACAACAAACAGACAACCCAACCCGTGATGATATGAAACATGGAAATAAAATCAATAAAGTATCTGCAGAAATAGAATATGAATTAGTCCCAAATTAATATCCTCATCAGCTGTATGTGTTTGTTTCAGCAACAGTCAACTCCCCACAGCATGCAGAAGAACAGTTCCTGTCAAGAGTATTTCTGTGGGTGGCCATTGTTTTCATTGTGTGGCTCTTACTGGCTTGATTTTGAAGCTGCACACACAAAACTGCATGTAAAATAATATCTTCAACCCTTCAAGGCATTGCAAGCAATGCCTTTCAACGCTGCACATAATGAGGACATTGATAAATGGCCCTTCAAATTATCGGGCATTGTAATAAATGACAGATTTGCTGTTGTTAGATCTGCAGGGATGTCTTGGTCAATATTTGAAGAGAAAGGTTGCAGTTGCACAATAAACATTGTTTTGTGACAGTTATGAATCTGATGATGTAACATATAACAGTTTCTATATTTACATGTATATAAACACACACACACACACACACACACACACACGTTGCAGGATTAAATTTTAATCAACAACAAAATCATGCATTTTCGTGAAAGGAGCAACCATTTGATTTTCAAGGGGTAGGAGTGGTTGAATTTTGGTTTGAGGTCCGAATTTTTAAATGGTTAGGAGCTCAACATAAACAGGTGCTCAATAATGAACTTTGAACACTTGTCTGCAAAAAAGGGCACATTGCTTTTTCCTACAATGCAAAGCATATGTAATTAATGACACCCCACCCCCACTTCACATGCTTCATGTGGTTACTCCCCATAAAGTCTGTTGATAAACAATCACATTGGCTTTTGTGCATAATCTAGTACCAATTCATGGATGTTTGTATGACTGAGTATTTGTGCAAGGAATGTGTGTGTGTGTGTATTGGATTGATTGATTGAGAGAAATACTGTGTACAAAATGTTTTCAGTATATAACAGACATTTTTTTCCGATTTATGGGATAAATTGATGATTGTTTTCATATTCTATTGTGAACTGTATATAGGTACTGGTAACTTATATTCTCTGCAAATTCACCCAATTTGTGTTGCTGTAATTAGTGTTCATTACTTTTGTTGTCTTATCGTTGTTTATTTAGCACTGCAATAATTGGATGGTGTTGTATTGTTTTTTGTTAAGGCTTTGATGCTTGAGTCCATGATCACATTTCCAAAGACAATGAGCACAAATAAGTATACTGCTCAACTATTGATAAGGAAACAGATAATGGTTCTGTTTTTATATAATGGGTAGGTTCCTTGGCAGGATAAGCGAATAAAAAATGTATCCACTGGGGTTATTTTCTGATAACTATGCAATATTTAATGTCAGGTACTAGTTTTAGTGTTTACAAGCAAACATTGTGCCTAGGGCTGGGACAGTTACTCGGGTCAGGTGGGTACTGAGAAGGACCCGGGTACCAACAGGACTACCAGACCCGTGGTTAGTCACATGATATATTTTTTAATGACAAAAATTATCTAGAACTCCATGGTTACACTACAAGTCACTAATGTTCGCATTTCTTTCTGACTACGCACGCATTCCTTTCATAAGTTTGAATATAGATAAAGCTTCAGTTAACTTCCAAGTACGCATTCACTATTCGTAGGACAAGATTTTGAAGTCATAAGACACATCTGCAGTAATTGAATATTCCTAACAAAAAGTTGAGCAGTAAATACTGAAACAGGGCCTCGTGATATCTTTTAGTGGATTTCTGTGACCATTTTTTTTTGACGACTGTTTTACAACAAGGTGAAATGAAAAAAACACATAATTTTTTCACAGTGGTTGGTAAGAAATGGTGAATTGTTTTGACCTCCCACATTGAAATTTAGACATTTTTGTAAGCCAACTAAAAGGGGAAAAACGTCAGTGTCAGTTGTGGTCAATAGGACTGTGTTGACAAGGGTATCAATATTGTTACTTTGTGCTGTGAACATTACCCATACAATGTAAATTTTATGTCACTGTGAACTATAACCATTACATGCAATTGTATGTATTTAAACAAGAACTAAGATACAAGGAATAGCAGATTTTCTCTACCTGTGAAATACATAATGAATTAATAGCACATTAATTCATGAGTGGGAGATAATCTTAATTTTGAGTGTCTTTGAGCTGTCTTTGAGCTTTTACCCAAGATGAAGTGTAATCTGTTTTGTAAATAAAATTCTAACCCATGAAAAGTCTATTTCTGGACGCCTTGCTTTAACACACCATGAATGAGTTTTGAACAGTACTCCAGTTGTATACTACTCAAAAGAAGTTAAGGATCACCCGATTCTTTCATATTGGTAAAGTTAATCTGCCATGGCACGAGAGATTAACTATAGTAATATGAAAGAATCAGGTGATCCTTAACTTCTTTTGAGTAGTATATCACAGTGTGTCAGCTTAACGAAACGAATGATTTAAGATCAACAGAACACAATGTAATTCCAGGACTGTTTTATTACAGAAAGGGCAACAGTCAATATTCCACTTCTGTAACTTGTTACATACAATGGCATTTCACTAATATCAATGCTTAGTCAAGTAGAACAAAAAGATCTTAGCACTAGCAGAGACCATGCCTGTCAGCAACCGGGTATCAAGCTCAGAGTTAAATGACACGGTCTTGCCTGTCTATTGTGTGAGTGAGTTGGGTTTAACGCCGCTTTCAACATTATTCCAGTTATATCACGGCGTTTCAGCTTAATGTGGGAGAAAAGCCCGAAGTGATGCAGGTCTCAGACGTTTACCACTTCGGTGAAACCCACAAGCACAGGTATGGTGCTGACAATCTTAGAAACATAATCGGGCTGAACCGGGATTCGAACCCACAATCATAGGTTTCTGGCGTGTCCAGGGGACGCAACTCTGCACAGCGAATCGCTGCGCCTTAGACGACTGGGACACCCATGCCCCCGCTGTTGTAGAAGACAATCAGACAAACCAGTCATGAGAACTGACACGCCTAAGGGATGCAACTCTGCATGCCAAATTCTGGCACCTCAGACAACTGGGCCCCCCCAGTGGCCCCAAAAAGGACTGAGGGAATGGTACAATTTTGGGCTGTTCAAAAACCATGTCAGTTCTGCATGTCTTGCTTGATATTTGTTGTGAGTGTGAATAGCTGTTCAATACCACAATGAACAATATATACAGCTATATTACAGTGGGAATTTCTCCATAATATGTGACCAGTTTTATTCCAAGCTTTAGCAATTCAGCAATACAACTTGCAGGTTTCTTTTCTCTTGTCCCACTTTTAAACATAATGCAAGGTTACTGTTCATTATAGGGATACACACAGGTTGTCTTTATTGACAACACATGGCAACTACCTGCAACGCGTCCAGGGTGCCTTCACTCTCGTGGAAAGCACCTGTAACATCCGACAACAGGTGTGTCTGAACACACTCAGGTTGCCTTTACACTCATGGCAAGCACCTGCAACATCTGACAACAGATGTGTCTGACCATGACGGCAAGCACCTGCAACATCTGACAACAGGTGTGTCTGAACACAGTCAGGTTGCCTTTACACTCATGGCAAGCACCTGCAACATCTGACAACAGGTGTGTCTGAACACACTCAGGTTGCCTTTACACTCATGGCAAGCACCTGCAACATCTGACAACAGGTGTGTCTGAACACACTCAGGTTGCCTTTACACTCATGGCAAGCACCTGCAACATCTGACAACAGATGTGTCTGAACAAACCCAGGTGTCTGAACACTGACGGCAAGCACCTGCAACATCTGACAACAGGTGTGTCTGAACACACTCAGGTTGCCTTTACACTCATGGCAAGCACCTGCAACATCTGACAACAGATGTGTCTGAACACACCCAGATGTCTTCACACTGACGGCAAGCACCTGTCACATCTGTTGTATCTGAACACATCAACAAGGGCTGTAACACTTCACTTAAGTATCAGCACAGAGCAATTTTTGTGCAATGATATGCTAACTGTATGGTGAGGTCCATCTTCCAGAGGCAAGTTAGTTAACTGACTATAAAATTCCAGTTTCCACCCTTGCCAAACTAGACTGGAATTTCTGGGCTCCAGTGGTTATAACGCGTTGTGTCCCTTCTATGCCTCTCCTATTGGCCAATCAGATTCCACCTCTTGTATCACTTGCATTTGCTTCAAACAAAATGACGGCACCCAGGCAAGACAATCTGATGAATAATCAAGATCTATATTGTGAAAAAAAGGGTCTTACATTTCAAAGTGCATCAAATCACTTGAGCACCTTGATTAAAAACATGAAAACATTTGGAAAATATCTGCTGACGCCGGGTTGGTGGTGCACATCCTTTGCAAATCTTGCAATCAACCGAAATCTGGACAACAGTTTACAAACCGGAGTTCGATTTCGTTACAAGATTTTGATTGGACTATGCATAGACTCGTTCGTCATGCAAAAAATGTAACTCCATAATACCAGCCTAGTTTGGCAAGGGTGGAAACTGGGCTCTTAAAGTCAGTTGACTCACTTGCCTCGGGAAGATGGATGAGGTCATGTATTCTAACAAATCAGAACAGATTGGGTGGGTATTGTACAAGGAAAACTACTTGTTTTCTGACAGTATGTACAATAATTCTCAAGGCAAAATTTGTCCAATTAACTCAGTTTATAACATATGTTCTAGTAGGATCCTTCTGATGCTTGAACACAGCTCTTTCATATGACAGGTGTCAAGTTACATACTCCGTACCATGTATTGTGAAAACATCTGATAATATGGCAATAAAGTGTACCGTTACAGCCCTATTCAACAATATATGCAACAACTGAAGTTCCACAGGATCATGAAATTAGTAAGGGCTGATTATAATATCTGATACCAAATGGCGTCGGCTAGTTGCCTTTAAATCTTAGCAGCACTCAGTAACACTTCACAAAAAAAGCGACTATGTTTGTCATAAAAGGCGACTAAGGGGATCGGGTGGTCAGACTCGCTGACTTGGTTGATGCATGTCATCAATCCCAATTGCGTGGATCAATGCTCATGATATTAATCACTGGACTGTCTGGTCCAGACATGATTATTTACAGACCGCCGCCATATAGCTGGAATATTGCTGAGTGTGGCGTTAAAAAACAAACAAACAAAAAACAAATCACATAAGTACACATACAACTAGTTCAAGGTGGAAAATCAAGCAAAACTAACTGAAACCACAACATATTACATAAGTAACACTGGAATAAGTTCTTGATTTTTAAATGCAATCAAATATTTTATAATTGGACTTGTCATGAGTAATTGATGTGATTATTTTTAAATTTATGACAAGCAGATTTTTGTGAATCAAAGATGATAAAAAATAATCACAAAGCACCAACATTTAACCTTTAGTGACTGGGGAGCACTGCAACATTACAAGATGCTGTACTGGAAGCTGAAGACACAGACACTTGTTGTTGAACATGCTCATTAATTCCTCAGATGATATGTCAGTTCTTGCCCTGAGATGATATTCCACTTTACAACCATTAGCTCACAGAAAGAAGAAACAGAATTCAGATCACTCTCCTCTGACAAAAATTATCTTAACATGTACAATCAGTTTTGTGAAACTGGTGACACAACAAGTTCATTGCAATCCCTGTTGAAATTCTGGTTAAGTCTAAGAACAATGAACTATTGTTTGGAACAAAACTTCATTCAGGATATGTTGGCAGACATGTGGAGGCTGTCAATATCCCAGTACCAGAGAGGTCTGGGTCTGGTGCTGCTGCTCCTAATGCTGCCCGAAGTGATGCAGGTCTCAGACGTTTACCACTTCCGTGTAACCCACAAGCACGGGTATGGTGCTGACAAACCTAGAAACATAATCGGGGCGAACCAGGATTCGAACCCACAATCATAGGTTTCTGGCGTGCCCAAGGGACGCATCTCTGCACAGCAAATCCCGGTGCCTTAGACGACTGGGCCACCCGTGCCCCTGGACTTGACTGAACCTATCAAACAGGATGAGTGACTAGTTTGCCTTTGTGAACTCTCAGTTTTGTTGCATGGTATTTATTCAAGTCTTCCATCCTCCACATCTCCAGGACTCACTTTTCTATAAACCTGCACCAATCCCTGAATCCATTCCCATGGTTCTGGGGATCTCCAATTACCTGCCCTTGATTTTCATTGGACATTTTAATGTGCCTCACTACTCAGTCTAATGGTTACCAGTCTCAATGTTGGGTTGGCGACATCAGCAATATGGCGGCCAGTCCCATTGACCACGAAAGAGTCGACGAGGAATTCAACATTGAACAACTGACAAGCAAAACAAAGCCCTCAAAACCCTATTGATGGAAAGGATGTCTTCATCTTCATTAATCCTGGCAGAGGCAGTCCCTTTCCAATTTCCTTATCTCGCCATTTGATTAGTCGGTAAAAATGTCAATGAAATCAAGGGCGGGTAATTTGAGATCGCAAGAACCATGGGAAAGGGTTCAGGGGTTAGTGTTGGTTTAACCAAATGCATGCCCCGAGCTATAGAGGATGTGTCATAATCCTAAGGCAGAGCTCCAGATAAGCTGCGTATCTGTGTAAAATATGCATCAGAAATGCAGAAATACGCAGTAAAATAAAATCCAAGCATATCAAATACGCAACGAACATTACAGATAAGCTACGAAAATAAAACTTGTGCGTATCATCAAAATATTGTGAAGTAACCCTGTGTATTCGATTAGCAAATCAGCAACTTATTTTGAAATTATAAACTGGCATCCCGTCAACCTTGCCAAAATCCACGATGACAGTTACATCACGATCATTTGCCATCACACTTTCTTGTGGAAGTATCGTGGTATTTTTGAGTCCTATAAAGCTCTCGAACCCACACGACACCAGTTTGCAGGGACTAGATGAATAGTGTTTTTAAATATTTAACTTAAATACCCACATGTGTAAAAACTAGTGGGCAACAGAAATTTGAATACCCAGATAGAATTACTGATACCCAATGATTATAAAATGCATGGGCAAAATACCCACAACACCAAAAGCTTATCTGGAGCTCTGCTAAAGTGACTGTTCTAGATTGAGAGGTCCCTACATTCAAATACCATAGCAGCAAACCTCAAGGACCCTAGGTTCCCCAACCACTCTTTAATTTTGAACACTGAAATCTCATTTCATACTCAGTAGTTATATTGATAGGAACTTTGTATTCATCTTCCTGTAGCAAATGGGGAAGTTAGCCATGCAAGTCAGCTAACATGGAGTGGTGTACAATAACACATTTTACACATCATCAAGTCAGATCTATCGTTTGTTTCAAAGACAACACATCAATTCATGATAATATATTTACAGTTTGAGGGACGAGAAGTCAACTAGTTACCTAAACAATGTACAATGCAACAACCGAGGTGACTTGACACAGTCTGTTACATGCAGTATGTGTATTAGCATCAGTATCTGTGAGTGAGTGAGTGAGTGAGGTGGGGTAACACCGCTTTTAACAGTATTCCAGTTATATCATCGCATGTCAGCTTAATGTAGGATAAAAGCCCGAAGTGATGCAGGTCTCAGACGTTTACCACTTCGGTGAAACCCTCGAGCACGGGTATGGTGCTGACAAACCTAGAAACATAATCGGGGCAAACCGGGATTCGAACCACAATCATAGGTTTCTGGCGTGTCCAAGGGACAACTCTGCAGAGCAAATCGTCGCACCTTAGACGATTGAGCCACCCGTGCCCCCTAACCCCCCATCACTATCTGTACTGAAGATGTACTGATGTATATAACATCGTCCTCGGCAATACTTCACAGATTTGTATGCATACACTACTTGCCTCCATCACCAGTGAACCGTTATACACCGACATGCATTGTAGCGTGGACACATTCTATTGTAAGTCAAGCAGTGAAATGAGGTTGTGTATACCACATAGAAGTCAAATGAGTTCTCCTCAGTGCACAAATATTGTGCGTACCCTAAATTTGCCAGATATAGAAGCATTGTGTGGAGTAGATGGTCTAAAGGCTGTGGAAGATGGTACAAGAGAAACGTGTTGCTTGTGAGAGGTTGGATTACTTGTTTTCTCTTGCCTGAACCACATCGTGGCATTCTCCATTGGTCAAAACAAGAGAGCGATGGAGGAACATAGCGTACACAAACCCAGGAAGTACTGATGAGGGAGAAAGACAAGTTCTATGGATGAACAACTTCTTTATTACAATTAGTGCAACGTTTCGGTGTAGATCCTAACACCTTTATCAAGCAAGTGATGTTAGGATCAACACCAAAACGGTGTTAGAATCTACACAGAAACGTCGCACTAATTGTAATAAAGAAGTTGTTCATCCATAGAACTTCTCTTTCTTCATCACACCAACTTCTAAATGCCACTGATGAGGGGACAACAAACATTGTAACTCATACATTCTTGTGTTATGACCATGTTTTTGTTTGATAGGTAATGCACAAGGTTCATACAGGCTTGAAAAGGCCTTGAATCTTAAGGTCCTTGAAAAGCCTCCATGTTTAATGCCATCTTGAAAAGCCTTGAAAATCACCAAAATAGCTTAAAAACCATAAAATTTGTACAGTATAACACATACTTGTTAACATAAGTATTAAGACTGCTCATACTGCCTTGTATTCCTTATGACTAATATAGTATGATGGATTTAAAAAAAATACTGACCAAAGCTAATCACCCAATTAAAAAAGCCTTGAAAATGACAGTTGAAAGCCTTGAACTTTAGTGATCTATACTTTGACACTTTCAATATTTTCAATAAATATGGTTCAATAGATCATGTGTCAAATGTTGTCATTTCCGATTCAGATCCAAACAAAATCCATGGCTTTTGTGATGAGAAAACAATAGTAGTGAATGAATAGAAATTCTCATCATGAAATTGTTACCAAAAAGATGCCAAAGGCTTCCATTTGGATAATAAGCATAACATAAGAAGTATAACTGCATGATTTGGGGACACCTTTATTTCCGCGTGTTGTTTCAACAAACAATATCTTGCTTTAACTTGTAACATTCCCAGGACCAACAAAACATACATCATAAGGTAGCAGACTTGATTAGGTTTCAGTCTGTAAAACAAACAAGGTTTTATTCTTGTGTGTGTACATTTATAACAGGGATCCCACAGACCCTCTCAGGAATAACTGGTGAATACTAGAAGCCCTTGGGCATATACATAGAATCCTATTCCCAAGTAGCCAATGGCTTAATTTTGGTGGGCTGAACAGCTCAAAGAGTGAGTAGGATTTTACCCCTCTTTGAGCAATAGTCGAGCAATATCACTGCAGGAGAGACCAGAAAATGGGCTTCACACATTGTACCCATGTGGAATTAAACCCAAGCCTTCAGCATGACAAGTGAACGCTTTAACCACTAGGCTACCCCCTTCCCTTGAACAGCTCAGTCAGACATGTTCTAAACATGATTTCAGAAAAAAACCTGGCATGAGTGAGTGGGTGAATGGGTTTCAATTTTATCACTGCGAGTCAGGTTTATCCAGGACGAAGTCTGAAGTCATCATGGTGATGTAGGTCTTGAGACAGTCACCATGGTTACCAATCTTGTGAAACTCACAAGAATGGGTATTGTACTGACCAACCTAGGATCATTACCAGGGTGAAACTGTGATTCGAACCCATGACCATAGGATACGAATTGCAATGCCATTAACGACTACTGCCCCAGCATGTCCGGCGCATCCAAAAGGTTCAAAATTCCTCAGTACTTATCAAGAAAAAGCTAAGGTCATCAAAATCTGATGTATGTACTATCCAAATAATTGACTTATCATTGCTTATCCAGTTCCTGTTTGTAACCCTTCTGCCAGTTTAATCTATGCAGATGTGATTAAAAAGTAACAAACTTGCAGTCCGGGCAACCAAATCATACAAGAATATGACAATGATGAGTGAAAGTGTTGACTCAGCAAGATGATTACCGTGTCTGAACATTATGGTATAAACATTGGAAAATAAAATTATTAACAAAATCTACAGCACTACAAAGCATACTTGGCCTGCTGCCAACCTGTACACCCAAATTCCTGACTTTCTACTCAGCAACTTTGATGTCATCAAAACATCAGCACAAAACACTAGGCGGGGTGTCAAATGTATGCTAAATCATAAGTAAAATAAAACAAAGAATAAATTATAAATATAAAGAACAGATGAGAGAAATATGGTGAACATTACATTAATATAATGTACGAAGCAACATCATGCAGTCCCTTCATTGGCAATTAGATTATTTGTGATCGTAATGTACATGATTCAAGTAAACATGTTCTAATACATTTCGTAACTCATTTCCTTTGAACATGATTAATATATTATGAGTTTTTATTCATCGTCCATGCTTGTCAACCATTAGAAAAAAATAGCTGTAATATGCTCAGAATCTGAACATTGTCTTTCTAACAGCTTTGACACACAAACACACATAGCTGCAAGTTCAGTGTGAAATGGAACATAGATCAATGCCCTGGTCATTTTGACATATACTTCAGATAAGGTTCTCTCCATCTTCCATCTTAGTTGTAATGAGTTATCTCCCCTTGAGCTTCATCTTCATCACTTCTGTGATCATATATAACATGGAACACTACAGTCAATAAATACATGTGTCATATCACAAGGTATGTTCCAAGTAACACCCAGATAGTTCTAGATGCTGTCATTCCAGCAGTGTCAACACTGTGTTGTTACCTTCATGACTTCCATTCGTTGTACCTAGAATCAAGGTTCATGAGCTCTCCAACACACAGCATCACTGATGACTTGATAAAGGGGCACCTGCCACCTGGTATCATTGAAAAATAGCAGCTGTCACCATCACAGCCCATCATCACCAATACAGTAGGCTTAGATACAGTGATCCCTCCATTATCCACCAATTTCCATCGAACATACTGCAAAGAAATCCCTCTACAGACATCTGATCCTGTTGTCTATCACAAGGTCATCACATCTCCCACTGAGCTGTGAGCAGTACGGGTGAGGCTTCAGAGACAAATCTCCATCTTGTGGCACACCATCCTGTCTATCACAGAAACATGCTGCCAGCTCAATGTATCCTTTCACTAACATCGTCCGAGTCCTGGCAGTGACTGACAGAAAACATCAACTACACATTACATCAGAAGTAGGCATCAATAATCTGGTGTATAGACTGTGTGACAGTGTAGTCCAAAGGTTTCACTTCCTCCATGTTGTGTGAGTCCCGTATGTGGTTCCACCGCTGTAGGATGTTACTATAGTGTAAAGCCAGCTGTTGTTTACCTACATTGTGGTACAGACGCAGCAGTCCACGGTAGTCATATTCCAGACCGCTGTAGCCCTCGCCAAATAATTTCTGACCTACAAGCAGACAAAACATTCAATTGGTTGAAAGATACTTAACCCGTCCAACTATAGAACACGGACATACCGATGAGGTATCATAACCCAGGAATATTTCACTTCACAAGTCAATTGCCTAAAACAAATCATAATACCGTATTCGACGTAATAAGCAACCCGCTCTAATAAGCGCCCACGGCGATATTTGTTAATATATTGGCTAGTGAACAATCCCAATTAGCCCCTCTTCCGATTGATCAATGTACATAAGGCATATTTATTCGTGTATAATACGCACTCGTGTGTTATATATGCACCCTTAATTAAATTAAATTCTGGAAAAATATAACTGTCCTATTCAAACATTTTCAGGCTGTCAGCATAAACCACGAAAATTATCTTTCAACTGTTTTTTCTCTCACCAAAATACCATTCTAATAAGAGCCCCCTATTTCTAATTTTGAGAGCGCCCTGAGCGCGTATTACGTTGAATACGGTAACCAAATTCCAATTAATTATTATTAGCCTGTCTGCTTTATTTTTTTACTCAAATAGATAACAATAGTACAACAGTACCACTCGAAAAAATACCAATGACTATATTGATAAAAGTGTACCACATCCTGATCAAAACATTTCAAAAGTACAAATCCCTCACAGTGACTTGAGTTTAACAACAGTGTAAAGCTAGTTTTCAGTTGTCCTACCAGTAAGAAACAGAACAAACCTTGTAACTTTTGTTTGATGTTAAACGCCGCACTCAGCAATATTCCAGCTATGTGACAGCGGTCTGTAAATAATCGAGTCTGGACCACACAATCCAGTGATTGACATCATGAGCATCGATCTACGCAATTGGGATACAATGACACGCATCTACCAAGTCAGCGAGCCTGACCAGCTGATCCTGTTAGTCTCCTCTTACGACAAGCATAGTTGGTTATTACAGCTTTGCAGACCATTGTGACATCAATGACAATTAAATGACATCACTAATCTCTCTGCCATTGGAGCTGATTAGCTGTACCTTTTACATTCAAATCACTGCTTATTTAGTGATCAGAAACTGAAAATGTTGGAAAATGATTTTGAATGACAAATGAAATCCTATCCTTGTGGCATCTGATATCAAACCTTCGTGCTGGATATCAAACACTCTTGATACAATTACCAATAAATACTTATACATTTGTTGACTTGTGTTGACATATATCATAAGACACTTGAGTGAGATTCTCGATGATATAGCGTTGCGTATGTGTGTGGGGCTTCTTGCACTCATCCAGACTAATGCCGATTTCATAGTGCTAGCCTACTGAGATACCATGCCGCAGTTTAACATGAATACCCCACTCAGACACAATTTGCTGACTCCCGGGCTGACCAGTCCTTGTTTTAGCCCCTTAATGCCCAGCGCCAGGCAGGGTAACAACAAGTACCATCTTTTAACGTCTTTAGGTATGACAGAGACGGGGATCTAACCCCCAACCTTCCGCTCTCCGGGTAGACGCTGTACCACTAGACCACATAGGCGGCCCCTTAACTGTGACATAACTTACACAGTTTGAATGAAGAAATCAGTATTACCTTAAAAATTGACAGTTATTACCATGGTGAATAATCATATACAGTTCAAACAATGCCTACCTATTGCTATTGAACGTAGATAGAGTTTTTCTGCCTCATCAAATTTCTCCATATCATAGTTGTACAATGAGGCAAGATGTCCGACAGACAGTGCTACCTCGTAGTCCTCTGGCCCCAGCAGCCGTTCTTTGATCTCTATAGCCTTCAGGTGCATCTCCTCCGCTTCCTGCAACACAGCAACATCAACACATTTTAAACATCACCTTTTCACCATTCAGTACATTCTGACCCTGAAAGATTGGAAGGATTATTGACAATGATAAGAGCCATGAATGGCTTCATAGCATGTTGCATGCATTCAGAATCAGCACTCCTATTTCCTTATCAAAGAAGGAACCAGATTCCAAATGTTTAGTCATTTTCTGTTTCCAGGCAGTAATCGTGATAATGCTAGAGCTGGTAGAACCCTCTCTCCAGCAATAAAAACTTAAAAACCGAACTTGATGACTAGTCTAGCAATTACTTTTTAAGCCATCACCTAAATGCAGAAAAGAGATTAGTTTTTATGGGACAAGCCAAGAAGTGAGTTTAGATTTAGGCAATATTCCAGCCATATCGTGACGACAGGCCAAGGAGGTTTCTCTTATAACACAATTAACCAAATATTGTAACCACACAATCCTCATTTCAGTCGACACTCAGCAAGCTGTTGATACCTATGTAAACTATGTTTATAATAAACACAATAATTAATAAACTGACGGATATAACGAACTAGGTTTCTTGTCCCGGTCATTTGCTGTGAATAAGATGTAAATATGTTTATAACAAACAACTTTTATAACTAACTAAAATAAGTGGTGCATTAGAGTTTGTTCTAACCGTAGTTTACTGCATTCTGCCACTGAATCCTTCTGCTTACCTTGTATCTGTGCATGGACTGATACAATCTGCCTAGGTTGCCATAGTGTTTGGCTGTCTGGACATTGTTCTCCCCGAAGGCCTTCTTGGCCAGTTCTAGAGACTGTAGGTGAAGGTCCTGGGCCTCATGCAGGAGCTGGTCCTCCATCTTCTTGTTATGGCTGTCAATGGCAATCTCCTCCAGGATCAGAGCTGCCAACAAACATACCTGGCTCAAACATCTATACTAGACTACAATAAACCCATAGCCACACCCTGTCTGCTCCCGCCCTAGCCTCTGAGTAACATACAGAAACCAGCTGTATTCATTTACAAAGACAGCTCCACCCATTCCACCATACAGTTCATTTTGTCCCTGCAGGATCGGACGGCTTATCGACAATGATAAGAGCTTGGAATGGCATTTCTGCAATATGCATGTATTCAGAACTAACACTCCTGTTTCCTAATCAAACTAGGAACCAGATTCCAAATTTTTAGTCATTTTCTGTTACTAACATACTGTTATCATGGTAATGCCAGAGCTGGAACCAGTGCCTCTCCAGTAATTCTCTATAGTTTCACGTAACTTAAAGCGTTTACTGTTTCAGGAAAATATGTTGTTTGTTTGTTGTTTGTTGTTTAACGCCGCACTCAGCAATATTCCAGTTTTTACGATGGTGGGCTGTATATAATCGAGTCAGTTCCAGACAATCAAGTGATTGACATCATGAGCATTGATCCATGCAATTGGGATACGATGACATGCATCAACCATGTCAGCGAGTCTGACCACCTGATCCTGCTAGTCGCCTCTTACGACAAGCATACCGGTATTTGCCTTTTACGTCAAGCATGGGTTGCTGAAGACTTTTTCTTAACCGCATCACCACATGACATTAATCACTGGATTGTCTGGTCCAGACTCGATTATTTAGACCGCCGTCATATAGCTGGAATATTGCTGAGTGCGGCGTTAAATAACAAACCAACAACAACACAAATCCAAATCGGCATCAACGTGTGTACAAGAATGTGTTTTATTGTGTAACATAGATATCCACACAGACTTTATACTGACATTATAGCCGTCCAGTCCTTGTTTCATCCTCTTAATGATGAGAGCAAGGCAGGGCAACAACAGGTACCAGAGGAACAACTGGGGATCAAACCACCATCCTTCTGCTCTCTAGACAAATGCTATATCCACTACACCACAGAGGCGATCTTGAAGGGGGACAGGCCAATATCAGACATTGATGCAAGAATTGGGCATTTTATCCTATCACATTACAGACCTTGTTTTGACTGTCCTGAGGAAATAATACTGATCTTAAAATACTCACCTTTGACTCTTTTTGAAGAGGAAAGTAATAAATGATCTATTGGAAGAATATTGCACAAAATCTCAATCGCCTTTTCAGCATGATCTCTGCAAAAAAGAAAACTGCAAAATTACAGTTGCCACAGAACACACTAAAGAATGTTTTTGTAAAAGACATATTTTTTTATTCATGGCATAAACAGTAAATACACATCACAGCAGATACTCACTTTGCCTTCTGGAACCTGCCCGAACTGTACTGCTCGACATAGGACGCATACGCAAGGTCTTCATGGGCAATGGCCACATACAGGTTGTTACCACCAAACACAGCCTGTCGGATGTCTAGAGCAATCTAGTCAGAAAAATAAATCAAATGTCATAAACCTGTTCGAGGAGATAAAGTTGTCAGGTAATATTGCAGCTGCCGATACTGCATTGATCAATGAGGAAGTGTTTACCTGATGGTCATGCCAACAAGTACCAGAGCTATAGATAAGCGTTTGGTTATTTGGGTATTTGGTTGGTTGGTTTGTTGTTTAACGCCACACTCAGCAATATTCCAGCTATATGACGATGGTCGGTAAATAATCGAGTCTGGACCAGACAATCCAGTCATTGATATCATGAGCATCGATCCACGCATTGGGACCGATGACATGCATCAGCCAAGTCAGCGAGCCTATGCTGGTTGTAAGAGGCGACTTAATGAATTGGTACATGTTTAATATTGAGGTTTTCTTTTCTTTGCTTTTGACATGTGCTTTCATTACAACAAGTTACAGTAAACCTTAACAGAGATATACAAAGGAAAGATGTGTGTCATGTGTGTCTGATTTTGATTGACTCTGGCCACAAGTTCAATACAACAAACAGCACTTACCTGGTACACACAAACAGACCCAGGTATTGAATCTACATTGAGTAGATAGAAACCATAGTCAAGAAGAGCATCAGAATACTTGGGGTGATGGCTTCCAAAATGCTCCCTGGGATATGAAAAGAAAAGTTTTCATAATAAGCCAGAATTTAGGAAACGCACTGCTGAATTTGGCATACTACAGAAGACTACTGGACATATATCACATTATAAGATTCTATGACAGGTACACTGTGAGGGGACACTCCAATCTTTGTAAAAAGCACAAAATTACCTTGCATATGCAACTGCTTGTTTGATAAGTACTTCTGCCTTTTCAAACTCTCTCTTTACTACACATGCCTTGGAACACTGCCGCAACACATCCACCACAGCCTGATACACAAACAGGTAAACAAACATATATATTCAAATATAAGATGGCTATGCCATGAATCACAAAAAACAATGAAGAACAAAGGGATTTTACGATAAAACATTGTTCTATCATAACGTCATTTCTGAAGATTCAAACATCTGATCACAACGTGATGATGTCGTAAATTGGACAACATTATTTTTGAGAGGGAGGTGTCTAATGAGTTGTTCCCCATAGATATATCTGGGCAACGTAGATAAACACAAAGGCTGAATGATCGCATCCATAAAATGGACTTGTGCACATTACTGAGGTCGGATTCTATGCAGGGAGTCATCATTATTTAAATCAGGGGTCCGGAAAATTTAAAATCCCAATCAGACATTTGCATTTAGGCCACGCCCCCTTCAAATAGTGTATTTTCGTATAACTTTTCACACACGATTAAAGTTGTTACATATATTGTTCCCTCGTTATTCCCAATCGGACATGTCCGGCGCATATGACCGTTTCCGGACCCCTGATTTAAATACGGGCAAATATCTTAAATCTTGTACATATTATTAACATTCTTAAAGAGGTTGAACATAATATTGATATCTCAAATAAATAAACAACTCATGGTCATTGTTTAATGTACAATAAAACACTGCAGGGAGAATGATAGTTTATTCTTCCTGCAGTGTTTTTTTTCAAAGACAAACAACTCCCACTCGTCGTTTATTTCTTTATGAATCACAATATTAAATATCTGTTGTTAACTGTCATAGTAAAGAGACTTAACAGGGTTTACACAAGTCAGAAATGTGCTTCCAGTATTCACAAACTGGATGCAGAAAACAAATACATTACATCCTGAGTGACGCACATTAACATTCATTGTACCAAATTCTTGACAGGAAATACAAAGCTCCTGTAATTGAATCAAATCCCCAAGTACACTTCACTACACAATTTCATTACTTTCAGAACCTTCATATTTCCTGTAAGGACCCTTGAAATTTATTATTGGGGATCTCCTTGAACCCTAGTTTTGTAGGTCAAGGTAAAACTCTGGATTTAGCTGTCACGTTATATCTACCGGACTTATTTGTCAACTTGTAATGTATGGAACTAAGCTGATATTACATTGCCATGACAGTGCTGACACAGTAAAAATGATTATATCATTGTTCAAACTTCAGGGGCGGTGGGGCAGTCTAGTGGTTAAAGTGATTGCTCGTAACGTTGAGGACCCAGGTTGGATTCCCCATGTGGGTGCAATGTTCAAAACGCATTTCTGGTGTTCCTGCTTTGACACTGATGGAACATTGCTAAAACTAGTGATAAACCGTACCCACTCACACACTCAAATCTTCAGGGTTTGAAATTAACATAAGTCTGCTCATCTGAGACTACAAAAATTCAGGAAGGACTAATGACATTTGCTTGTGGACTACCACCCTTGACATTATGTAGATGTCAACTCTGTAGCAGATCATATTTGTCGACAATGAACAATGATGAAGGTTTTATGATAAAAATATCATTAATGCTTATCCTGACTAATACTAATTTGCCTATCTCTTTCTTCTTCCCGAAATGTAGATGGTTGATGTGGAAGAACTTCCACAGCCCCGAGTCGTGATGGGCACCCCATCCTTGGAGTGAGGCGCCTACAAATAGATGCTGATTGTATTGCAGCTTGTTCAAGTGGGTTCCTCCAATGGTGTGGAAGTTGAAGTGTTTAAGTTCTTGTTGATTGAGGAACGGTATCGGGGTAAGGGGATGCCAGACTGCCTCACTAAACACGCAGATTGCTTCCCTCACTAATTATGCACTCCGAGGAACGGTTTGAGGAATCTTTGGATACTGTCAAGGCTTGGGATGAAGGCAGCAGACCTAGAGTCACTTGCCACTGGTTGACCGATATTCATTTGTGACTGCTGCTGGAAGATGTCTTTGGATCCTTATCCAACGATCTTCTGGAACTTGAATGTGGTTCCGCCCCGTCAGGAACCTGATGCCCAAGAACTTGAGATAGTGTTAGTAATTTCACAGTGAAATTTGGTTGAAGTCGGAGTAGCTCTGCATGGTGATGAGCTTGAATCCTGTCATCCAAATAAAAAGCGCAACGGAGATCCACTTGTTGTGCTGAAAGGCAACGACTGGTTTGGTCACCAATGTTTGGTTTGGTTTGGTAACCAAAATAACCACGACCATTGAAATTCCAAAGGGCAGGACTGTCCATTGGTAATGTTGAACCTTGTACAGGAAACTCAGATAGTTCCTGGAGGCTGGATGGATGGGGATGTGAAGGTAGGCATCGTTGAGATCGATGCTTGCCAGGTAATCATCCTGCTTTATCATTTGTTTTAGTTGTGGTGGGTGGATCATCATGAATTTGTCAGGCTTTGGGAGATACTTTATGTGTAGATTAAATGAGTTCTTTTGACTAAGATGATTGGTGAGTAGAAACCTGGAGTTATGGGATTGGTTTGTACTATCTCCAATAGTACACTCTGGTCTTAAGAGTCGGACATCAATGTATAGTCCTCATCAATCTCCAGGGCCCAGAGGAAGGTGGCCATCCTATGTAAAGGAAACACCTTGACATTAAAGTTTGGCATCGTCAAACTCTGGGAACGGGTAGCTTTAAGAAAAGAGGCATGAAGGTTCTTGGCTCTCTGTGAAATAGCCTTAATCAGTGGAATGGTCAAGGTGTTGATATCATCTGCCTTTATGAAATAGGACTTGCTACTAGGGGTATCCCTGGAGGGTGACGAATTAGGTAGGCTATAGGCGACCCATGCCAACATCTTGTGATCCTCATTGACAAATGGAAATTCTTCTGACTGGCATGACATCCTCATCTTGGAGTAGGTAGGAAGCATTTGTGTTAGAGGCTGAAACCCCTTCAGAAGAAACCATCCAAGTAGTAGACCGCACGCAGGGTAGGCTCAAAGGGCGGCGCTGCTGCATGGCTAGAAGAACAAGTGACCAAGTCGGTGTTCAACGAAGGAGGTGCAGAGATTGCGGGAAAAAGACTGTGCAAACATTGACGGTTGCATGAGGGCAGTCTATTGCGCAAAGGTCTAACGTGGATGTATGGAGGTTGGAGGCTGGACAAACGATGAAGCTGCGTGGAGGTGGAAGGCGGCGCGCCAATGTCTTCATTCCCTGATGTGAAAGTCGAGGAAGGCTTCGTGGAGGATGATCACTTCGACTTTGTGGAGGTGTGATCCTTCATGAAGTTCTGCGCCATCGTGAAATACGACGTCTTTGAGGAGGACAGAGAGGATTTCATCTTCGCCAACGACTGGAGATTATTACTAGGGTCGAAGACGTCACAGGAGACTTCTTCTTCAACTTGGTAGCAAAGACGCTCTTCATAGGAGAGAGTCAACACTTCTACTGCTGACAGATGAAGTCTGGGCTGAAACATCAGGGACGGTTTGCAAAGAGGGAAGGTCGGGCTTGACTTCATATACAATGTTGAATCCCATTTCTTTGTCAGAAGGAGGGGAGGGTGTAGTTTGACGATCTGATGTCATCTTCTTCTTAGAGGCGGTCTCTGTAGATGAAGTGGAGCGTGAAGAATCTCTCCTCTTCCTGTCTATCTTCTTCCTCTCAACAGCGTAGATGTATTCAGCAAATTCTTCTTCAGTCAAGGGGGAGCAGAAGTACAGTCGTCTGTAGTACAGTTTTGTTTCGGTATAAGTTGAACAAATTGGGTGTGGATCACGACTGGAGATACTAAGAAGACACATTGTACACATTTTCATTTTGAAAACAAGAGGAAAATTAACGATCCAAAAAGAGGAGAATCCTTTGCTGAATCAAAAAAATAATTGTGTATGAAGAAGGAATGTTTAAAAAAGGTAATCAAATCCAAATTAGTAATAGGAAATAGCAAAATGATTAGGATGGCTTGGATTATAACAGCACAAGAAAGAGTGATGAGTCAAGACTGGTTGGTCATGTGTTTCCGGTGCACTTTGACATGACAGGGGCAAGATGTTTTCTGTTCATTGGGAACACTACACAAGAGTTTCAAATACGTTTCGGGAAGAAGAAAGAGGTAAGCAAAATAGTATGAGTCAAGATCAGGTAAAATTACAAACTTAATCCTAAACCTAAACTTAGATCTCTTTTCGATCATAGTTCATCTCTAAAGTTTAATAACATGACCTAAATTTTGACAAGCAATGCGAAAACAGCACCTGGATAAAATATTTCAAATATGTCTCTATAATTCAATGCTGATTTGATTTGTATTCTTACCTTATGAGACAAAGAGGGAGCCAGTTCATGTAGAGCCAGTGTACAATACTTGTAAGCCTGTGAAAGAAATATGCAATCAAAATACAAGGCTGATATATTCATGGAAACATTGACAAGGAGTATAGTTAGCCTCATAAGCTATGATCAGCTGATAATAAACTAACACTGAAACAAAAACATTGTTCCAGTATTTTGTCCAAATCGGAGGAATATGTCATACAGATACAACAAACAAAAATGTCTGAACAAAGATGTGGTCTCTGAAACCAAATTGTTTTATCTTTACACATGTATTCTACAAATTAAAGAACTGTTGATACATTCTCAGGTTCAGCAAGAGGTGGTACCCCTTTTGGTCAAAGGGTTCACTCATCATGCTGATTGCCCTGGTTCAATTCCCAATATACCGTATTCGACCCAAAAAGCGCCCATGTCCGAATAAGCCCCCCCGTTCCGGAAATTTATATTTTGTTTTAAATGAAAATCGTCCGGGAACCGAGGTTTCCGTATATTTGAAGTCTGTATAAGCGGGGCATGACTGTATTCTGTTTATTTAAGATATTTGTGACTTAGGCTTACTGTTGAACTTACGCCTATTTGACTCTGAATTGGTCCCAATAAGCGCCCACCCCTTCTGTCTTTATTTTAAGCACCCTGGGCGCTTATTGGGTCGAATACGGTAGGTACAATGAATGCAACCCAATTCCATGCTATGATTTTTCTGGAAGTGCAATGAGACAGAAAGCAACATAAAGCACACTCACTCACTCACTCAACACAAAACGATCACTGACCTCATCGTACTGACTTTCAGCAAACAGCAAAGCACAGCATTCTGTGTAGAGAGCCGACTTGCTGACTGTAATCCCATGCTGCGCCAGAATCTCCATCAGGCGGAATGCTTCCCTGCAGGTCTGGTCGGCCTCTCTGTACTTACAGTTGGCATTCTGTACATGCAGTAATCTGGAAGACCCGAAAAAATGACATAACCAGACATCACAGACTTGACAATATTCACAACACGAGTTCTACACAAATACGACACTGATGTTCTCTCTGGTACTCTGCAGCATATTGGGATGTAACGATTCAAGAAACGTATAATTCAGGGTTGGATCTTTACACTCGCATGTTAGCCTGAGCGGACACAAATTTAACATGAGCTAATAAAAGACACAAAATGTACTAGTCCATGCACGTGAGCAATTTTTTTTTTCTCAAATTTCATCATGGTCATAGTTTTCCATTTATCTAAATGCATACATAATTATATCTTCCACTAGCCTATATCAAAGACTTACCCTTGCCACATCAAGGCCTTTTTTCTTGGCTGGACCCTGGGGCCACCTCGCGTATACCACGAGTTGTGCCCCATGTCATGCAAAACGCAATATCCAATTTGATAGCTGTTCTTATCTCATATAGCTTCACAAAGACGGTGACTACCATAGGCGACAACCAAGTCGATCAGATAACAAAAACATTCCCAATTTCATCCCTGACACAAAAACATAGGCAATTGTTGTGGGGTTTAAAAAATGAAAAAGACATGTTCGTGTCAACAAAGACAGGCAGCGGTAAATCACTTTCATACGAAGGTGTACATTCGTGGATGTTGATTTTGTGAAACGTGCTCTGATTGGATTATCAATATGTGCGACAATCCAAACATATTTAGTACAGGAAAGTGGGCTTGATCATGTTGATGTGGCAAGGGTGGTAACAAGACTTTGATAAAAAGGCTAGTGGACGGCTCTTGCCTCGGGAAGATGTCATAATTCAAGGACTGGCAACAAACCTGACACTGCATTCTAAAGCTCTACACAAACTGCCAGTATCTGTCTCCGCCTGACACACTTCAGCACATGCCTTGTACACACGCTCACTGTCTTGAAACCAGCCTGCATCACTGAGAAAGCCACCTGGAAGCAAAATGACATGTTTTGACAAACGAGATAGATGAGATACATAGGGTAACAGAGAGGTGATCATGACATGTTTGTTATCTTACTGTGACAAGACATGGTATAAAGTTTGACACCACTTTGAACATTATTTAGTAACATCATGCTATGTCAGGTTGATGTGGGAGGAAAGATTGAAGGGAGGCCGTTATCAAAACATTTACCACTTCAGTGAAATCAACAAGCATGTGTACGGTGCCAACTACCCTAGGAACATAACTATGTGAACCAGGAGATCCAACACGCAATTACCGAATTCGACGTAATAAGCGCCCAGGGCATTCTCAAAATTAGAAATAAGGGGCTCTTTTTAGAATATTATTTTGGTGAAAAAAGTTGAAAGATAAATTTCATGGTTAATGCTGACAGCCTGAAATGTTTATGTAGGACAGATATATTTTTCCAGAATTTAATTGCCAATAATATTGGGTGCATATAACTCACGAGTGCATATCATATGCGAATAGGGGTCTGAAGGGGTGCTAATTGGGATTGTTTACTAGCCAATTTATTAGCAAATCTCGACATGGGCGCTTATTAGAGCGGGGCGCTTTTTACGTCGAATACGGTATAGGTTTCTGGCGCCATATGGTAGGCCTGAGGGGGACACAACTCTGCATTGTGAATTTCTGCAGTCTTAGACAACTGGGCCATGACCACTGATCATGTAAACAGTCAGCCTGATACTATGGTGAAGCTCTTTTGCAGCAATTGTCCTTAAATATTTACGAAATGATGGTCTTAATTGGTTCAGATACGAACAATTTCTGGAATAAATATCTGAATTGCCATTTTTGTGTTTCTACAATAATTAACCGACTGTGAACATGGTGGCTTTCAACTTGTAGCGCCAAGACCTTTCTTTGGCACTGAACCAGGCTGTTATCATTCCAATTGGGCTGGGTGTGTCAGACCCTTACCATGTGTGCACATTTACAGTAGGAAACCTACCTAAATTAAATCCAAGCTGCAGATATCTGATTTTTGTGTACTGATCTTTCTTCATTATTTCTGACAAACGAACAACAAAAGAATCAGCCAAGATTCCCGATGCCCGTAACCCATGATCCATCAATGCTTGAAAACAGTGGTGTAGAAGGTGTCTGCAAAGCAAGATGTAAACAATTTTTAACATATAGTAAACAGGCACATTAACGTCTCTCACTTTCACTCATCCTACAGCAGGTTCAAAGGGGGAACCTTTTGCAGATCTTTGAGGTCTGTGATAAGGACACCTTCAATTTAACCCTTAATCAATATTAAAAATTCCTTTTGTCTAGCAGTCAGGGTTGCATCTTGAAAATGTGGATTTTCAATTCCGACTACGAAACCCATTACGTGTACTTGGGCAAAGTCACTTATACATACAGAACTTGAAATACCCTGTGTACTGGTGCCACAGCTCCGTAAGCACAGGACCAATTCCCAGACCTTTATTGCTAGGTGTGACTATTGGGCCATTTACACTATTGCGATTGTATTGCAGTCGTGGCCCACACTATTGCAATAGTACTGCGATATTTGTTAACTATTGCAGTAGTATTGCTATAGTAGTAAACTCACTTAAAGGCTTGTTAATCATAGTAATCAATGTAATAGAAATGAAAAAAGTATTGCTTACAATCTCAAACACTGCCATTTTCTCCCTGTCACTGATCAAACCAAAGGGAAGTACATCTAATCTGATGTTGTCGTAATCCTTGCTAACCAACACAGAGGCAGGCATACTATTGAGGATAATATTGGCATTAATAATTCCTATCTATATTATAGAAGGGCAAATAACTGCAATATGTTGGACCACCACAATGTGAAATTCATTTCTTAATAACAATTTCTATAGCATTAAACGTCACATATATGAGTGTATAACCCCACTAAAAAGGACCCTTTTTTTAATTCCCGTACAATCAGGGTTTTTTTCATTTTTCTAATTTTGTCTTCTTCATCTCCTGCAGCTTTGAAATAGTCAAAAACTTATCCAGGTTACCCTAATTGGCATGGTCATCACCGGAAGGAAGGGTTGTGATACACTACTGCTGATTGGCTGCATAATTTCCAGGATTCATTTGATCCAGTCATAAAGCTTGTCTTAACTATTGGACGCAGTTACAAAGCATGAGACATTTTTCAATTGAAAAACAAACTAAGACATAATAGGAGACATAATAAAGAATATAATACATCTTTGGCATAATGAAACCAAATGCACAGAGTAATCAGTTGTAGTGTCGTTACGAGGGTCTGAACTTCAACCAGCAAGTCGGGCCAGCTGCTTTCAAATACTATTAGCCAGGCGTATAATTCACTAACCACACTGTAGGGCTAACTGTTATTTTGATCTTTGATTTATCTCAGATTGGATTCCCTTAGGAAGCATTTGTTAAGGGTGAGATAGCCTGCCCTAATACAAAGTCAAAAGTAACCCTCAGATCAAAAAGGGGTTCTTAGCCCTAAGTATCAAAAAGGTGTGCTCGCTTACAAAGGGGGCCTAACCAAAATAATCATATTGGAGAGCAAAAAACATAAAGGGGCCCCAAGGATAGTGTTGGATCGAAGAGCATGCAAAATAAGTGATTTACCAAATATTGTACCCAATCCCAAAGCTATCACGACTAGACTGAAGTATTAATAATACAAATAGGAAAAATATCAATACAAACCTTTTGTCATTGACTTTTAAGACTTTGGCAAATGTATCTAAATCACTAAATTCCATTCCCAACTGACAGAGTCTTCCCTTACTGTAGAGCTGAAAAAAGAAAGATTTTAAAATCATGATTTTGTAAAACCAAACATGCGAAGACTAAGGGTGACACATATGTTTTAATAAAATCTAATCATAACTATATTTCGTAATAATGTATCTGTTGGTGTCAGAACAATAATCGTAATTGTATTCATGTCCACACTAAATTAATGACTAATATACCATCATAAGTAAACTCAGGTTCCAGTGTCCCTCAGTCACTGGCGATCTCTCCAAAGTGCGCTATTGTGAAGGTCTTATGACTGACTCTGCGTTAGCGGGACATAATGTTAATCGTGAATGCATCTGAAAATTGTTTAAATTATCATTTTACAAATTGGCAGGTAGTCAACGAACATAATTGACATTTACTGACAGCTGATACCAGGAAATTCAGGTACGAAACCGAATGTGGGCTGCCATTTTTTATTTCTTATTTTTCAAAAATGTGACTTACCTTATAATATATATCAAACTGCACATTTTCTGGTAGAACCTTTAAATCCCTTCTGCCCCTTGGATATGAAGCTACGATGGCTGAAACGGCTGTATTATACAACGAATCAGGTACCCAATGCAACGCACAGGCAGACGCCATGATGGATACCTTGACCAGTGACGTCACTCTAAGGGAGGCAACTCATGTTCCAAATACCGCTATGTCGCCCCAGGCACCTACTCCAACTTTGAAAGTTGGATGACTTTTTTTCATCGCGGATTCAAAATTTGCTTATTATGAACTATAATCTCGACTGGTTTGATTTGTGTTCAGCGCTAATTAGCATCTGGAAATTCCGCTGGCTAATTAAAGCGGCACCGGCGAGACGACTGAGAGATGGTGGGTGTACTTTTACTCTTGGAGTTGTTTCACCAAATATCATTCTCCCGATGAATTAGTTTTTCAAATGTTCGTTAAAAACGAAAATTCTTATTTTTTGAATTGTAAGAATTACTAAAACCAGTGCAACTCTTTCTTCACTTGTATTTTCATATATGATCGTGAATATGTGAGTGAGTTGGGTTTAACGCCGCTTTGAACAATATTCCAGCTACATGATTTATCATCCAAAACTGGCTCCCACAGGAGATATCGCTTGGATTAGATCAAGCGATATCTACACTGTAGATATCGCTGCAATGAAATTACATCACAATGCATTGCAGACGATGTGACGTCACTGGTTACCATGACGTCACAATCAAATGACATCACTAATGGCTCTGCTACTGAAGCTGTTAGCAGTACTTTTTACACTGAAGACACTGCTAATTACTGTCTACAAATTGAAAAAATTGGAAGCATGATGTTGGATGATAAGCCTCGGAATTTTTCCACTTTTATCAACTCGTGTTGTTATATTTGATATCAAAAGACACTCGGGTGAGATTCTCTATGTGTCACCTTAATGTTGGAGGAAAGACCTAAGAGATGGAGGTCTGAGACGTATACCGCTTTAGTGAAACCCACGAGCACGGGCAAGGTGCTGACAAACTTTGTATCATAATCGGGACGAACCGCATTTCGAACCCACGATCACTGGTTTCTGAAACGTCGAATGGACGCTCTTGTATTAGTATATTAGAAAGAGAGGGAAAAAAACCCAAACAGATATAATGTTATCCATTCATTCGTCATGTTTACAATGAACAAAACTCACAGCAAAAATAGGAATCACGCCTAACTATGACAAACATAATAAAATATAAATAGACTCTCTCTGCATGAGACTCTCAAGTTGAATTCAAAATCGTCCAAATGTTTAGAAACTGACATGATTGACAAGTTAACTTAAGTACGAAATTAATATTTTTTTTCAATTTCTTCTATATTTTTCCACAGAACATATTTTAAGTGGAAGCCATTTAATATTAATGCTCTGTTGTCCAAGGCAACTATGTGCTCAAACTGTTGACTGTCGTTATTCAAAAGCCTTTAGCCAACACGGACACGCTGTTGTAGGTGTGAGGTGAAATGGGGTTTAAGGTCGCGTCCAAGATTATTGCACTTATATAGCGACGTGTATGCACGTGTGCGTGCGTGCGTGCGTGCTTGAGTGTGTGTGTGTGTTTTTTTTTTTTTGCTCCTTGTCCCGTGCCGACCAATGCTTGTTTTAATGCCGAGCGCCATGCAGGATAACAACAAGTACCATCTATTACTGTCTTTTGCAATGACGTAGCCGGGTATCGAACCCCGGACGTTCCCCTCTACCACTAGACCACGGAGGCTGTTACACGCTGTTGGAATGGCAACAGGACTGGTGTATTAAAACTGCCTAAATATTCAATTTAACCAACATAAACTAAATTCCAATAACATATACGTGCGTTACATCAATAAAAAGAACATATAATGTTGCAATTAAGATGATATTTCCAAAACACGCCAACATGCAGAGAGGCGCAAACATATCCCCGTCAGCTACAAAAAATATTACTTGATGCATTTAGATATCCCGAGTGTGTTTCCGTATTGTAGATACCATAATAATTTATGGTATTTACGATGAGGAAATTCACGAGGTAATTTACACCTTTGCTGGTAATAATATTCTTAAAATAATCGATGTTTCAGGCGTATTTTCACTTAGGGAAGTAACATTACAAACCACTTTGCAGTTTATCTTCAGCAACCCATGCTTGTTGTAAGAGGCGACTAACGGGATCCGGCTGTCAGGCTCGCTGACTTGGTTGATGAATGTCATCGTATCCCAATTGTGTAGATCGATGCTCATGATGTCAATCACTGGATTGTCTGGTCCAGACTTGATTTATTTACAGACCGCTGTCATATAGCTGGACTGGTGCTGAGTGCGGCGTTAAACAACAAACAAACAAACAAACAAACAAAAACCACGTAGAATTACAATGTTTGAGTGAACCAAAGTGATTTTACACTGGTCAGGGGTACACAAGGTACGTGATCTAGACTACCAGTTGTCGGACTTTCATTGGAAGCCTCGGTAGCTGCGTGAGTTAGATCGCTGAGTGCTGGCGATCAGGAGTCTCACTCTGGCTGCATGATGAATATTCCATTCGCGTTACCGTCATACAAAATGTTCAAAAGAATTCCAGGGCGGGTTAAAGCGTTCGCTGGTCACGCCGAAGACCCGGGTTCGATTCCCGACATGGGTACAATGTGTGAAGCCCATTTCTGGTGTCTCCCGCCGTGATAGTGCTGGAATATTGCAAAAAGCGGCGTAAAATCAAACTCACTCACTCAAAAGAATTCCGCATTCGTTTTTAGGTTTCACTTGTTTCGTATTAACCTGAATATCGGAAGTTACAATTTTACATTTTCATCATGGCGGCTTCTATCAACTTTATGCTTTAGTCTTATCTGAGAACCAGGATATATCATTTTGTGGGAATTAGTTGCGCGTTCACACCTGTATGAGCGTGTTTCTTCCAATCAATCGTGAATTGCTGACGACCTGTTGAGACAAAATGGGGAAATATTTATTCATATTTTCAATGTTGACGTGCTGTTTCAGTGTATTTTTGATGGTGGAAGTTGAACAGCTGACGCCGTACCAAGAATTAGTAAAATCATACATTCCCAAATATGCAAGAACTGTGTTAGAAACTGGTATATCTTTTGCGAGGTCAAAACTTTTCTCCAGCGGAAAATCAAAAACGTCTGAGAGAATATTTTCAAAATCAGAATTGACTCAATACGTTGGAAAAGACGGAAGCGATATTTACCTGGCTGTTTTGGGAAAAGTATACGATGTGACAAAAGGAAGGAAACATTATGGCCCAGATGGGGGCTATCATGGATTTGCTGGTAATCATTCAGCCTAGTTGTCAAATCGTAAATTTGCACAATACTAGATATATAAAAAATATTCTTATGTTGCCCAAATCCATGGGAAAGACCCTATTGTCCATGTTGTCTATCTAAAATTCTGTGACACTATTGCCGAGAGTACTGCACTTTACTGGGTGCACTTTGTTTAATTTCAATTGGTGCCATGCAGAGGATCGAATTTGTGCTGCCAGCTTGAAGCTAAGACATCATATTGAGTTGATCTGAAAGGTCAATCCTGGCGCAATCACAAATAATTAGGGCCCGTACCCAGTGGTCATGGTGACCAGCACCCGATTGTTTACCTTGATGCTCATGCACATTAGCCATTTTTCTTACTGAAAGTTGATAAAAATTGTACAGATGTTCCTCAAATGAGATTAAATTTTTAAAAGAGGTGAGAAAGCTAACACATACCTAACTCAGAACTGACCCTCATGATTGTAAGGCTAAGTGGTGGCATGTGGTCCTGTGCACAGTGCACAGGTGACAAATCAGAATAAACATTGGTTGTGGAGAGTAGTTGGATGGGTGACTGCATTTGGCAGCTTGACTCCTGAGAATTTCTAGGCCTTCAGTCCTGCCCCACAATGAAGCACAATGACAAAATGTGGTGTCTCCTTAGGCAATAGACTTTTTTTAAATATGCCTCACCTACCGGTAACAAAGGATTGCGACTGTTAACCTTCTAGCGCTTGACTAGGCAGCTTGGGTTGTATACTCCTCAGGGAGCTGAGAATGAACATCTGATCCACTAACTTGGGTAATAATGTTAGCGATGGTGGCTAGTGTCATATAAGTACACACATTAGGAAACCTAAGAATGATGAAGGGGTGTTTGATCGGTGAGGGATCCAAGGGATAAGGATAGAGTTGGGGGTAACCTGCCCTTACACAACCAGCCCAAGGATCAAAGAGGCATGTGAGATCATTGCAGCAAGTGCCAGCTACCCTTTAAGCTGCGCCAGATACACTGCAGTCTTGCCTTATTCGACTACTTTGTCTGCAGATTATTATGTAAACATTTCATGATAATAACGTGTCACTGAACATGTTAAACTGTTAGTTGAAATTTTAAAATAATAAGATTCAAATAGATACATATTGTCATCAATGTCACCATCAGAGAAATGAAATATCATCTATATGATTATGACAGATTGAAATGCTATATATCCTACCCCAAATTTATCAATGTGAATGAAGTTTCTGATCAATAGTAGGGTGCATGGGTGGCCCAGTCATCTAAGGCGCCGTGATTTGCTGTGCAGAGTTGCAGCCCTTGGGCACGCCAGAAGCCTATGATTGTGGGTTTCGGATCCCGGTTCTCCTCGTTTATGTTTCTAGGTTTGTCAGCACTATACCCGTGCTTGTGGGTTTCACCGAAGTGGTAAACGTCTGAGACCTGCATCACTTCGGGCTTTCCTCCCACATTAAGCTGACATGCCGTCATATAACTCACATACTGTTAAAAGCCGCGTTAAACCCAACTCATTCACTCACTGATCAATAGTATTAAAATACTGCTGTATACATCTGACTCTTGTCAGCTCACATTTGTAAATAAACCAGCTTAGAACTGGACACAATTAATGGATAACAACTTCTGTACCATGTTCATCATTCAGTCTTGCTTCACAACGGTATAGGGATCCATACCGAAATGTTGCCTTTGCAGTAATTAAAGAAGTTGTTATCCATAAAATGTGTCTACTTTGTCATCCATCAACTTCTAAGTAATGCCTATCAAACAATGCAGAATTGGTCTTCAGCAACCCATGCTTGTCGTAAGAGGCAACTAACAGGATCGGGTCGTCATGCTCGCTGACTTGGTTGATACATGTCATTGTATCCCAATTGCGTGGATTGATGCCCATGATGTCAATCCCTGGATTGTCTGGTACAGATTAGATTATTCACAGACTGCTGTCATATAGCTGGAATATTGCAGCATTAAACAGCAAACAAACAACACATATGTTAATACTTATATTTACATCTTGATGTTCCTTACATAACACCAAGCTCCAGGCAGCCACTGTATCCACTAGATCATGTTAACATGGTGAGGAAGGAAAAGGAAATGCATCTGTTATACTTTTTACACAGGTCGTGACGGAACAAGAGCATTCATTACTGGAGAATTCAATGAAGAAGGACTAGTTGAAAGCATCCAAGGTCTCAAACTTCCTGATTTGCTCGGGCTTGATGGATGGCAGACCTTCTATGGAAAAGATTACAAATGTATAGGTGAGAATTTCACTCCATTTGTTGAATTAATTGTTTTGGGTTATAAGTCAAGGTGACCTCTTGTTTATGGGTCTTTTCGATGGGTCAATGTCCATTGCACTGTTTTGGACATTAGTTAGAGCATTTCAGATCTGTTTGTAACAGTTATGCACTTTTTGGTATCATGTAAGTGCAAACTCACCTTTAGAAAGGCATAAATAGTTCATTATATTCATGGTAATTGTATTTATTTCATTTTGAAAAACAACAGCTAGGAATCTGTAAAGCGCTCATGGATCATTGACACCAGTGCACAGGGCATGCAAAAACATTTGGTATGCATTTCGTTGACCATGTATGTAAACAATAACCGGTTTTGTAGTTGGAATTGAAAATTATCATTTTCAAGAGGCCACCCAGACTGGCTATTTGGGTATTTGATTAATTCATTTTTATCTTTAAATAAAGATATAGCGGTAACCAGTCCAGTCCAACTGTTTGCCACTGACTCCGTGGTCTAATTGTAAAGCCTGGAAAGTGGAAGGTCCAAGGTTTCGATCCTCAGCTGCATCGTACCAAAATATGTTAAAAAAGATGGTACTTATTGTTACCCTGTCTGGCGCTCGGAATTAAGGGGCTAAAACAAGGACCGGTTGGCTTGGAGTCAGTATACTGTGTCTGAGTGGGGTATTTATGTTAAACTGCGGCATGGTATATCAGTGAGCTAGCACTATAAATCGGCATCAGTCCGGACTAGTACAAGCAGCCACACACACTAAGTAAGAGCATGTGGCTATATAAGTGCAATAATCTTGGATGTGATGTTAAACCCCATTTCACCTCACCTCCAACTGTTTGCAGGGAAGTTACAAGGAGAGTTCTATGACTGGAATGGCCAACCTACAGAGAACCTGAAGTATTATCAGGAACAGCTGCGCTTAGCAAAAGAGAGCCAGCTCAAAGCAGAGGCAGAGACCAAACGCTTCCCACCATGCAACTCCCAGTGGTCTCAGGATACAGGGACAGTGCTGTGGTGCACCAATCTGAGGTATGTAGCTCTCCGTGTCATGTGCAGGAGTGAGTGGGTTTTATGCAGCTTTTAACAGTATTCCAGTTATGTCAAGGCGTGTCAGCTTAATGTGTGAGGAAAGCCCTAAGTGATGCAGGTCTCAGACGTTTACCACTTCGGTGAAACCCACAAGCCCAGGTATGGTGCTGACAAACCTAGAAACATAATCAGGGCGAACCGGGATTCAAACCCACAATCATAGTTTTCTGGCTTGCCCAAGGGACGCAACTCTTAACAGGGAATCGCGGCACCTGATATGACTGGGCCACCCATGCCCCTTTTTACATAAGACCCAATTTTATTTTTTACTTGAACTGTATCGTCATGTCATGGGAGCCAAATTACTTTCCTACTGATATGCATTGCCTGTCAAGTCAGTGTATGCAACAGTATTTCAGTTGTATCAAAGCTTGTCGTGTTTTTCCTTTCCACCCAGCCCTTACTGTAATGCTGTAGCCCTAAATGAAGCAAGCCTAGATTTTTCACAGGTTCAGCTTCTTTTCAATTTAAATGTAGTTGCTTGTTTCTATCAAAGTTATATATTTTCAGAGACTATGCGTTAGTCTAGGATAATAAGGATTATACTCAGAACTATTCAGGGATTCAAACCACATATACTGTTACTGAGTGTTGTTTTATAAATAGATAATTGTTCACTGACTGATAGATATTTGTTAAATAAACCACTTTGGTGAAACCCACTAGCACGGGTATAGAGCTGACAAACCAAGAAATATAATCGGGGTGAACCGGGATTCGAACCCACAATCATAGGTTTCTGCACAGAGAATTGTGGTGCCTTAGACGACTGGGTCACTGGTGCCCCCTGATGAGCAGGAAAGGTACAGGACATGGTAGGACAAGCACGACAAGCATGACAAGCATGACACAGGCCCATCGTGGCCAACTGGATATGTATAATTAAACAGAAATCTTCAAAACTTGAGTATACAACTTATTAGACGTGTTCCAATGACAGACAACAAATTTTTGTGTCAAACGCTGTGTTATGAGGTGATTTCCATATTGAAATGCAAAGGTTATTCCAGAATTTGGTTTTAAGAGTGAGTACGGTTTTACGTCGCTTTTAGCAATATTCCAGCAATATCACGGCGGGGGACACCAGAAATGGGCTTCACACATTGTACCCATGTCAGTAATCGAACCCGGGTCTTCGGTGTGACGAGCGAACGCTGTAACCACTAGGCTCCCGACCGCCCCTGGTTTTAAGAACTTATTTGTGATATCAGGAAATGACTATACACGTCCAATGGATAATAACTTAATTGTATGGAAACACATGGTTTGGGCTTTACAATCCAAACAGGCAATGCAATGGGTCAAGTAACAGGCAGCAGCAGTAAGTGACAGGTACTAGAATTAATGTTAATGCACTCATGAAGGTTCAGAATTTGTCACTGTCTTGAAACAAGCCTGCTTCTTGAATCGAGAATAGTGTAGCAGGAAGTCTGTGATTTCAGATAGGGATCAACCTGTGAATATCTGGGTTAGAATAGGTGTTCTGCAACCCATGCTTGCACTGAAAGGTGACTATGCTTGTCTTAAGAGGTGACTAACGGGATTGGGTGGTCAGGCTCGCTGACTTGCTTGATGCATATCATTGCTCATGATGTCAATCACTGGATTGTCTGGCCCAGACTGGATTATATACAGACCAGCCATCATATTGCTCAATATTGCTGAGTGTGGCATAAAGCAAGAAACAAATAAAACATCTAAAATGGATAGAATTATCATTAAACCGCCCGCAAGTTATCAGAAATGAGCGGGCCACTGTAACTTGATAATGCCCTCATATTGCTTGACGACGGGCCATTATCGAGCCCGTTGTTAGGTGACGTCATAGGGTAGAGAAAATGACGTCATCTGTTTTTTTGTATGACGTTTCCATATTTGTAATAGTGGATCAGTGACATTCATGTTGATTGCAGTAAATGTTTCATAACCGATATTGTTGTTTCTTTTAATTTGATAACAAATTCCATCCATTTTAGCTATAATAACGGTCTTTTCAATGGAAGACCTCGTGCTTCTGCAAATGGTAATGCCCCGCAAAATAGCGTTACCCTTATAGTATAGCTTATAGATACACACACTATGATCAAGCCTGGCATGCTTGAGTTGTTTACACAGAGGCGGATAACTCTAACTTATTTGCTGCCACAGTGCTGCTAAAATCTGGCCCTGGATATTTTACTTGATATTTTACTTGATATTTTACTAATGCCTCAATCGTATATCTGCCGCTGACAATCACAATAGCTAGCGAAAGCCTGCTTGAAGGTGCATGCACTTCCTCTTTTCTGTCTGTGATTTCAGATAGGGATCAACCTGTGAATATCTGGGTTAGAATAGGTCTTCAGCAACCCATGCTTGCACTGAAAGGTGACCATGCTTGTCTTAAGAGGCGACTAACGGGATCGGGTTGTCAGGCTCGCTGACTTGGTAGATGGGTATCATTGTATCCCAGTTGCGTGGATCGATGCTCAGGATGTCAATCACTGGATTGTCTGGTCCAGACTTGATTATTTACAGACTGTCGTCATATAGCTGGAACATTGCTGAGTACGACGTTAAACAACAAACTCACTCACTCACTCACTGTTTGCATCTCTGATTCCTCAGTCCGATTCCTCAGCCTCCTCTGGCAACATCATGTTGTAACTAAAAACCTGTTGTACATTTCAGTGGTGGCATTGAAAGAGACTGGGTGGGCGTTCCACGAGAGTTTCACGAACCAGGACGACAACACATGAGATGTGCTTGTGTCCGGACAACAGGTCCTCCTTCCGATGACCCTGACCTTAAAGATCATAAAAACCGTGGCGACCTGGACAACCCTCGCTTCAAGGTTTATGCTGAGTGTGATCCAAATTCCCACACTTGTGCCATCGTCAGGTGATGGGTATGGAAGGTGCTGGGGACCACAATTTGTTTTATATTCGGATCTGGCTGGTTCATACTGTTACCATGGTTACAATCTGTTTCAACAAAGATATTTTTTGTTTTTGAAATAAAACCATCATGCATTGTAAATAACAAATTGAAATCATATTATTAACTTCATATTGTCTGCCGTATTTGGATAGTCAATTTTTTTTATCATGATTAAAAATGTAAACTATGACCTTTACTACTTATAAGAATTAACATTACAATGTTTTTATATAAAACACAGCGTTTTAATTTTGGGTGTTCTTTAACTTTTTTTAAGTAGTATGTATTTATGACCATTTTGGTCAGTTCTCAGTAAAACTATCGATAAACTGAAAAAAATATGAGACCTCCCACACTTTTGTTACTTTTTGTTTCTTTGGCTTTAACAAGACTACTTTTAACCAACAAAACATAGGTCACAAGAAACAGTAAAGGTTTGGTTCTAAGGTAGGTCTTGAGTCAGTGTAACTGACTTGGTGTGCTTGGTTGACAATCACCCCAGACAATGTACTGAGGCCTTTGTCCTCATCAGTATCATGACTAAAGATTGATTGAGTGATTGATTGATTGATTGATTGATTGACAACGATTATCCATGCAATACATAACTTACTATCATGATGATACAATCATGATGCTGCAGATGAAATAGCTATTACTACCCGTAGTCAATGATTGTTTCAAACCTTGTTTGTGACTTAATTAGTTATTAAGTTAGTGTTTGCTCCCTGGTTTAGGATCTCACAACCTATGAAGTTCTGGGTACAATAGGTCTTCAGCGACCCATGCTTGCTGTAAAAGGCGACTATGCTTGTTGTAAGAGGCTACTATTGGGATTGGGTGGTCAGGCTTGCTGTCTTGGTTGATGCATGTCATCGTATCCCAATTGTGTGGATGTCAGTCACTGGATTTTGTGGTCCAGACTTGATTATTTACAGACTGTCGTTATATAGATGTTTTTAATTTAAAATGTTGAAGAAATTTACATGGTCCCTTTGCAAAACAGATATCTTAAGAAAGCCTGTGCTAAGCAACCATCATTCAGAAATGCTTGATAGCCATTGTCTCAAAGTCTGTTTCCGTTGTCTTCCAATCTGTGATGATCGGGATTGGAATTGGTCATTAGCAACCCATGCTTGCCAGATTTTTTTGATGCATGTCATTGTATCCCAGTTATGTAGATTGATGCTCATGGTTGTCTTTCCCAGACTTGATTATTTACAGGGTGCTGTCATATAGCTGGAATATAGCTGAGTGCAACGACAAACAATAAACAATCAAATCCAATCAAACTTTCCAATGGTAGCCAAGTCTCTTGTCACCCTAAGTGCGTAAGCCAGCAAGTTGACACATTGACAACACTGTTGATGTGCCTTTAATAGCGGGCAGTGTCAGACAGCGGGTAGAAGTATGTGTTGTTATGAGATATGTTGGTTTGTGGTTAGAAAAAGACCTGATATGATATGCTGTGATATGTTGTTAACCTTGAATGTCTCTTCTTTCAAACAGCATGATAGCATATGGATTGTCAGAGATTGAATGTTCATCTTCTTGAGTCAAGGGAGTCCATAATTCCAGCCTAGTTTGGCAAGGGTTGAAACTGGTCATTTAAAGTCAGTTAACTGCCCTGCCTCAGGAAGATGTTGAATGTTATACCCAACATGGTCAGGTGTTTTACACGTCAACATTCTGATCAGTTCCGTTCCCAAGTCTTTTTGAGTAATGAACCATGGGGCACAGAATTATCTCCCTTGGCTTGTAAATGAAACTACAGCACCTATACTTTGCATCTCAGAGAATGATATGCAAGAAATGTAGCTGTGATTAGTTACTTCACCTCATACGAGGGGCATTCAATAAATTTTGCAACTTCAATGTAAGACCAAGTCGCAGAATATCTTTTGCACTTCAATATATTTTTCAATAGAATCTCCATTCACCTCATTACACTTATTCCATTTGTCCTTCAAGCTTTTAATAACACTTTTATAAGAATCCGCAGATTGGCACTCTAACCACGCCTCTGTGGCAGCCTTTATGTTCTCGTCATCCTGGAAGCGTCTTCCACGTAGGGCAGATTTCATTTGCCGGAACAGGAAATAGTCACTGGGGAATAATTCTGGGCTGTACGGTTAAATGACCCACCCTACAACCCAGACTTCCTGTTCTGGCAAATGAAATCTGCTCTACGTAGAAGACGCTTCCAGGATGACGAGGGCATAAAGGCTGCCACAGAGGTGGGGTTGGAGGGCCACTTGGCAGATTCCTATAAAAGTGGTATTAAAAGCTTGAAGGACAAATGGAATAAGTGTATTGAGGTGAATGGAGGTTATATTGAAAAATAAAAGTGCAAAAGATATTCTGCGACTTGGTCTTACATTGAAGTTGCAAAACATATTGAATGCCCCTCGTATGTCATGCATATCATGGGTTATTCAAACAGGATAACATTGTTTACTGTTATACTTCTTTTCGTGCTGTGACACCTGTTGTAAGTATTTGGTTATCATGTCCTTGTTTTGGTGGTGGGCTCGTACATATATACAAGTATGTAGATCCATGAAAACTGTACAGTTATTGACAGCCACAGGGAAATGAGTAGTTATCATATGATTGTCGACCTGTGAAGATTCCGGGGTAGAATAGGTCTTCAACAACCCATGCTTGCCGTAAAAGACGACCATGCTTGTCGTAAAAGGCGACTAACCGGATCGGCTGGTCAGGCTCGCTGACTTGGTTGATGCATGTCATCTATCCCAATTGCATGGATCGATGCTCATGATGTCACTCACTGGATAGTCTGGTCCAGACACGATTATTTACAGACCGCCGTCATATAGCTGAAATGTTGCTGAGTGTGGTGTTAAACAACAAACAAACAAACAAACAAAACCAAATAATTATCATGCAAATAGTGCTTTGCATAATAATTAATCAATCATGTTTCTGATGTGCAACGATAAACAACAAACAATCCAATCCAATCTAACCTTTCAATGGTAGCCAAGTCTCTTGTCACACTAAGTGCGTAAGCCAGCAAGTTGACACATTGACAACACAGTTAATGTGCCTTTAATAGTGGGCTGTCTGTGCGGGTAGAAGTCTGTGTTGTAATGAGAAATGTTGGTTTGTGGTGAGAAAAAGGCCGGATACGATATGCTGTGATATGTTGTTAACCTTGAATGACTCTTCTTTCAAACAGCATGATAGCATATGGATTGTCAGAGATTGAATGTTCATCTTCCCGAGTCAAGGGAGTCAACTGACTTTGAAAATCCAGTTTCCTCCCTTGCCAAGCTAGGCTGGAATAATGGAATTATATTTTGCGTGGACTAATGAGTCTAAGGAAGAGAATATATGGATGTCAACTTTTTTATTATGAGGAACACAACGTTTCAGAGTATGTGCATTCACCTCATGAAGGAAAGGAGTAAGCATATACTCCGAAACCTTGTGTTCCTCATAATAAAGAGGGGCGGTTGGGTAGTCTAGTGGTTAAAGCGTTCGCTCGTCACGCTGAAGACCCGGGTTCGAATCCCGGCATGGGTACAATGTGTGAAGCCCATTTCTGGTGTCCTCCTCCGTGATATTGCTGGAATATTGCTAAAAGCGGCGTAAAACCAAACTCACTCACTCACTCACTCATAATAATAAAGAAGTTGACATCCATATATTTTCTTCCTTATGTGAATCACTTCTAAATGCCTTTCAAAGACTAATGAGTCTATTTATCATGTTTATAGTCCAATCTAATTCCTGTAACAAAATCGACACATAAACATTAAATATTAATGTTGATTTATGCTCCAACTTCTCTTGCTCATTGCACAGTGTGTTTTATTAATATCTCATTGTTTTATTATCAAAACATAATATTGTTTTATGAAGCATGCTATTATTATGTTTTATGATAATACTTTGTATATACTGATCATTCTGTTATCTGTGATCAAAACACCTTGTTTGCAGGGCTGTTCCAATGCAATGAAGGAATATCAGATTACACTATTTTAAGACCACCTGAAATGTGAACTATTTTATGAGCGTTTGAAAGTGTTTGTGAATGGAGTTATGTCCCTTTAATAGGACAGCTGCACTTGCTCATTGTCGTCCCAGGACGTCCAAGTAATTGACTGGAGGTCCCAGTGATTGACTGGAGGTCCCAGTGATTGACAGGAGGTCCCAGTGATTGACTGGAGGTCCAAGTGATTGACCTGCGGTCCCAGTAATTGACAGGAGGTCCAAGCGATTGACTGGAGGTCCAAACGATTGACTGGAGGTCCCTGTGTTTGACTGGAGGTTCCAGTGATTGACAGAGTTCCCAGTGATTGACTGGAGGTCTCAGCGATTGACAGGACTTCCACCAGAATGACGTCAGACTTTATGACTCCCAAGATCGACGTCTCAGTAATTGACTTTCAAGCCATAATTTTGACGTCCTTGACATCCCAGCGATTGATGATTGACACCTCATTGATTGACTGGACGCCCCAGGGATTGATTGGGCACCAACTGATTTGACTGGACATTCTGATGATTGACCGTACGTCCAGTATCTTGATGTCTTCCCGAAACCCACGTGCCCCCGACTATGGTGACCACAATTTATGCCAGATGTCATGATTGATGACAGTGTTTTCGTAATTACGCTCTATGTAGTTGTGATGACAAAGGATTGATTGTTGTATGGTATGTTTCGTGGTATAGATACCAGTACAATGTTCTCATAGTGTTATCCGTGACATTGCTTTTCTCCGCAATCTTTACAAGGTCAAAGCCAAGTAAGATAAATAAAATATACCTGAACGTTTTTTGTGTTTATTTCCACCTCACAGTTGTTATATATTCTTTTGTTTTTTGTTTGTTGTTTAACGCCGCACTCAGCAATATTCCAGCTATATGACGGCGGTCTATAAATAATCGAGTCTGGACCAGACAATCCAGTGACTGACATCATGAGCATCGATCCACGCAATTGGGATTCGATGACATGCATCAACCAAGTCAGCGAGCCTGACCGCCCGATCCTTTAGTCGCCTCTTAAGACAAACATTGGTTGCTGAAGACCTATTCTATCACGGATCTTCACGGGTTTCATATATGAAGAAACAAGTTAAAGAAAACACACAATTGGAAGGCTGTGTTTTGCAATACGCACCAGCGACGACAGGTTAACTATAGACATAAAATAAAGTCCTCGTTCTTTGACTTAGTTTATATACAGATAAAACTTCGTTTATCCAGTTGGTGGCCTTCAAAGTGACTTCCGGATTTAGCAAAATATTCAAGATTATCGTATCGAGGGATATTCTTTTGAATGTGTATTGACGTTATCAACCAGTTACTCCAAGTGACTTCCAGATTAACAAAATATTCAAGATATAGAGAATCTCACCCGAGTGTCTTTTGATTTCAAATATATCAACACGAGTTGATAAAAGTGGAACAATTCCGAGGTATGCCGAGGATTTTTGCCACTTTTATCAACGAGTGTTGATATATTTGATATCAAAAGACACGAGGGTGAGATTTTATTTATCATCCAACATCATGCTGTCTACTTTTTCAATTTGTAGACAGTAATTAGCAGTGACTTCAGTGTAAAAGGTACTACTTACAGCTTCAGTAAATGATGTCATTTGATTGTGACGTCATGGTAACCAGTAACGTCACAATGGTCTTCAAAGCATTGTGATGTAATTTCATTGCTAGTGTAGATATCGCTTGGTCTAATCCAAGCGATATCTCATGTGGGAGCCAGTTTTGGATGATAATATCGTATCAAGGGATATTCTTTTGAATATGTATTGACGTTATGAACCAGTTACTCCAAGTGACTTCCAGATTAGCAAAATATTCAAGATGTATCAAGGGACATTCTTTTGAATATGTATTGACGTTATGAACCAGTTACTCCAAGTGACTTCCAGATTAACAAAAAATTGCAGATTAAAAAATCATGATATATTCTTTTAGATATGTATTGACGTTATCAACCAGTTACTCCAAAAGAGAGGTTTCCGGACTAACGAGGTTTCACTGTACTATACAGTAAACTTCGGTTATAACGAACTCAAAGGGACCACTAAGTTTAGTTCGTTATAATCGTTGTTCGTTATAGGCATTCACACAGCCTATATACAGAGAATGGCCGGGACCAAAAGACATGTTCGTTATATATGTCAGTTCGTTATAAGCGTGTTCGTTATATACGTAGTTTACTGTACATCTATGTTTGTCCATAGGCCTTCAAGTAAGTGCGTGTATGTTAGCCCTCTGAATAGTTATTTCGATTATCGGATCTCTGGCATCGCTTAATCCGATGTAACCGTTTACACTATGAAAATATTACATTACATTACAGAAGTAAGTGAGTTTGATATCTGCTCATATTTAAGCGACTTACGACTGATAATACTCATGCGACCGATTTGAAAAGATACTTTGAACAACGGCTGCCTTTGGAAAAGAGTATACCAGTAAAATTGACGTAAAATCGGAGACATGAATGAGTACACTCAATTGCCTGTTGCAATACAAGAATCATTTTCTTACAAATACTGCCTTGCTCATTGACAACTTAATGATGCCATACTTTCAACTTGAGTGAATGAGTTGGGTTTAATGCCTCTTTGAACGGTATTTCTGTTACATCATGGCGTGTTAGCTTGATGAGGGAGGAAAGTGATGCACGTGTTAGACGTTGACGACTATTGTGAAACCATGTCTTAGAAACGTCTTGCGTCTTAACGTCGGTGCCGCATTAAGCTAAGGTCGTTGTGTGAATCACAATATTACTCAAACTTTCTTTTGCGCTCAAATAAGCCTAAGAAATAGAGGATATGCTCTCATGCCGACCGCGACTTTCGTAAGAAGCGACCAACGGAAACGGGTGGTCCGACTCGCTGACTTGGTTGATCGAGGTCATCGTATCCCAATTGAGTAGATCGATGCTCATGATGTCAATCACTGGATTGTGTGGTCCATACACGATTCTTTACAGCCTGCCATCATATCACTGGAATATTGCTGAGTAGGGCGTTAAACAACAAACAAACAAAACTGACCACTGACGGAGCATGTACATTGTTGGAAGAAGAAGTACGCTTGTATTGTGAAACACGGTATCCAGTTGTGTTGTAAATATCGCGATACCATTAGGATGTCTCAAGTAACATTTAGAAGGTGTTAGAGTTATATCAACGAAGACAGGGTGGCTTATAAAACCTTTCAATACATTTGCTTGTACCTTTATCCCATGAAGATCCGGTTTGGAATTTGTCCTCAGCAACCCATGATTGTCGTAAGAGGCGACTAACGGGGTCGGGTTGTCAGGCTCGCTAACTTGGTTGATGCATGTCATCGTATCCCAATTGGGTAGATTGATGCTCGTGATGTCAATCACTGGACTGACTGGTCCAGATTTGAACTGGGTTCAATGAAACCGGTGACCTCAGCATGTGGTTTCGCAACGTTGCGAAATCTGCACGTGCGTCTCGCAATGGCACGAAATCTGCACGTGCGTCTCGTAGGCTGTTCGTAGCTTTTCGACAAGAGGACATCGACGTTCCAATATTCAACTTTCCCTTTATGTGGAGCAATATTCCTGCAGCCACAGCTTTTCCACAAAGATTTTGAAGAATTTTATACGACTCTTGATCACCAGTACTCTGATAAGGTTAAAGCATTCAAAGCCTTAGTAAGGCCTGTGACAGGTTAAAATGGTGATACAAGCAAAAATATTTGCATGCTCAGTCGTCTTGAGTAACTAAGAAAAAAATGTCAGACACCGAAAATTCATGATGTCCGTCAAATTTCCTCTAAAAATTCCATATTTTGCAAATGATCGCTATGCAGACCGTTTTAATGTACATATTTATGTTATTATCATGGGTGAGTGAGTGAGTGAGTATGGTTTTACGCCGCTTTTAGCAATATTCCAGCAATATCACGGCGGGGGACACCAGAAATGGGCTATTATCATGGTGTTTCTGCTTATAGTAGGTAATGCTCCTAATTATTCTGGAATCCCAACACAGCAGCCATTGTTCTTTCCAAATAGCATTAAGTTCGTCTTAAGATCAATATTGTCATGTCATTTCCATGATATTCATTCCTGTAAATTTATCAGGGGTCATCTGGACAATATTTTCAGACATGTCCACGACGTTTAGCCTTGGTGTGGTAGTCTCACGCAGGTTATGTTTCTCCAGATGGCCACAAGGACTGGGTTTTATCATATGATGCGGAGACACAGAATATGCAGTTGAAAGGGTGCTGAAATAACTATTGGCAAGGAACAGACTGGGTCTTGTCATATGATGCGGAGACACAGAATATGCAGTTGAAAGGGTGCTGAAATAACTATTGGCAAGGAACAGACTGGGTCTTGTCATATGATGCGGAGAGAGAGAAGATGCAGTTGAAAGGGTGCTGAAATAACTATTGGCAAGGAACAGACTGGGTCTTGTCATATGATGCGGAGAGAGAGAAGATGCAGTTGAAAGGGTGCTGAAATAACTATTGGCAAGGAACAGACTGGGTCTTGTCATATGATGCGGAGAGAGAGAAGATGCAGTTGAAAAGGTGCTGAAATCACTATTGGCAAGGCACAGACTGCCTCTTATCATATGATGCGGACGGACAGAAGATGCAGTTGAAAAGGTGCTGAAATAACTATTGGCAAGGCACAGACTGCCTCTTATCATATGATGCGGACGGAAAGAAGATGCAGTTGAAAAAGTGCTGAAATAACTATTGGCAAGGAACAGACTGGATCTTATCATTATCAAATAGGTTTCTTTATCTGAAATTGAGTATATCATTTAAAACATGCTATTGTAGTCAGCGGTACACCAGTGCTACATTAGTTACTAAGTGAAACGTTCCCTTCTCGTGTATCGCACAGCACAACCTCGCGGCAATCGTGACCATGATGTTAATTTTGGAAGTTCTGTTATTGTTTTCTTATTTTCCAGCTTATTTCTGTGAAGCCTACATGCTCTTTTCATTTTACGGGAACTTAAAGCGGGACTTAGTTTGACACGAGATATCTGTAAATTATGTAAATTACGTAGTACCACAGACCCAGAGCTACCCGGTATTATTATGGTAATGAAGCAAGCCGAGTTGACCCGAGTTGACCCGAGTTGATCCGAGTGGTGGTTCTAAAGGAAGTGGGATGAGAGAAGAATGAATATACACGAATATCAGCACGAACGTTGCCGTAAATCGGCTGTGACAATCTGTAAACTGTTGTTTAAGCCCAAGGACACAAAAAAGAAATATACTTAGCTGAAAAGTAATGTAGATGACGTCTAGTAAAGTGCATCTGCACTCTTTAACTGCCCACATATTGTAGAGAAAGTCGGTTACTTGGGAAGGACCTCTCGCGTGACAAGCTATCAGGAAACGCAGAAAGTCACCACGCTAAGGAAGCTGGCGTTGTGATTTCTTTTAACATCACTGCTTTGTCAATATTTATTAGATAAATCTACGTAGATGAGGGGCGGTCGGGTAACCTAGTGGCTAAAGCGTTCGCTCGTCACGCTGAACACCCGGGTTCGATTCCCGACATGGGTACAATGTGTGAAGCCTATTTCTGGTGTCCACCGCCGTGATATTGCTGGAATATTGCTAAAAGCGGCGTGAAACTCACTCTCTCTACTTAGATGATACTTTTATTTGCATGTGTGATAATATAACCGTACGTTTCGTTACTCAGACAGTGATATTGTCTTCTGAAACTGAGACCCTAGGTGGATACTAGTTTATAAATACATTGTATTATGCATATATATTTTAAATAATTTTTTTTACTCAATTACTGTCGCTCAATTTGTTCAGGTTTGTTCAGGGGGCACGGGTGGCCCAGTCGCCTAAGGCGCCGCGATTCGCTGTACAGAGTTGCGTCCCTTGGGCACGCCAGAAACCTATGATTGTGGGTTCGGATCCCGGTTCGCCCCAATTATGTTTCTAGGTTTGTCAGCACCATACCCGTGCTTGTGAGTTTCACCGAAATGATAAACGTCTGAGACCTGCATCACTTCGGTCTTTCCTCCCACATTAAGCTGACACACCGTTATGTAACTGGAAAACTGTTAAAAGCGGCGTAAAACCAAACTCACTCACTCAAATTTGTTCAAATGTTTGGGAGCATGTTGATCGTTTATTTTCATTTGGCCTTTTCCGTATTTTTACATACTGAGATCATTTCAAATTGTCAAACTATCAGCGCGAAAACACAAACTGCAGAATTGTACCTTCAGTGCTTCAAAGGATGATGACGAGTGTTGGTTTGATATAGGTTTATAGTTTGAGTGATTCTCACCCCTTCATATTCACGTTTTACCTCTTAAACCAAATTTCCGTCATGGAGAAATCATGAGAATCAACATATTGTGATTTTCCGACTTGAATATTGTATATTAATTTATTCTAGACAGACAGACAAATGTATTCGGTACTTCTGGCCACCGGCCCATAATACAATGGAAATATACTGTATATATATTTGCATGCTGAGTAGATTTAAGAATGATTTACCGTTTAACACTGTGTTTCCGTTCGAATGTTCACGACTTACAAGAGAAATTTACCTAAGCTTTTTATAATTTGTTCGTTTTCAGCTGACATAAGTCTTATAAAATTCTTAATAGAGGGAGGGGTAACGAGACGCTTGGGAAAAGAGTTTCTTCTTGCTCTAGAATACTGGTCACAAATCATAAGAACATGGAATTCATCTTCAACATGGCTATGTCCCTTCGAAAAACAGAAACATATATTTATTATATTTGTGTAGTGACAATATGTGAATGAGTGAGATACTGGGATAGTCAAAACCATGCCCCCCCCCCCCCCCCCCTTCCCTTCCTCTTCTCCAATTGTAGCTTTGTGTAGAGCCTCTCCAATTGTCATGCAACCACTGAAACTACCCCCCTCCCAGAGACCCGTGAAGATCCGGGGTAGAATAGGTCTTCAGCAACCCATGCTTGCCGTAAAAGGCGACTATGCTTGTCGTAACAGGCGACTAACGCGATCGAGTGGTCAGGCTCGCTGAATTGGCTGATGCACGTCACCGTATCCCAATGGCTAGGGTCGATGCTCATGATGTCAATCACTGGAATGTGTCGTCCAGACTCGACTATGTACAGATCGCTGGAATATTGTTGGGGCGGTGTTAAACAACAAACAAACAAACAAACAAACACTTACCTTTGGCTTTGTTTGCACACTGACATCATGTGTCTCAGATCCCTAATGTTTTTTTGTATTCAGTCAAGTCTGATTTAAATTAGATAACGATTATTACTTTGAAGTGCCAACTATCAATTCAGCAAATACATGAATATATAACTAAATAGTCATCATTATGATATTTATATGCGCCGGTGATACTACCTAATATCAGGTTGACTTGGTTTATTGTTTTAGTTATCGCTACACTGTAGTATCATCATTTAACTAAGGAATGTATTGCAACATGGGTCAAAATTGATGAGATATAAGGTTAAACTGTGATATTTAAAGCGTAGCACAGCAATACTTCTGCCATAAGGTTAAGTGTCTGTCAATTAGATATGAACAGTTGCACAGCAATACGCCTGCCATACAATTAATTCCTGACCAGACACTCCAGTGACAGGATAATGCATTTACTGATTTTGTTGAAACTAATTTCTTGTGAAACTGAGCTTATGATGAAAGTCATGCAACTCATCCCAGAATGCCTTGTTATGTTGACTGGCGATATTCTTAACATTTCCGACCAGTCTCACTTGTTGCGCAGCGTTATCAAATTGTAAATATACCGTATTCGACGTAATAAGCACCCGGGGCGTGCTCAAAATGAGAAATAAGGGGCTCTTATTTGAATATAATTTTGGTGAGTAAAGAAAACAGAGTAGAAAGATTGTAAATTTCCTAGTTTATGCTGACAGCCTAAAAATTATACAAAAGAAAAGTATATGCGTATCATACACGACAGATATAGTTTCCAGACTTTGATTGCCCATAATTAAGGGTGCATATAACACACGAGTGCGTATCATACACGAATAAATAAGTCTTGTGTACATTGATCAATCGGAAGGGGTGCTAATTGGGATTGTTCACTAGCCAATATATTAACAAATATCGCCGTGGGCGCTTATTAGAGCGGGGCGTTAATACGTCGAATACGGTAATCTAAATTGAGCAAGGTAGTCCGTCGATGGAACCATGCCCTGCCCTGCCCTGCCCTGCCCTGCCCTGCCCTGCCCTGCCTGCTCTACAGGCAGCACCCACCACTCACACACTATGCATAAAAAGTAACGAACACAAGTACACATCCACGTAACACTGGACATTACAATCATACCTAATACTGCAAACGGTAAAGATATTTTAAAAATTGTTTTCCACGCAAGGCCGATGACTCAACTGTTATTCTCTATCCAGTTTGTCTTATTGTTATCAGTATCTAGAGTCACTATCGAAGAAATAGTTCGAGCTTGACATATTTAGAATAAAGATTGTTTTTAACAATATATTTGCCAGTATTTGGGAAGGTTATCAATTTCACGTTGAGATTGGATGTGCCTGTTGTTTTCTGTGTGTCTGTTCACAGGAAGTTGACAATGAGGCAGAATGACTGAACTAGAAGTCAGTATTATTATGTTAGCGTTGACAACAAAGTACGAGATCATTACAAAACAGTTATCACAAAATGAGAGAGACCTGCCCCCACACACGCGCGCTCACACACGTGCATGCACGTCGCTTTATATACTAAAGGAAAACAGTAACTTTCATATAAAATTCGATAACAATACATTTACTCTGAAGTTAATTAATGCATCTTTCGATACATATTCATGAAGACACCTCCTCGATTTAAATGTCGTGATACACAATTTGCACGTGTATGTTTACGAGCGATGCACAGTTTGGGTGTGTGAAACTCACCCGTGTCAATTGTATAATCTGAACAGCAAATAATAATTGTTTAGCTACCAGGTCATGAATATGCTTTTGTTTAACTGTAAATAACTCTTAGCCAATGCCACAGCTTGCTGAAATCAACAACTACGCGCCGCAGGTATGCTGCAAACAGGATGGCGTAAACGGAAGTTGCCAGACAGTTTAATGTTCATCGAAACACAATATCATCTCTTCGGGGACGATATCCAGCAGCGCAACACGTGTGATTTGTCACGGGCCGGTCGTCCACGTGTGACGTCACGTCAACAAGACAACCGTATTCGGTTGGTGCATCTACGGAAACGATGCTAAACTGACGCATCAACAGTTCAGACAATTCTTGGGTGGAGACCATTGGTGGCAGAACTGTACACAGCACAACACCCGGCCCCGACGTCCAGCGATATTTACAATTGAGCTTCCACGTTCCCTTTAGGTACGTCTAGCTTGCTGTAGGTAAGCACCGGGGTTCAGAAGACAAGACTGGGACAGTATACTGTCCACAGGTGAGTCCAGGTTTCATCTGAACAGCTCTGTTGGTCGTGCAAGGGTCTACAGGCGTCACGGCGATATTCACAATTGAGCTTCCACGTTCCCTTTAGGCACGTCTAGCTTGCTGTAGGTAAGCATCAGGGTTCAGAAGACAAGACTGGGACAGTATACTGTCCACAGGTGAGTCCAGGTTTCATCTGAACAGCTCTGTTGGTCGTGCAAGGGTCTACAGGCGTCACGGCGATATTCACAATTGAGCTTCCACGTTCCCTTTAGGCACGTCTAGCTTGCTGTAGGTAAGCATCAGGGTTCAGAAGACAAGACTGGGACAGTATACTGTCCACAGGTGAGTCCAGGTTTCATCTGGACAGCTCTGATGGTCGTGCAAGGGTCTACAGGCGTCACGGAGAACGTTTCAGCGACGTTTGTGTTACCCAACGTTGTCAGTTTGGGGGCGGAAGTGTAAGGGTATAGGGTGACATCACAACTCATGGGAGAACACAACTCATTATTGTTAATTGCAGTTTGAATGGCATACGCTACCGGGCGAGATCGTTTGAGATCATGTTGTACCCTTTGCGCAATTGCAGGGACATAACGTCACGTTGCAGCATAATGCCCGCCCACATGTTGCCCATGTTGTAACGTATTGAGGCAGCATGAGATTGCTGTACTGCCAAGGCTGGCTGTCTCTCTTGACCTCACCCCGATATAACATGTTTGGGATGGTATACATAGGAGCCTACGACAGGACCAGATCCCGCCGTTAACGCTAGCTCAGTTTTTCAATCTCTGGATCATCTTCCTGAGGCAAAAGATTTAACTGACTTTAAAAGTCCAGTTTCCACCCTTGCCGAACTAGGCTGGAATTACTGGGCTCGATCGTAAGGGTGTTTTATAGTCCGTTAACTCTCTTGCCTCGGGAAGATGTCTCTGGATTGACAATATGAACAACATCCCCCAGGCTGTTTTCAATAATCTGGTGTCTTCAATACACTGCTGTTGCCCCTCCCGTCTCAACGCAAATGGTGGTTACAACAGATATTAACATTGTACATGGAGTTGTAACCATCCCTCTTTAGGGGCGTGTCGCTCTGTCTTCTGTTACCATGTACGGGTTTTGTAAATGGAATTGTTTGGATAAGACAAAATATTTTGTTGTTATTTTCTACAACATGACATCTACATCGCTATATCTTGAGCACAGTTACTTTTTCCCGTTAGTATATGTGCATAATCCAGAAAGTGTCGTTCAATCTAATCTCATCTCGCCACCTGAAGGTTGAGCTACTGAACCCGTAGTAGGCAAGCGTGTTCACTCTCCTATTTAAAAGCCTTGTTTCTACCCTTGCCACATCAAGGCCACTTTTCTTAGCTCGACCCTGGCGCCACCTTGCGCACATCACGAGTTATGCCCCTTGTAAGGAAATTGCGATATCCAATCAGATCGCTGTTCACAAAGATGGCGACTACCATAGGTGACGACCTTGTCGATCAGATTATGATAACAATTGCGATTTCATCCCGGACACAAAAACATAGGCAATCGTTGGAGGTTTAAAATATGAAAAAGACATATTCACGTCAACAAAGACAGGCAGCGGTAAATCACTTCATAAGAAGACGTATCAGTCTTAGATGTTGATTTTGTGAAACGTGCTCTGATTGGATTATCGATATGTGCGATAGTCCAATCATATTTAGCACAGGAAAGTGGGCTTGATGTGGCGAGGTTGGAAACATTACTTAGATAAAAAGGTTAGTGAACGCTCTTGCCTCGGGAAGATGGTGGAACTACGGGAATTATAATGTTCACAGTTAAAAATATCCTACTAAATTTTGAGGATAAACATCACACAATGTCAACATGGCATGTTCGTGACGCTGGTGATTAAACGTATCGATTATTGAAATAGCGGCTGCAGAAAGTGTCGGTGATAGTTAGATTCACGATTCAGGAATGTCTTCAGAGAAATTAAAACGAGGATCTGTTGGTCACAATGACTATCACGTATTGACAAATATCTAATTGATGAAAATCATCAATGACACACTTCCCCTTGATGTACCTTGCTGATTGTGTTTTCATATTGAATTGATATACCAATTATACAAACATATTGAATCGTGGAGGGCTCGTATTGGCAATTTCTCCCGATCCCCTCGGTGCTAGAAATTCGGTGAAGTGGTCATCAGAACCAGCGTGATGCTACCGGGTCACAGGTATATTTCTGTCCCTTAGCAGTGTTTTTTATCTCACTGTTGTGTTAATCAAAACCTAAATGTCTATTATTATCTACAGATGTTGAATTAATCCCAGGTCCTCCGAAAGCTACTTGAGGTAGTGAATATGCATCGGTGAAGAATGACATTTCACAGGAATTTTAATCAATAAAGAATGACCTATGGAGAGAAGGTGAGGTGAAATGGGGTTTAACGTCGCGTCCAAGATTATTGCACTTATATAGCGACATGTATGTACGTGTGTGAGTTTGTGTGGCTGCTTGTACTAGTCCGGACTGATGCCGATTTATAGTGCTAGCTCACTGAGATACCATGCCGCAGTTTAACATTAATACCCCACTCAGACACAGTATACTGACTCCGAGCCGACCAGTCCCTGTTTAAGCCCCTTAATGCCGAGCGCCAGACAGGGTAACAACAAGTACCATCCTTTAACGTCTTTTTGTATGACGCGGTCGGGGATCGAACCCCGGACCTTCCGCTCTCCGGGCGGACGCTCTACCACTAGACCACGGAGGCGCTTCCTATGGGGAGAAATTCGGGAATATGAAATTCGGTATTACTGATAGTATTACTGATGTTGTGGACATGAAACAGTGTTGCGTCCAGATATTGATGCAATATCTTAGAGTTTGTATTATTTAGAGTCGATACTGGTCGAATCTGATAATTCTAGCAAACTGCAAAAAATCCAGAATGTGTAAAAAAACATTTGTTTGTTTATTTGATGTTTAACGCCGCACTCAGCAATATTCCAGCTATATGACGGCGGTCTGTAAATAATCTACTCTGGACCAGACCATCCAGTTATTGGCATCATGGGAATCGATCCACACAATTGGGATCAATGACATGCATCAACCAAGTCAGCGAGCCTGACCACCCGATCCCGTTAGTCGCCACTTACGACAAGCATGGGTTGCTGAAGACCTCTTTTACATCGCATCTTCACGGGTCTATAATATAGTTTTTGTTTAAAAGTCTGTGAGGTTTTTCACGTCAAACCATTGTGTCAGAGGTGAACGTGTAAGATATCCATTGTAGATTAGTATTTCAGCGATGTATTTCATATTAGCACAAGGTTGTGAATATGCCTGAATCTCGTTACCCTAAAAACAGATATGATACGCTATATCTTGCCAATGTTAAATGTATTGGGTCATAGTTACTTTTGTATATGTTTGGCTTTTGGTATATTTGGGATAGTAAGGGTGCCAATTTTTATAAAAAAAACAATTTTTAAATTGTTTATTTCTAAATTTGTAACACACCTGAAATACGTTTTGGAACAAGAATGACATTCAGTAATATTTGGTAGCTCAAAGATGCATCGTCATGCTTTTTTAAAATCAAACTTCTGTGTTGAATATTGTTTATCAGTTGTAAATTTAGATACATTTCTATCGACAATGGTTCGATGGTTAGCATGCCTAGTCTTATTCACGAGCGGGCAGTCGGGTAGCCTAGTGGTTAAAGCGTTCGCTCGTCACGCCGAAGACCCGTGTTCGATTCCCGACATGGGTACAATGTGTGAAGCCCATTTCTGGTGACCCCCGCCGTGATATTGCTGGAATATTGCTAAAAACGGCGTAAAACCATACTCACTCACTTATTCACGAGTCGACAGTTACGAGTATGATCTCTGACTTAAAACATATCCCTACTTTTTGGACCTTCAAATACATCTCTACATTCCAGAATGTTACAAAATATTATTTTTGTGAAGAATATTTACAATCAAACCATGACTCTTGTTGTCTGTTTCTTATAGCGCCTTTACTTGAAGTACTTGCAAAAAACACCTCCACCCATCTCCATCCATCCCACGTCCCTGGACCCCCTGCTCCTACGGACATGTGTAGGCATGTTTAAATGACAACCAATTATCCATTAAACCGAGAACCGGGATTCGAACCCACAATTATAGGTTTCTGGCGTGCCCAAGGAATGCAACTCTGCACAGCGAATCGCGGCACCTTATACGACTGGGCCACCCGTATCCCCCTCCCATTTACGTTAGACAAAAAGAATGGAGAAAACACAAATCAACGAAGCATTATTCACAGAAGTTCGAGACGTCCCTGTCGGTAGGGCATTGATTCAAGACATCATGAAGCAACAGCAATGGCAAATCATTCTATGAGAGCCATCAGCAGAGTTTGTGAAGCAAACAGGGCAAAAAGAAATGGTAATAAAAGCCATTGAGGAGGCAAATTTCATTCTGGATAAAGCTGGCAGTGTGATTATCAGTAACGACCCCCTGCTCCTACGGACATGTGTGAGCATGTTTAAATGACACCCAATTGCCCATTAAAGAAACATAACGGATTGTTCAAACAAAAGAAAAAAACATGCTCTTCTTGTTAGTGTTCATCTTCGCGACCTTTATCGTCTAAATAAAGCGACAAAACCCTTACTCTATCCAATAGAAATCTCTGCATAAAGCAGAGGCGATTGTACAATTCCGACTCTACCATGTTTTTATAAAATCACTATCGAATTGTGATGGTACAAAGTGTTGGCGATAAGGTGAGCGTATCCTGTCACAAACACATGCAAAGGCGAGTCAATTGTTCAACTGAAAAACAAACAAACATGGGAATATATGGTGCAAGTCACAATGGTACATCATGGCCTGCATCACTTTGGGCTCTCCTCCACACTTACAGAGGACGTGACGTGGGCGCAAGACGGATGCCCAGATACGATTACGACCCGTGAAGATCCGGGGTAGAATAGGTCTTCGGCAACCCATGCTTGCCGCAAAAGGCGACTTTGCTTGTCGTAAGAGGCGACTATCGGGATCGGGTGGTCAGGCTCTCTGACTTGGTTGATGCATGTCATCGTATCCCATCTGCCTGGATCGCTGCTCATGATTCACAGGATTGTCTGGTCCAGACTCGATTATTTTACAGACCGCCGTCACATTGCTGGAAAATTGTTGAGCGTGGCGTTAAACAACAAACAAACAAACCTGATACGCTTACAAGCGACTATCTAAATATCTAAATTGGGGCCACCCATACGCATGACTGCCTGTCCATGGACAAGTGATTTCTGCCTGAATACCTAAAACGTATCTACAAGTGTTATTTACTAAAAAAACCCTAAATTGATATTTCAGACGAGTGATTTAACGTTATCAGATAAATATTATTTCATGACTAAATACATAATATTTCCGACCACAAGATCATGGGATGAAGGTGTTATGTTCGTCTGTTGTTATACTTGTGAGAATAATGTCCTGTTAGTTTGCTGGTGTCAGTTTTAGTCGCCTTGATATGACAACACCCCCCGCCCGGTCAAGGCTCGACTGACCGCCTCCGTGGTCTTGTGGTAGAGCGTCCGCCCGGAGAGCGGAAGGTCCGGGGTTGGATCCCCGACCGCGTCATACCCAAAGACGTTAAAAGATGGTACTTGTTGTTACCCTGTCTGGCGCTTGGTATTAAGGGGCTAAAACAAGGACTGGTCGGCTCGGAATCAGTATACTGTGTATTCATGTTAAACTGCGGCATGGTATCTCAGTGAGCTAGCGCTATAAATCGGCATCAGTCCGGACAAGTACAAGCAGCCACACACACGCATACACGTGCATGCACGTCGCTATATAAGTGCAATAATCTTGGACGCGACGTTAAACCCAATTTCACCTCACCTCACCATGGCTCGGCAAGGAATCACTGTCCACAGATCATTATGCGGTCGAATGTTATTTGTACTGTTACGACCATTGTGTAACAAACGAATTTTGATTTGTTAGCAATCAACAGGCTGTATAAACGGGCAAAATCAAGAATCAACCTATATACATGATAAATTAGTTTCATTTTAAGCTCTTCTGTACGATCAATATTTTCCTATTGGAATAGTGTCCGTGCTGATTTACCTACAAATCTTTCAAAGACGGGCCTAACTACATTATCATCGAAATAATTGACTGTAATGGGTATTATCGTCACGATGTACTATTAACATCTATAATTGAAGTTTGTTTTGTGGTATGCGACTCAGTGACACAGCCTTTAATCAATCACGTCAAGGGGTAGGGAACAAGCGGAGCATCGGTGAGCGTGTAAAATGTATTTCTTATGATTATGATAAACTAACTCTGTGTTGCAAGTTATAAAACTCTTTGTGTTGTAAATTATAAACTCTTTGTGTTGCAAGTTATTAACTCTTTGTGTTGCAAGTTATTAACTCTGTGTTGCAAGTTATTAACTCTTTGTGTTGCAAGTTGTAAACTAACTCTGTGTTGCAAGGTATTAACGATATGTTTTGCAAGTTATTAACTCTTTGTGTTGCAAGTTATTAACGTTTGTGTTGCAAGCTGTAAACTAACTCTGTGTTGCAAGTTATGAACTCTTTGTGTTGCAAGTTATTAACTCTGTATTGCAAGTTATTAACTCTGTGTTGCAAGTTATTAACACTTTGTGTTGCAAGGTATTAAGGATATGTATTGCAAGTTATGAACTCTTTGTGTTGCAAGTTATTAACTCTTTGTTTTGCAAGGTATTAAGGATATGTATTGCAACTTATTAACTCTTTGTGTAGCAAGTTATGAACTCTTTGTGTTGCAAGTTATTAACTCTGTATTGCAAGTTATTAACTCTGTGTTGCAAGTTATTAACACTTTGTGTTGCAAGGTATTAAGGATATGTATTGCAAGTTATGAACTCTTTGTGTTGCAAGTTATTAACTCTTTGTTTTGCAAGGTATTAAGGATATGTATTGCAACTTATTAACTCTTTGTGTAGCAAGTTATGAACTCTTTGTGTTGCAAGTTATTAACTCTGTATTGCAAGTTATTAACTCTGTGTTGCAAGTTATTAACTCTTTGTGTTGCAAGTTGTAAACTAACACTGTGTTGCAAGGTATTAACGATATGTATTGCAAGTTATTTACACTGTGTTGCAAGTTATTAACTCTTTGTGTTGCAAGGTAGTAACGATATGTATTGCAAGTTATTAACTCTTTGTGTTGCAAGGTATTAACTATGTGTGATGCAAGATATAAACTAAATCTGTATGTTGCTAGATATGAACTCTTTGTGTTGCAAGTTTTTCACTTTTTGTGTTGCAAGTTATTAACTATGTGTTTTGCAAGTTATATCTGAATGTTATGAGTAAACTGAGTTTTGAACTCAGGCCAGTGTTCGTAATGTTGCAAGACAATCAACCTTAATAAACACAGCTCCCCGACGCTATTTTTTGTGGAGCGCAAGAAAACGATTTTTTCTCCTGGGATTTCCTTCTTATGAGTGACAGGAAAGCACATGTTTGAACATATATACTGTAATGAACCATTTACGTAAGACAAAAAGAATGGCGAAAACAAAAATCAACGAAGCATTATTCACGGAAGTTCGAGACGCCTCTGTCTGTAAGACATTGATTCAAGACATTATGAAGCAACAGAAATGTCAAATCATTCTATGAGAGCCATCAGCAGAGTTTGTGAAGCACACAGGGCAAAATGTAATGGTAATAAAAGCCATTGAAGAGGCAAATTTCATTCTGGATAAAGCTGGCAGTGTGATTATCATTTTTTAGCCGATTGCTCCTCTTCGAATAGTTGTGTATTGCCAGGTTCACCTCCCCTGATGGCGAACTTAAGTAACGACAGAAAACGATAGCGTAATAGCATGACATTTTTACCTGCGTGATTGTGGACCCCAGCCATACTCGAACATTGACGCACGATAGCCGTAGCACTAAGATTGCTTTGTGCAAGCCGACACAATGAAGGCGATAATCATCCACTTGAACAAAATATCAAAATGGTCATTGGCTATGCACGCACTGGCTAACGTTCATAAATCAAGTTATCTGTAAATTTGCTTGGTTGAAGCGCTGCTCAAATGTTGGTTAAACATAAAAGCATCAACGCACTGCGCTGTACAGCGCTGTACAGTACTGGTTTATTGTGGGGGTGAGATCTACAGTTGCCCCTAATGATCGGCACCAGCAGTTGGTCTGGAACAGTTGCCTACCTGAATTCAACCCACGCGTTTTCCTTGACACAGATCTGCGTCAAACGCGTCTCTATCGAGGCACGCTTGTTGATAATGATCAGTTGGAAGTTATGTGTCACAGTAACAAGACACCCAGCCGTGACATACTTGGAGATGAAAAGGTTTATTTATTTTTGGAGTCGTAAAACATAAAACTAAGACTAGGTGACGAAGTGTGTGGTCAGGGGACAGAGACTGGGTGACCAGCAGTGTGGTCAGGGGACAGAGACTGGGTGACCAGCAGTGTGGTCAGGGGGCAGAGCCTGGGTGACCAAGTGTGTGGTCAGGGGACAGAGACTACGTGACCAAGTATGTGGTCAGGGGACAGAGACTAGGTGACCAAGTATGTGGTCAGGGGACAGAGACTGGGTGACCAAGTGTGTGGTCAAGGGACAGAGACTAGGTGACCAAGTGTGTGGTCAGGGGACTGAGACTGGGTGACCAAGTGTGTGGTCAGGGGGCAGAGACTAGGTGACCAAGTGTGTGGTCAGGGGACAGAGACTGTGTGACCGAGTGTGTGGTCAGGGGACAGAGACTGGGTGACCAAGTATGTGGTCAGGGGACATAGATTGGGTGACCAAGTGTGTGGTCAGGGCACAGAGACTGGGTGACCAAGTGTGTGGTCAGGGGACATAGACTGGGTGACCAAGTATGTGGTCAGGGGGCAGAGACTGGGTGACCAAGTGTGTGGTCAGGGGACAGAGACTGGGTGACCGAGTGTGTGGTCAGGGGACAGAGACTAGGTGACCAAGTATGTGGTCAGGTAACAGAACCTAGGTGACCAAGTGTGTGGTCAGGGGGCAGAGACTAGGTGACCGAGTGTGTGGTCAGGTGACAGAGACTAGGTGACCAAGTGTGTGGTCAGGGGTCACAGACACGGTGGCCTTTTTGTGGGTGGGATTAGGTGTTGTGGGGACGAAATAGACTTGCTTTCTGTTATTAAAAGGGCTTCAAATGGGTTCAACGGTTTGCCGACAAGATAATTCAAAAGCCTAGGTTTGAAGGTTATGACTGAAGCAGAATGGGCACTTCTTGCACTATGTAGAAGCTTGTAGAATTATAGTACTGATAAGAATGACAGAAGTGTACAGAAGTGTCGCGCAGTGTCTGAAAACTGTGTGTCCGTCTGACCTTTACATCAAACGGCTTGGCACAGCGTTGGCAGAATGTGTCGCGCGTTGTAATTGAGCCCTTCGCTTCCAAAACGAATTTCGAAAACAAACGGACTGAGATCTCTGAATGTAAGACGACCTTGAGCTTTATCGCCATATTTCTTGATATTCTTAATATATACGTGCGTTCATGTTAAGTGTAGTCATAACATTAAGAAATAGAGCAATAATGCTCATGGCATATTTAGCATCGGTGCTAACGGCGCGTACTCCGCACTATATAAATATTAAACGGATGAGGCTGTTCCACTGGCCTATTTTAAGACTGGTTCGGGTGGGTACACCAGTGAAGGATATTGGTTATTTGACCATAATTGGGCGATATCAGATCATCGATACACTTGAAGCTTAACCTGTACTTCTTGGCCAAATTCCTTTTTTTACAAATCCGAGCAGAAATTCTTAAACATAAACTGACAGATTCGAGTGAGTGAGTATGGTTTTACGCCGCTTTTAGCAATATCCCAGCAATATCACGGCTGGGAACACCAGAAATGGGCTTCACACATTGTGCCCATGTCGGAATCGAACCCGGGTCTTCGGCGTGACGAGCGAACGCTTTAACCTCGAGGCTACCCGACCGTCCCCCTGACAGATCAGATGGAAGCACAGTTGCTGGCCATGGGAATGCCTGCTTTCTCCCCAATTTACTTTTATTCATTCCAGACTGATGTTACAGTTCTGCATGTTCAGCGCGTACATTATCACGTACATTGTCAGGGCAAGTGTGCAAGTGTGTGGTGCAGTCAGAACAAGTGCATATAATGTATCACACAGAATAATATTCAAAAGTCCATATATTTAAACAAGGCATGTATCTATGGCCGTGGCAAACGTTATAGAAACATGTGGAAAACATCAGTGATGTTCTAGTGACACTGGACATGGTGTGGCACTGTGTGGAAAGTACTGGACGCTGGTTAGACTATATATGAAGAGCCTGTCTCATCTCACATTTTATCTGACATTACATCAAGACTATCTCAGAAGCTTGACCAATGTTGCGGTGAGGTGATTATTCTTCTTGTCATTGTCATTTCCACTGCTCTTACATTTTACACTGCCATTGAATATTGTGCTTGCACTCTATTGTGTTCTGTCATTATGATTGCTGTGTAGTAATTTGTATTGATTTGTAAACCTAGTTAATCTTGTAAAACAATTGTTGATTGTAGACCATTTGTTGGTTGTTTGTTGGTTTCACACTAAATTCTTTTACGTACAGATTTCTTGTTAACATACTGTTTCAATTTTGGAATCGACACGCAACAGTATATACACATATGTCTACACACACACACACACACACACACACACACACACACACACACACACGCACGCACCTAGAAACTATTTCTATGTCAGCAGTTACATTGCACATGTGTTCTCAAACTTTGCAGTCCAGCTTACTTTCTGACAACAAAATACTCCACAAACTTGTTAATAACACTTTTGGTTAAGAAAAAAGGTTTTGAATTATTGAACCAACCAGCCAGTATACTTCAAATAAGGTGAAAAGAATCACATATTCAATTTGTGTGGGTATTTGAGATTGCGTTGGAGCAATTGTACATGATTTTCATCTATTTTGCCGTACACTGTACATCTGACTGCTAGCCATTTACATACATATGAAAAACTAATACGTATTTATGTTCCGTCAGTGTGAAACGATAAGGTAAAGCTAAAAGGAAAATGTACTAACTTGCTACAGCCTTACGCAATACCGTTTAATATTTGCAAAAATGCAGAGACCTATTTGTCATGTCGCAAATTGCCATTTGAACGATCAATGGATAACGTTTCTGCCCAGATTGGGTGTATCAAAATGATATGAAAATGTTTTCTACTGCGCGCGAGATAGATTCTATTTCCCTGAAAACATCTACAAATAAATGAAAAGCGAAAAAAAATACTTTACGTAATCTCTGAAACCTGAGTTCTCTGAAATTCCAGAAATCTCTGCCAAAAGCAGAATTGATTGTATCTGGAAACATAAAGAATTTCTTGGTTAGTAACTCAAATGCCCAGGAATCACTTCCAGTCTATTTATTTGGACACAATCATATCAAGTTACTAGAAAAGTGAAAAGAACTCCCGACACAGTGAGCTCAGTCTTACAGACTAAAACATGCTTACATCAATTCAAAACCTCAACGTCAAAGAATATCTGTTTGATTGGCATTCTAGAAGTTGGTTAGTAAATAATAAAACATTTATGGATAACAACTTCTGGTTTATTGCACGTAGAGACGTTTCCATGTTGAATCGTACACCGTTATGAAGCTGGAGTGTTCCAGACTTGATAACGGTGTAAGAATCTACACCAAAACGTCGCCACCTCAATGAAGCCATAGAGTACTCAGAATAGCCACTGGCTTCGTGTTGATAAGCGAAGTGTCATCTTTGGTACATTCCTCTGAATGACCAACCTTTGATGGTGAAACCTTGATTGAAGACCTTAGTTGTGAACATAACGTATCTGTCTGTGACATTTGAATACCTGCTTCACAGTGCCTAAGTCATTGTGAAATGTAGACGCCATACGCTAGAGCTTGACAGATGGTATCTGATGGTTCGACATGAAGGGGAAGTCACTGCTGAAAAGCCAAAATAGTCCCTCTTGTCATACAGCTTGGTGCAGAGGACTCCATCGTTTTTAATGTATATGTTCAGGTTTCTCACTTGTTTCTTTGATTTCGAACTCTGTTGACGTGAAGATATCCTTTGCATTGTTGAAAGAGATCTTAATGTAAGAAACTGGGATTGAAATTCTTGCCATTATCCATTTATTTTGATCTACGGAAGTAGTAAACAGTCCGATTCACATGTCAAGAGACCGCCTCCGTGGTCTAGTGGTAGAGCGTCCGCCCGCAGAGCGGAAGGTCCGGGGTTCGATCCCAAGCCGCGTCATACCAAAAGACGTTAAAAGATGGTACTTGTTGTTACCCTGTCTGGCGCTCGGCATTTAGGGGCTAAAACAAGGACTGGTCGGCTCGGAGTCAGTATACTGTGTCTGAGTGGGGTATTCATGTTACACTGTGGCATGATATCTCAGTGAGATAGCACTATAAATCGGCATCAGTCCGGACTGGTACAAACAGTCACACACACACGTGCATGCACGTCATTATATAAGTGCAATAATCTTGGACGCGACGTTAAAACCAATTTCACCTCACCTCACCTCACCTCACCTCATATGTCAAGAGCAACATCAGATAGGAGCGACGAACTGTTAGAGCAAATCGGGATATCTAGTTCTTGTCTTAATGTTCTATCCCCAAAGTTGACCAAGATATGGTCAATCAAGAAGTCTAACAACTCACAAATTTGTCTATATGTATATTTCTTAGAAGACTTACATTGAGTCTTAACAAATTAACCACATCCAATAATACTTTTAACTTTTAAGTACCCGACCCCATACATGGAAACAAAAGCCATATTAAAGCATCACTTAATATGATTGAGTGAGTGTGGTTTTACGCCGCTTTTAGCAATATTCCAGCAATATCACGGCGGGGAACACCAGAAGTGGGCTTCACACATTGTACCCATGTCGGAAATCAAACCCGGGTCTTCGGCGTGACGAGCGAACGCTTTAACCACAAGGCTACCCGACCGCCCCTCACTTTATATGAGGCTACCTTAATTGAAGCTGGGTGTAATGATGCTACAGCCAGACATCTGAGAATGCATACTTTCTGACAACACTGTTCTTGTTCACAAGTACAAAACAGTGTGAAAACGTAGCCTAAAAGTCAGCAATGATGCCCGAGTAAGCTCCAAGCCATTCTCACAAAGATTGGAAAACATCCGATTTTAGGTCACGTCAAAGCGACCTTTCGTGAACAATGAAAGGACTAACAATAAGTCGACATTAGCCAGTCAGAAAGCAGCTTTCTCGATCTTTGCGGCACAAGTTTCAATCTGGCGACATCCAATCCAGACTACGCTCTGAAAAATATCGATTCAAAATTTGAAAACGAAACAAAAGATATTCTGGAATGTGTAATAGATGGCCGATACTCGACGGCAATACTTCCCGAGGACTATGGAAAGTTTCTTATGTTTCAAATGTTGAATTGAGAGATAGACAGGGATTTTGACGGGATCTGTCGTACGGCTCGTAACTGTCGTTCAGAATACCCAGTGGTAATTTTTTCGAGGTTGCATGATTAGAAAACACATTCCGACTGTCACTTTCCCGATCTGGTAAGTGACGCGCTGATTGATCGGACGAAAGGTCGTTCTAATGTGACCCGTAATGGCATATCTTTAGATCTTTGTTTAGTGGCAGCGAGGACTAAAATCTGATTTTAATGAGATAAGTGCCATGACATCTTGTAATGGGTACGCAGTGTTTGGTCCCCTTATTGAGTGATATCAGCTCTACCGCCAAAGGATCCTTTCTCTATGGCTTTAACAAGAAAACGTAACCAGCCATGTAATAATTTCTACATTATAATAATAATAGTTATTTTGTCCAATGACACGGTTCCAAAAACAAGATTGTCTCTCTGAAACGCAATACACGAACGTTACATTGGTACGGGTGTAAACGTCACAGTTGCAGGATGTACAGATCGTGCTCACTATGCAATGCGAACTTTTGTATGTCGGGAGCGTTTTGCGACATAAATTACGCCTCTCTTTCGCTGAGATGAGGTGAGGTGAAATGGGGTTTAACGTCGCGTCCAAGATTATTGCACTTATATAGCGACGTGCATGCATGTGTGTGTGTGTGTGTATGTGGCTGCTTGTACTAGTCCGGACTGATGCCGCTTTATAGTGCTAGCTCACTGAGATACCATGCCGCAGTTTAACTTGAATACCCCACTCAGACACAGTATATTGACTCCTAGCCGACCAGTCCTTGTTTTAGCCCCTTAATGCCGAGAGGCAGACAGGGTAACAAGGAGTACCATCTTTTAACGTCTTTTGGTATGACGCGGTCGGGGATCGAACCCCGGACCTTCCGCTCTCCGGGCGGACGCTCTACCACAGACCACGGAGGCGGTCTCACTGAGATGAAGCGGCACAAACGAGAATAGTAGACTAAACGTCACATCATCAAAGAATCAGCCATATATACCAAACAAAACGTCAATTAATTATGGGAGGAGCGCCGCAACGTTGTTTTACTCCCCGGATGCCAGACGGACATACATATATATGGGTAAATTTATAGCCGGAGGTAGATCCAGCGCCGTGCGAGCATAATAATCGCACAAGCTTCACTTTTCAGGTCTGTGCGGCATCCAGCGGATTAATGAAGCTATGACGTCACTACATTGTGACATCGTTGCATGACGTCATAGTAGTGAATGACGTCACACGTAAAATGAGGCACGTATTTCGTTTCGTCAATACGTTGCTAAAATATTAATAATAATTTTCGCCAAACTCTTCAGACGGCGAAATGATTTCCTGTTTATAGTAAATATGTAAATTTGACGCAGTAAATAATGTGTCTTTGTGAAGATATAGTGAAAATTGTGTGTGTTTGATTGTTTTTATAAAATGTTGGTGTCTCGTAGGCCAATGTTGTTGTTGTTTTAGTCGTAGTCGTTCTTCTTCTTCTTCTTCTTCTTAACACAGATTCGAGGACATTCTTGAGTATTGTCTATATCATCGGGATTGGGTTTCTCATATGTTGATCCATCTACTGACAGGGCAGGTCGATAATTTAACACTTGATACATCCTTTATTGTCGCCACCAAACACCACCTGACTTCGACACCCACGAATAGACCCGTGAACATCCGGGGTAGAATAGGTCTTCAGCTACCCATGCTTGCCGTAAAAGACGACTGTGCTTGTCTTAAGAGGCGACTAACGGGATCGGGTGGTCAGACTCGCTGACTTGGTTGATGCATGTCATCGTATCCCAATTGCGTGAATTGATGCTCATGATGTCAATCACTGGATTGTCTGGTCAAGACTCGATTACTTACAGACCGCCTTCATATACCTGTAATATTGCTGAGTGTGGCGTTAAAGAACAAACAAACAAAACAAAACACCCACGAATTCTAGTATCTCTTACACCACACCAAAGCTTCATCAAGTATACGCGTCAGACCCTTTTCACAAATGACAACCATCAATCGAATATTATCTTAAACCAGACTCGGCTGTCATCAACACATAACGCTAGAACATACGCGACACATTAATGTCCAACCACTTTATATTCTAAGTGCTGGGACTTAAAACAAGCCTGTTCGCAAAAATGCTGGCAAAATATTTTTACTCAGGTTTCCCAGATAAATTGAATCGTTCACTTGAGATGCTGAATGTTCTGAAAAGTATATTGTTGTTGGTCCCCGCAATTTTATTTTGCTCATCCTCTGAGTAAAATTCTCGTATATTGAATCTAAAGAATATTTAATGAATGATAACGCCCTGAAATACATCATGATAATCAAACGACTGGCACTTACATTGAAAGGTCAAGGTCACAGAATTATAACATTAGGTGAGGTGAAATGGGGTTTAACGTCGCGTCCAAGATTATTGCACTTATATAGCGACGTGCATGCACGTGTATGTGTGTCTGCGGCTGCTTGTACTTGTCCGGACTGATGCTAGCACACTGAGATACCATGTCGCAGTCTAACATGAATACCCCACTCAGACGAAGTATACTGACTCCGAGCCGAACAGTCCTTGTTTGAGTCCCTTAATGCCGAGCGGCAGACAGGGTAACAACAAGTACCATCTTTAAACGTCTTTTGGTATGACGCGGCTGGGGATCGAACCCCGGACCTTCCGCTATCCGGGCGGACTCTCTACAATTAGACCCCGGAGGCGGTCAATCAAAACATTTAAGGTAACTAAAACATGGACATAAGCAAAAGAAATGTCTACTAAAAGCAGAGTTCTTTAAATAATTCCGACTTCCAGTATATCATGAGCATGTGTTTATGAATCATTGTCAAATAGGTACATGTGCGTATCCTGCTCCGCCAGTTGCATCCGTCAAAGACACCTGCAAAGGCAAGTCAATTGTTCACCTAAAAAAGAACCCGGGCACATATGGTACGACTCAAAATAGGGAATTGCTTTGGACATACGTTTTGTCTCTAATACATCAAATTGGTCTTCCATGAACTTTTTTGAAAGCTTTACTGAAACCTTGACCATTGTCACCCTGATGAAGTAACGTTTGAGAAAGAGCCGTATGACACTCTTTGAAATCTTTGTATGAAGCGCTTTCTCGATTGTACATGAAACTTGAAATGAAAAACTAAAGGCTGGAGCTGCTGGAATATTGCTTGAAATTGCAGGAATGTGGAAGTCATCACTGTTGTCATACAGTCTTTTTGATCGTCTTTTATCCCTGCATAGACCTAAATAGGAAACAGATGAGGCGCTCTCACTAGTCTCTTTTAGTTCTTGTTCATGTGGGTATAACAATGGAAGGGAAACTTTTTGGCCAAATTATCTTGTTTTGATATTGCCAATCCGAGGAGAAATTCCGATTCATATCCATCCATAAAAACAGATCTCCAAGAAGGGGAACACAAATGGTTCCCATTGAGACGACTAACTATTGCGGGGTCGATGGAGGCCCAGTCGTCTAAGGCGCCGCGATTCGCTGTGCAGAGTTGCGTCCCTTGGACATGTCAGAAACCTATGATCGTAAGTTCGAACCGCTGTTCGCGCCGATTATGTTTCTAGGTTTGTCAGCACCATACCCGTGCTCGTAGGTTTCACCGAAGTGGTAAACGTCTGAGACCTGCATCACTTCAGGCTTTCCTCCCACATTAAGCTGACACGCCGTGATATAACTGGAATACTGTTAAAAGCGGCGTTAAACCCAACTCACTCACTCGTTCACTTATTCTTGCCTTAATGTCTGCCCAATTGTACATAGATTGTACCAGTGAGGATGACCAGCAGTTCACATATTGATCGTTTTATTAATGTTTAGATGACACTTTTGACAAATTGTCCTGCAACTATATCTATAGTCACCACGTTGAGTCATTCGTGACCAACTCGTGTTATTCCGGGACAAGCCGAATAGCGACTCGTGCCCCCCTCGTGGCCATTTTTGTGACCAGGTTCCGTCTTAGCGCAAACGGGCATACCTAAAACAATTGTCAACTCGTTGGGTAATGGTTCACATATATTTCCCCATATATTATATATATTTCAGATGCAATTTAAAACACATCGGGACATGCGGAATTATACAGTATGATTGAACACATTTAACTGTGTGTTGGGTACATTTTTAGATACAAAACATATGTAAAATCAAAAATTATTTCTGAGGGATTCTTTGACGGAGAACTTGAAACCATACGCGCATTCTGATTGGTTTGTCGTTTTTTCGCACATAACATTCATCGACAGGGGGACGAGTCTTCTTGCAGGTTACGGAAAGGGACGAGTGGTGACGAATGCACGTTGAGTGAGAAATGCACCTATGGATCTAGGAATGAAGTCTTGCCTTAAGTTTGTTGCGTGGGAAAATGGTCTTTAAACTTGAGTAAGGAAAGTCATTCCGTGGTTGCATTGAGGCTTATGTTCAATCTTTGAGGCAAGAATTTCATGGTACATTTACTGGGCGAAGCAATACCTCTCTCGTACGGATATTTATAGGCTTTGGAATCCAGTACAAATTGGATTTTAAGGTGATAGTACCTATGCGTGGTTTTGGCAGATTTTGTCGAAAATTATTTGATATATCGCTGACACCAAATTCTGTCCTCAAACAATTATTATAGTGATGCTTAATATGATGGTTATTTCAAGGCATGGCTATGTATATGTGATGTTACTTGTCAAGGCCTCCAACAGCTGCTGGGAATATAGATAGAGGAATTATAACCTTATTTTGTATACAAGAAGATTAAGTTTGTGTTTTACTAGTCTCGATCACTCCGCGAAACAGATTCCACTGGATGCAGCAATAAAACATCTGTGAAACACCAGGTGTTCGCGAAAAGAGTAAACATGTCCTGCCCTAAAAGCAGCCATAGCCACTCACACAATTTACATACAAAAGTCAGTGTTTGTAATAAATAGCTAGCAATTATCCACGTGGCGTACGGCCGTTTCAAATATAAGCCACAGATGAGTGAGTGAGTGAGTTGGGTTTAACGCCGCTTTTAACAGTGTTCCAGTTATATCACGGTGTGTCAGCTTAATGTGAGAGGAAAGCCCGAAGTGATGCGAGTCTCAGACGTTTACCACTTCAGTGAAACCCACGAGCACGGGTATGGTGCTGCCAAACCTAGAAACATAATTGGGGCGAACCGGGATTCGAACCCACGATCATAGGTTTCTGGCGTGCCCAAGGGACGCAACTGTGCACAGCGAATCGCGGCGCCTTAGACCACTGGGCAACCCGTGCCCCCAGCCACAGATGAACTGATGGTCAATGACATCTTCATGTAGTATTACACTTGTATGCTTTCATTGTTATGTCTTCAGTGTTTCAATGTGTAATTTATAACAGCTGTGTAAGCTATTGTCAACTATGTATACACCATCAAATACCTAGTGTATGTGATAGATGAATACGTGACGGTGCTACTATGAATATGTCACCAATACCTGACGTTCCTGAATTTGAAATTTGCAAACAAGGGACTTGATGTTTTTTATGTAAGTAACATTCTCAGACAAAAATAAGCTTCCCTAAATGCCCAATATTTCACATTTCAGGAACCAACAACAGTCATGTTCTCCGTGTTGTTTAATATAGGGACGTGTTGCAGAACGTGGAATGGCAGCTCAAGGTGTAAAATCCACTACTTACCTATCCTTGGGGCTTTCAAGACTCATCAGCACGGTGGGGTAGCCTCGTGGTTAAAGCGTTGGCTCGTCACGACGAAGACCCGGGTTCGATTCCCGACATGGGTACAATGTGTGAAGCCCATTTCTGGTGTCCACCACAGATATTAACTCTGTATGTTATAAAAAAATCTTTGTTAAAATTTAAATCATGTATGAAGTTTCTTGGTATACAAAACTTTCATAAAGATAAATGTGAGTTATATGATCCTGAAGTCTTGTGGAAAATCTCTTTTGTAAGAGAAAATAAAAGTCATGTATTATTTTATTGCAGTAGAACGTAATTTGTACTTGCAAGAATAAACAACTATTCTAATTCTTTATTGGCTGCAGCAAACTTATGTACATCTTCAAATTCACAAAAATTGCTTAAGTTGCCATTTTTTTATACAAAGTTATTTGTACCAAAGGAGAAATTAAGATGCACCTATAAATATTAGATGTATGTAATGTACTATGAGTCAGATGGCTTGGACTTCTGAATAAGGTGAATATGAATTTGAATTTGATAATGTGGAACTAGGATGATTGTTCACGTATTATATTACTTGAAACAAATCAATACGATATACAGAGACACAGATCAAGTAATCGTTGCCTCGGGATGATGTCCCTATTGTCTGACTGTTTCATCCTATACCATGTCTACAACAATCCGGCTATAAACTGTTGACGAATGTGAATATGTGAAGGACTAATGGGGCAGCAAATCTGAGCAACAGAGTATCTCTGGTTGCGAGTTACTTGTAGTATCTAATATCACTGACTAAGCAGAAAAGTTTTTTTTTCTGGCGAAATAAATATTAACACGTGTTCAAACTTATATCTGTGGATATTTTGCAAGGTCGTGAATTAAACAGGATTGCTGTGTGATACATCTGATTCTTCGAAATTTTCATTTTAGCTAACATAATGTCTGGGTTTTACGAAAAATGTGGATACCGATTGCATTGGTCATAAATATCAAGGAACTATCACTGTGAGTGCGAAGTAGAAATATTTCATTAACTTTTGTGGACCTGACTGAAAGTCAAATGGGCTAGTGCCTTGGCCTATGTGTCAGTCGTGCGTGTCTGCGTGTCGTTAACATCTTCTCCTAAGAAACAACTGGTCCAAAGAAACTGAACTTCACATACATGTTCCCTGCATCCCATTTCGAATCCAATTTTAAATATGGCCGCCACAGCAACCATATTGAAAAACCTCTTTATGGACATAACTCAGTCCTGACCTTTCCTCCATTAAACACGTCTGGGTCGTCATTGGCAGACGTCAAAATCCACCCACCACTCTCAATGAACTCGGTGTTGCTCTTATTGACGAGGGGCGGTCGGATAGCCTCGTGGTTAAAGCGTTGGCTCGTCACGCCGAAGACCCGGGTTCGATTCCCCACATGGGTACAATGTGTGAAGCCCATTTTCCGGTGTCCCCCGCCGTGATATTGCTGGAATATTGCAAAAGGCGGCTTAAAACCATACTCACTCACCATAACTCAGCCATTTCTATTCAAAATGTAATGTAATGAAGGTATCTATTGGCGACTTCTTCTACCAACCGCTTATCCACTTTCTGCCAACTGAAATGATGTCTTATGGTCCTGGAAGCGTCCTTGAGTACAGACTCGTGCGTGCTGCTGATCAAGGGGAAAACGACGCTGTCAAATGAAAGGGATTTTGTTGATATTCTTGAATAGAAAAACGTTTGTCCTTAAATATAAAACGTCCATGTAAGGGAATACCCAGTCTCGGTTATCCGACTAGACAGATTCCATTAGGCTTAAAGGACACAATAACGATAAAATTATATGAATGGATCACTGAAAATCGGCGATGACACCAGGATTTTGCGAAATGGCAAATGAGTAATGAGATAGCAGTGAGCCTAATTTCATCGTTTCTTCAAGAACTGAAGAAGTGTATTTAAATGTCGGAATAGTTTCATTTTAGAGTCTGATTGCTGTTTATATAGAAACAGCATAGTACCAGATTATGTTCTGGTAAGAACGTTATTGACAAAATAATGACAACAGTGTGGCAAAGACATAAAACCAAGTGGAAATAATTAGCTTGTTGGAGTACTTGTGAACATGGAAAAAACATAAAACCATGTGCCAATAATTCTCTTGTTTGTAGTACTTGTGAATATGACAAAGAAATAAAAACCAATAACATACGATTTGCTTGTTTATAGTGCTAGTTAGCATGACAATGACAGGAAACCAAGAGCATAATGATTCTCTGTTTGTAATACTTGAAAAAAATTATTAACTAATTTATTTATTCCATGAAATCGATTAATATTTCCCACATTTAGCGGCGATGGTTGAAGTCCCTTGGTACGCGATGCCATTGGTACTTATTAATAATTTCTAAAACGAGCTGGCCTGATTTCTATATTTTACTGATAATGTAATTTGAATTTTTAAACCAAGATCTTATATTTTATACTGCCAGAACCTGCTATTCTATTATATTTAAACGTAGGAAAACTTAAAATAGGTAACTGTTTTGTAATGTATTTAAAAAAAAAATAGTTCATTTTAGCATATTGTTTACAGTTTAATTTAATGAGATATTTTTGTATATACTTGTTTAAGTTAAATTTCATATTCATGCAGTCTGATGCTGGCTTAAACGGCACTGAGCCAAAACGGACCGATGGTTGTGAACAACGATCCCCAAAATGGCGAAAACGGCCCTTTTCGTATAAAGTTTTTCGAAAGAAGAAGTTTATCAGTCTGAAATATTTACTTCCCTTCAATGGAATGGAGTTTTCGTGGTTTACTAGGACATGAACAACAAAAATAATCCGATATGAAGTCTATCTGTCCACGCCCGTATAAACATACGGGAAATTCTACAGTTTCGGACAAGATGGCGTCCACCACGTAAATATATTAAAATGTAATTGTTCAAAAATGTGTTTGCACATTCATGCCTGATGTTCATCTTGAGGGGCTGTGGACCACTACCAGGGATGGCAGAAAATTCCTCCTCTGCGCAGATGGGGAAGACGACCAGATCCTCATCCTTTCCACTGATGAGCAACAAGCTGGGGTGTCTTGCTGGAGGTGATATGGTCTACATGGAAGGTACGTGCTGCCAGTGTCAACAAAAGTCTTCAACATCTGCATCCCAACCGGTACAGATATATTGACTTGCTTCAAGGCATCGAGAAGCCGGAAGGTGCCAAGCTGAAACAGATAGACTTTGGTGCTGCTCCCCCACTACAGAAGGTCAAAATGAAGGCTGATGCGTCTCAAAGAGAAGCTGGTCAGTGGGCAGAATATACCTCTTGAATTCTTGCAATAATGTAATAATTCAGAATATGTGATTTTTGGTGAATGCTTCAAAATGTGTGATTTCTGGTATGATTTGACGATTAAAAGGGCATAATAAATCTATCTCGCAAATTCCTCAAAATGTGTGTTTTCTTGTCTGTTACATTTTAATGAAAGGTAAACAGGTAACTTTTGCCTGACTGACCAGCCTTAACTAATTCTGGTATATGCTGTCTGATAACGTTTGACAATATGAAGGTTCCCCTGGTCAACACGTCCAGTCGCTCGTCAATACACATCATCAGCACCTGGCCCGTCAATACACCTCATCAGCACCTCGCCCGTCAATAAACATCATCAGCACCTGGCCCGTCAAAACACATCATCAGCACCTCGCCCGTCAATACACATCATCAGCACCTCGCCCGTCAATACACATCATCAGCACCTCGCACGTCAATACACATCATCAGCACCTCGCCCGTCAATACACATCATCAGCACATCGCCCGTCAATAAAAATCATCAGCACCTGGCCTGTCAATACACATCATCAGCACCTGACCCGTCAGTATATGTGGTCAACATTCAAATTTCGCTTCACGTGTCCATAACATGCTGCAAAGTAAACAGCGCTTGGCTGCGACTGGCCAATGTGACAATGCATGTTGACAATGCAAGATGACAATGCATGACAACAATGCAAGATGACAATGCATGATATCAACCGACACATGACTATGCATGATAATTATGGTAGCCAACACCTGAGTATGAACGTTGTCAATTCAAACCAGCGGCTGACAATGAGAATAAAGAATCAGATCTTGTTCACCTACAGATGGCAATGCATGATGACAATGCAAGATGACGGTGCATGATGACAATGCATTGTGACAATGTAGGATGGAAATGCATGATGACAATGCAAGATGACAGTGCATGATGACAATGTATGATGACAATGTAGGATGGAAATGCATGATGACAATGCAAGATGACAGTGCATGATGACAATGCATGATGACAATGTAGGATGGAAATGCATGATAACAATGCAAGATGACAATGCATGATGACAGTGTATGGTGACAATGCAGGATGACAATGCAAGATGATAATGCACGATGGCAATGCAACCGAGGATATGCCACCCCAGTAGCCCCACTGATAAACAATATGTTTAATTGAGACTCTTTAATCAATAATGTTCACTATTGCTCTTTTTTGTGAAGCTGGCACTCCCTGCCTTTACTCTCTCTTTGTACACGGGGTATTTGTACAATTGTAGCACTATTGGTGCTTTTATTATTATTGACCGTTTATCGGTAACTTGCGTCTAATAGGCCCTAGGTGGCCGGGCGTCGTATAACCATGTGATATGTTTTTATGATGGTTTTAAAATGTATACCCGCTAGACATGAATATTTTCTCTTTGATAATATCAATGCAAGGCTCCATTGAAGAAAACACGTTGTCAATTCGAGGATGCACGTGACATTGTACATGTCGCCAATGGCAGTCTGCGCGTGACATTTAACTCTGTCAATTGGAAACATGGGTGTATATTTTCAAACAATTGTGTCAGTTAATTATTAAACTTCAGTTTTAAAGATTAAACTTATACTTATACAACGCGTGTGCGAGAGTCACGTTTTTGTATCAGTGGTCAACTATTTCCCTCGCCCGTCAATACAAGTGGTCAACTATTTCCCTCGCCCGTCAAAACAAGTGGTCAACTATTTCCCTCGCCCGTCAATACAAGTGGTCAACTATTTCCCTAACCAGTCAGTACAAGTGGTCAACTATTTCCCTCACCCGTCAGTACAAGAGGTCAATTATTTTCCTCGCCCGTCAATACAAGTGGTCAATTATTTCCCTCGCCCGTCAATACAAATGGTCAACTATTTCCCTCACCCGTCAGTACAAGTGGTTAATTATTTCCCTCGCCCGTCAATACAAGTGGTCAACTATTTCCCTCGCCCACGGGTAGCCGTGTGAAAAAGTGACATAACGTTGAATATAAAGCAGTTTGGATGGCATGAACATGCCTAAATAATTGAGGCTGAGGAATTGAAATGGTATCTATCGGAGGTTTGTTTCGTTTGTTTGTTTCTTTGCTGTTTAAGGCCGCACTCAGCAATAGTCCAGCTATATGACGACAGTCTGTAAATAATCGAGCCTGGACCACACAATCCAGTGATTGACATCATCAGTATCGATCCACGCCATTGGGATACGATGACATGCATCAACCAAGTCATCGAATCTGACCACCCGATCCCGTTAGTTGCCTCTTACGCCTCTTACGACCGATGAAGACCTATTATACACCGGATCTTCATGTGTCTCTCGCGGTATAGAAATACCATTCACGTATATCCCTGTTTAACATCAGCATTAGATTAAAAGTACATCTGTCGGAAGTCCCCATGGATTGTCAGACGAAGTTCCACGCATATTAAGAATAAAAGGTAATGTTAATATCCCATCTAATTGCTACCACTGTGTCTTAATGTCATACTGATGACATTAACACATATGTCCTTGAATATATGTCGTGACATATGTATCGTGGGCACGTAACGCGATACGCGCTACACCCACATAACGTGTTACCTTCTCGTCATCGCATTACACACGTAAGAAAATAAATATCAACACACTTGAACTTGAACAGAGAAAAAGTTAACATTGACATTGACCGCTGACACCAAGGGCATGCTGCCTTACGTAAATGTATTTACGATATTTGTTACAGTTACGAATGAAGGTCATGTTTTATTTATTGTATTCTCATGCGATATTCTTTTATCCATTTGCAAGTTGGTGTATTGTTTCTCTGCGCGATACATTTGCAACACGACGAGATGACCGCAAGTGTCATGGTGACACACCGTTATATAACTGAAATACCACCCAAGGTAGCATTAAGCTCACTCGCTCACAATGTGATTATTTGATCTTAATGGCATTATATATTATCATCAGTTTCATGGTTGAAGATGTTTTAGTAGTAACGACAAGATATTTAATGGATGACAACTTCTTTATTCTATAACGATGCGACGTTTCCGTGTAGATCGTTATAACGTTGTCAAGCAAGAGAAATTAACAATGAAACAGTTCAAGGTTTCGTAGTTTTCTCTTTGTGTTTGAAGTTTCAATATAATTATTCAGTACTTTCAGGCTAGTGTATAAATTGTTTATTCAATGGCTGGATGGACATCAGGAATCATCATCCATCGTCTCCGAGAACTTATAACTGGTTACCTGTGTAGATCCGGGTTAGTATAGATCTTCAGTAGCCCATTCTTGACATAAAAGGCGACTATGCTTGTCGTAAGAGGCCTAGGCGGCTAACGGGATCGGGTGGTCAGGCTCGCTGACTTGGTTGATGCATGTCATCGATCCCAATTGCGTGGATCGATGCTCATGATGTCAGTCGCTGAATTTTCTGTCTGAGACACGATTATTTACAGACCGCCGTCATATAGCTGGAATATTGCTGAATGCGGCGTTAAACAGCAAACAAACAAAACTCTGAATACAGAACAGCGGACATGGGTATTCCTTTTAGTTGAAATATACTGTTACATAAAAGTAGAGGATAGTGGGATTCACAAAGACACATCATCTGATCTATATGTTACTGGCAAATGGCAAATGATATGATCATATCTGCTGGGGAGTAGGCGATCAGACCTAATGGGTTCTAATGGTTGTTGTGATGAGGTGCACGGATTGTTCGAGGGATGCTTTTGATGAGTCGACCACTGTCACTCATATTTTGCCACTCGTCAGTGAGAGTGAGTGTGTGAGTTTGATTTTACGCCGCTTTTAGCAATATTTCAGCAATATCACGGCGGGGGACACCAGAATTGGGCTTTCCACATTGTACCCATGTGGGGAAACGAACCCGGGTCTTCGGCGTGACGAGCGAACGCTTTAACCACTAGGCTACCCGACCGTCCCTCGTCAGTGAGAGCAACACCGAGTTCATTGAGAGTTGTGGGCGGATGTTGACGTCTGCCATCGACGTTCCAGACGTGTTCAATGGGGGAAAGGTCAGGACTGAGTGCTGGCCATGACATGACATGGACGTTTTGCGTGATATGCACTCACATCACGCATAAGGACTGAAAATGGTATTTCAACCGTTTTGTCAGAACACGTCAAGGATGCATAATAAGCCCTACATTATTCACATTTTTTATGACTGGGCAGAACAAAATATTTCTAAAATCTAAAACACCGTGATATAACTGGATTACTGTTAAAAGTGGCGTTAAACCCAACTCTAAAATCTATAAAGAAAGCCTTTTCAACTTCTTGAACAAAATCTTGAACCGGACTCTACTAAAAGTACATTGACTGACAACTTACATGATATCTCTAACTCGTTTCAGTTGAGGTCATAAGCTCCGAGTGACAATAACAATATTCAAGCAATATCACGGCGGGGGATACCAGAAATGGGCTTCACGCATTGTACCCACGTAAGCTCAGAATTGAGACAGGAAGACATAAAATGAAGACCCAAAATAACTTCTATGTAAATGCTGTGTTAATTTTAGATTGGATTGTGTCGAAAATTGTGGCAGTATGCCACAAATATTCAGAATGACGAGCGCATCTTGATGCGCATCATTTCATTAATCTATCTTTGAGTACTTTTGTAACTCTTAAGCATATATTGATACGTGTCGATGCATATACATATTGCCTGAAAAATGGATTTTAAACAAACTGAATGAAATAAAATTAGCGGGGGTCGTTGTCCTTGGTCCAACGGTGTCGCAATCGTTCCACAGTAACAACGTGTTGAAGTACATACGACTTTTCTTGGCTTGATCATACGGCCCACCTATCATCATTCAGAAGTGGAGTAGAACTTATTCATGTTCGCAGCTGTGGAGTTGAGCATTAAGGTGAGGTGAAATGGGGTTTAACGTCGCGTCCAAGATTATTGCACTTATATAGCGACATGCATGTACGTGTGTGTGTTTGTGTGGCTGCTTGTACCAGTCCGGACTGATGGCGATTTATAGTGCTAGCTCACTGAGATACCATGCCGCATGAATACCTCACTCAGACACAGTATATTGACTCCGAGCCGACCAGTCCTTGTTTTAGCCCCTTAATGCTGAACGCCAGACAGGGTAACAACAAGTACCATCTTTTAACGTCTTTTGGTATGACGCGGTCGGGGATCGAACCCCGGACCTTCCGCTCTCCGGGCGGACGCTCTACCACTAGACCACGGAGGCGGTCTGAGCATTAAGGCGCTATTAGAGGATACATGGGAAAGCATTTGTAATTGCACAAATCAGTTAAACAAACAAACAAACAAACAAACAATACTCAGCAAATGCTGTAGTAGAGTTATTTGAAAATGATTGTGATCAAAATATTCTTTTAGTAGTCTGTGCTGTTACCTATATTACTAAAAAAATCGCTTTTATTACAAATGGGAATTATCATGCTTCCTGAAGGGTGTTCAGTTGTCAAATGAGTATTTGACAGTGACAGAAGTATATCCTATTTGAAATCCGCCCATCCTGTCGGCGAACTTTTTTCACATCTATACAGGATTTCACAAAAGAAAATATGCCCTAAACGCTTCGGAAATCCGTCGACACAACCCTTGACCAACAGAGATAAAGCGTATTACATCCCGTCTGCATATGGCGATTTTATCAAGCAATAGGCTCAAAACAACGTGTTACTTAATCTGCTACTTATCAAAGCATATCATGGAAAATACAACTTGGTTGTTTGTGAATGGTTTAACAACTTAAATCGAACGTCGCAAAATTCAATAAACCAGAAGTTCTTATCCTTAAAGTTGTACATCTTTGTACATCTGTGGATAGCATCGTACCATTATGGATACTGTAGGTTACGATCGTTGTTGTTGTTGTTGTTGTTGTTGTTGTATTAGGTTTTTAAGAGGTCGCCTTCTGCCTAAGCAATTTCGGCTGACCTGTCCCTCTTTGGGACTCCTGTGTGTGAGTAGGGTACACATATCTATTGTGAGTTTGGTGTTCACATAATTTCTGTTTTTGTATTGATATGATTTCTATTTTCTTATTGATATAATGTCATTTTTATCCTTGGCTGCTCTGTTTATATACGTTCGGGTAGCTGTCCATCTCTCAGAAATAGAGTTAGTTTGGCCTTCGCTATTGCATCTCTTGGCTTTAGGAGATCTATGACAGATAGCGGATCTGCAATTCTTGTTTTAACCGAGCCCGGGCTGGGGCATGGTCTTGACATTCTAGTAACACGTGAGCAATGGTTTCAGCCTGATTGCAAGATGAACAGACCTTGTCATAATGCTTTTTGTCACCGAGTCTGATGCGCGAGATAGCAATTTAAATTTTCCTTTCATTTGAGTATGAGTTTGGCTTTTGTTGGATCTTGGGTTGAATTTTGTATGGCCATCTGCCAATCTTACTTGCGTCCCATTGGGATTGCCATCTTTGGGCTATAGAGGCTTTGATTTTGCTTTTTATCTCTAGTTTACTAAAGGGAATAGGTTGTATATCCGCTTGCTCTAGAGCTAGCTTCGCCAGTGAGTCTGCTATTAAGTTACCATCGCTACACGTGCTTGTTATATACCTGATATGACTTGTACTTTGTGAGTTAAAAAAGAGTGAATGACCAAGGTAAATGTCATACATGCCATGAAGAAATTTTACGATAAACAGGATTCAGGATTTAATTAATTTGTTTTTTTTCAACTAAATCCTTTCTTATATTCTTAATTTTTGACGAAATCAATATTTTTAGCGTCAATAAGAATGCGATATCTTTTACAGGTGTCCATTGCCATTGAAAGAACAAGAAGTGTCCTTGATGAAAAGATCACTTTCATATAACGTAAACTATGCTGTATGTTTCGAATAAGGGTAAAACTCGAATCTGTGGCGACACCGACGAACACGTGGGCAACTCAGTGCTTGATAAGTATTATGTATGTAACTTGAAGAACCTTGAAGACCCACGCAGGTAGGTAAATTTGATATTGGAAGAAGTAAGGATGAAGGTTTTTGGCGAAACCATTCTATCTTGTCTCGAGGCGTTTGTTAACGTAGAGGTTTGATTTTTGTTTCAAATTATGTTTATTCACAGCACATATTTTTAATAAAAGCATCGTGTCTAGCGAACAAATGATACTTTCCAGTTTTTTTCCTGGGACAAACTATTTTCGAAAAGGTTATAACATATGTCCATGTCTTGTACTAATATTGAAGGGCCACACGTCCCAGTCGTCTAAGAGTTACGTCCCTTAGTCGTGCCAGGAACCTCATAACTTGGATTCGAATCCAGGTTCGACCTGTTCATATGTCGTTGCTTGTTTACACCAAATCCATGTTCGTTGGTTTCATCAAAGTGGTAAACGTCAAAGATCTGTACCATTTAGTCTTCCTCCCATATCAAGCCGACACGCCGTGATACATCTGAAATACTGACTGTACAAAACGGCGCTAATCCTAACTCACTCACTTTTATTAGAAAGTGAATCTTGCCTAACGCCGTATGATAGATATTGCAGCTATTTAAGACATGTCAGCCCTTTAAGGCAGATAAATCCTTTGAAAACATGGCTTGAAGATAGGTAATTCCTCTGAGCCCGACTGAAAGGGTATTTTATCTGATCTTTCGTTCGGTGCTGCACGGTTGGTGCGAAACAGATGAGGATCTTAAGATAGTGTTCTACTCCCTGTGGACGTGTTTCATCAAAGACATTCCCTTTCCATTCCGGAGTAGTTTAGAAGGCAAGTTTGGAAACTTTGAACATTCACTTTGTAAAATGTTGTAAAGAAATATGTTTTTTTGTGTGTCCCGAATACACGAACATTATTCTATATCTTATTTTGTTGTGTGTTGCTTTTCATTTAATGATATTTGCATAGTATTATAATAAAGTGGACTCCTCCAGCTTGCCCAACATTCAGGTTATGAAAACATTTTTTTAAAATAATTGTAATTTATTTTTTAAAAGAACCTTTACTACTGTGCTGTGGCGTCGAGGGAACTAGAATTGGTTTAGTTTGATCTGTTCTTGTCTGTGCGTTCAGTAAAAAAATCATTAAAAACATATTCTTCAGCCTGCGACAGACGTTGTTGAAGTAGTTCCGGCTGCTTCATGACACTTACTGTTGGTAGAATCCCCACATTGGTGGAAGGTAGTTACTGTTGACGCATGGAAAACACCCAAAGCCAAAATAAATGATTAAATTATTTAATGCTATATGAAATACTATGTGGTTACCATTATTAATGTAGGCGATTAAGTTGTCTCAAAGCATTAGTAAAACTTAGGTGTGTGTGTGTGTGTGAGAGAGAGAGAGAGAGAGAGAGAGAGAGAGAGAGAGAGAGAGAGAGAGGAGAGAGAGAGAGAGAGAGAGAGAGAGAGAGAGAGAGAGAGAGCAGTCCACTCGTTGTTTATGGGCAAAAGAAAGTAGTTTGTTATTTACGAAAGAATTGTTGTAAAATAGGAATATGTCTACTGAACCATCAAGCAAGAATAAGATATGTGGATGAACAACTCCTTTATCACGAGTAGGAGCGACGTTCTTGTTCTTACTAAGTACGCCAACTTCTAAATGCCTCTCAAAGAAGTTATTTCACCATCATTCATTCCTTCAACAGTTTGTGAAGACTAATCTGTGGCTGGGTAATTTTGTGTAAACACAGATTGGTTAAATGAGGACAGGGGTAACAAATGAATTTGCAACAACATGACCCCTACCATTTTTTAATGTTGTTAATTGGGGCCGAAAAAAGCAAATACAAATACATTGATTTTAGAAGATTACATGTCTAAAACCCCGAAATTTTATTTTGTGGAAATAAAATAATTAAGTTAAGATATTTTCAATCGAAAATCAAGCTTGAAATAAAATGAAATGAGGGGAATATTTTTTTCTCATCAGTTTATTAATCCGCATGGGATCATCCGATACTTGATATTTGGTTCCAGCTATCTTAGAGAGAGCATGTCATTTACTATAAAACCATGCAGTTATACTTATAAATACATACCTATATACACATGCAATGATAAATAAAGCGACACACACACACACACACACGCACGCACGCACGCACGCACGCACGCACGCACGCACGCACACACACACACACACACACACACACACACAGAGTTTGCCAGTTTATCTGAGCTAAGTCCACCTTTGATTTGATATCAGATCTCTCACCAGATATGTATGATATATTGTACATACAGTAAACTACGTTTATAACGAACACGCTTATAACGAACTGACGGATATTACAAACTTTCTTTTTTGTCACGACTATTTGCTGTAGTCTTGCTGCAACATGGTTATAACGAACTACGGTTATAACGAACTAAAATTAGCGGTCCCTTTGAGTTCGTTATAACCGAAGTTTACCGTATTTCAACAGCCAAATAACTCAGACTTGAGGTAAACTTTGCTAAAGTGGCAACAAATACCGACTTTCGTTAAAACAATATATTTTAGTAGGAACTAACATACTATAATAAAACACCTATATTATACGGTTGTTCCAGGATAATACTTTTGATGTCAACACCTGCATTATTCCAGGGCATAGGGTTAACTTTAAGGCCTGCCTTGGTACGAGACATCCGGTTCAGTTCAGCATGAAAAACTACATGTCAACCTGGCCTTATGCACCCCCCTCGACACCATGCAGACTTCAGCCACATGTATTTGGAAGTGATGCCAGTTGTTCAACTCACTTTTTGCCTAAAATTTCAACCCAACTGTCCTGATTAATCTCAAGTTACTTCAATAACAACATTGTCGCATTTTCATGGTGGTAAAAGTCTCGGAGCCACCTTTGTTCAAATGATTTATTTAAATCTGGAGTTTGTCTTGTGATCTTGCTGAAGATTGATAATGCATTACATGTTGGAAAAGTCTTCTCTGTCTTCTTCGCAGAAGCTGTCCTGTACCTGCTTAATACCACGCAATGAGCACAACAAGACTCGTGATTTCATTGTGCCATTTAGAGCAATCTGCTGTAATGGCGTCACAATTTGGTGAACATGTTTATCTTATTTGCAATCCTAATCCAGACATGAACTGTTCATTTATTTCAATTCAATGGCATGTCCCTTAATCACCCCCAAGTTGAAGCACAAAGCTGATGTAGGCTTACTGTAAGACGGTGGTTCGGTAATGGCCCTAATGGAGCATGTTAAATGAGAGAGTCGGCGTAGTCGGTGACGTGATAGATCTGACATCACCGACTGCGATGACTACATGCTTACTTACATTCTATTTGTAGCCTTTCTGCCTGCGAAGGGGTAAATAAATGAGCGATATTTAAAGCTTACGGTATGAAAAATGCGGTGCATTAGCTATAAACATAGTTATTAGTGTTGTTTCACAATCCAATTCATTTCATCTGCAGAAACACGAGACAAAGTCCATTACGTCCTTTCGGTCATTTCGTACATTAGCTGTTTACGTAACGCAGGACGTGAAAAACTGGTTGTTCTTGTTTCATGACCTGCCTTTGCACGTGTTTGTGACAAGTGCCACCTTTGGGGCAGGAAACGCGAGGAGAGAGAGCAGTCCACTCGTTATTCAAGGGCAAAAATAACGTTATTTACGTAAGAACTGTTGTTAAACTGGATATGTCTACTTAACCATCAAGCAAGAATAAGATAGACGGATGAACAACTCCTTTTTATGATTAGGAGCGACGTTCTTGTTCTTACTAGGTACGCCAACTTCTAAATGCCTAAATGAGAGAGAGAGAGAGTGAGAGAGAGAGAGAGAGAGAGAGAGAGAGAGAGAGAGAGAGAGAGAGAGAGAGAGAGAGAGAGAGAGAGAGAGAGAGAGAGAGAGGGAGAGAGAGAGCAGTCCACTCGTTGTTTATGGGCAAAAGGAAGTAGTTTGTTATTTACGAATGAATTGTTGTAAAATAGGAATATGTCTACTTAACCATCAGAGAGATGGGGCACTTCATGTACAACTATAAAACCAGCTAGAGATACGCTTACTCCTTCATCAGATAAATGATGCAGAGGACATACGCATGTACATGTACAAACAACAAAAATAAAGATGAGCGAGTGAGTGAGTATCGTTTTACGCCACTTTTAGCATTATCTCAACAATATCACGACGGGGGACACGAGACTTCACACATTGTACCCATGTGGGGAATCGAACCCGGGTCTTCGGCGTGATAACGAACGCTTTAACTGCTGCCCACGAAAGTAAAAAGATAACAAAGGTGGAAACATTAACAAGAGAAGGCAACAGTTAATTAGCGCTGACTGGTGATTAGCATTGAACACATTGATGCCAGGAGTTCCATTGAAACTGTTCTTATATATTTATTTCACTTATATTAGACTGCCTCCGTGGTGTAGTAGAGAGAGCGACTGCCCGGAAAGAGCGGAGGGTCGGGGTTCAATCCCCGGCCGCGACTAACCAAGAGACGGTAAAAGAATGTATTTGTTGTTTCCTTGCCTGGCACTCAGCATTAAGGGGCTAAAACGAGGACTGGTCGGTTAGGAGTCCGTATACGAGTGTGGTATTCGAGTTATGGCATGGCATGGTATCTCAGTGGGCTAGCAATATAAAATCGGCATTACTCCGGACAAGTACAAGCAGCAACATACACACACACGTGCATGTTTCGATATAGATCCTTATCCGTTGTCAAGCATTCTTGTTTGACAACGGTATAAGGATCTATACCGAAACGTCGCCTTTACAGTATTAAAGAAGTTTGTTATCCGTCAACTCCTAAGTAATGCCAATCAAACAATTCATGTCTTGAACATGATTCGAAACCGAAAAGACGTCGCGTTTCTAGCCGCTTATGTAACAAGCTAGAAATGTATAGAAGTGACAAGCAATTAAATGATACAATAGGGATAATCCTGAAAACGTTCTGGTAAAAAAAGAAAAGCCTAACTGGTGGTGTTTCATCATTAAATATTATATCTGCTGAAACTTGGCTTAGCTATTTTAAAGCCGAATGTCAACATTAACGATTCAGCTCAGTGATTATATCACGTCTTGTCAATTTGACTGATCAGATTCTGCTAATATATCTCATGAATCAATTAGTGAGGGTGGCATACGTGCTGGTACTAACAAACTTGAGACGACTAGGTAAAGATTACATAACTGGCGAAATGTTTAAATCATCAGACATTTATTTTACCTTTTCTGGACATTCTATTTAATTCTCTACATGATAAAGAGAGGTTTCATATGTCGAAATCAAAAACTATCATTATCCCATTTTATCAAAAAAGGAGAAAAAAAATACCTGAAAATTACTGTGCTACATCTCTTCTTAGTGTTTTTGGCAAATTAGTCACTAAATCCTTAAGTAACAGACTTTATTTTGGGCTGAGTGCTGTGACAAAATTACTTAAGAACAAGCTGACATCAGAACAGATTGCTCTACCATTAACAATATTTATACCTTGCAGGCAGGTATTAGCAAAAACCTACAAAAGGGAGGTGGCCTGTTTTATTGATTTTTTAAAAGATTTCGATTCTGTCAACAGAGAAAAGCTTTGGTATTTGTTAAAAAAGAATGGTCTTGGAACACAAATACATAAAGTGTTGCGATCTGTGTATCAAATATGAAAGCCTGTGTGTGGACATCGAAAATATTAGTACAGAAGTGTTTGAATGTCCCTCAGGAATACGACAAGGTTGTGTTCTTAGTTTTGTTCTAATTTTTCATTACTTGTTCATCAGAATTGGTAAAGGAAATCGCGCCCACTTGTGCAATTGGTATTAATATATCCCTAGACTTACTGGAGCTGAGACTTCTTGATGTGCTGATGATGTCGTTCTGTTTCCTGATACTGTACCTTGACTCCAAACGCAAACTGATATTTTCGAGAATTATTGCGAAACATGGTCTCTTAAAGTACATTTAAACAAAACAAGAATTGTTGTATTTCAAAATAAAGGCAAACTTTACAGAACAGAAAAGTGCACAATCAAAGTTTCATCCTTTTAGAACTTGGTGTGCTATTTTCTAGGAGTCTCACTTGGCAGGCATCGATCAACAATCTGACTCTCAAAGCAAAGAAGGTTCTCTGTAGCTTATTAACGTTTGCAAATCTTTCATATCAGCTGTATTTAAAAATCTTTGACTCAAACATCTTGCCCATTCTTTTGCATGGTTCTGAAGTTTTGGGTATTCAAAGACAAAAATGTGTTGAAAACTCCAGTTACAAGCTTGTAAATGTTTTCTTGGCACCCGCAAATCAACAACGAGTAATGCTGTAGTTTTCGAATGCAGAAGATACCCAATATAAAATATTGGCATTTAAACGCTGTCTATAATATTAGTCAAAACGTATGTCCATGCGTCCTTATCTCTATCCATCTAAAGTGTGTGTTACTTTTTCTGGCCAAAAATGCAAGTGATTCTTGAAAGAAAAGTAACTGGCCTACATTAACACAAATTACACTGTGTCAGTTGAGTCTTGGATATGCGTGGATTGGACAGAGAGTTGGAAATGTTACAGCTTTTTTATCAATTGTGCGACAGGGATGAAAAAGTTGTTTTCAGCAAGAATGGACTGGAAATATTCAATAACGTATATAAGCCATGTTGAAAAACAGTGCAGTGGGGATATTCTCTATTTGAAGGCAACACGACACTGATCAGTCATCACTCGCATGTAGTGAACTGTTATCAATTCCCGCAATGTCTAAAGTTAAAATATTATACAATTTATCAAAAAGAGATGGGTTGTGCGCTGATTTCAGCTGGGCGAGTTAGTGATGTCTTGGATCGTTTTAGTGGCCATTTGCGATGTGGCTTTTTTCTTAATACAACACAGTTTCTGTTAATCCCATACCTGTCTGCACAGTGAGGTTAGACCGTTTATGAATCACTGTTAATTAGCGGCGATACCAGTCGTTCACGAGATTTAAGCTCACTGCACATAATCACATGCTTTTCATAGTCTGAATTGTACAGCGAACCCTAATGATTATTGAAGAGGATTGGTTTGTTTTATTTTTGTTTTAAACTTGACGCGACGTCAACCCAAATTCCACTACCTTTACACATATATACTTCACAGAATGTGTGTAGCCGGATTGGTAAACAAGTAATGTGTGTGAGTAGGTTGGGTTTAACGCCACTTTTAACAGTATTCCAGTTATATCACGGCGTGTCAGCTTAATGTGGGAGGAAAGCCCGAAGTGATGCAGGTCTCTTACGTTTACCGCTTCGGTGAAACCCACGGTATGGTGCTGACAAACCTAGAAACATAATCAGGGATTCGAACCCACAATCATAGGTTTCTGGCGTGCCCAAGGGACGCAACTCTACACAGCGAATCGCGGCGCCTTAGACGACTGGGCCACCCGTGCCCCCTAAAGAGTAAAGACTTATATTAATACCGCTCCAGTTGTCATACAATGTCATTAATTATAATGTACAGCCAAAGGTAGGTAATAAGGTAATCATTTTGCATAAAAAACACAGCTGTCGACACTGACCATGCTAAAGTAAAGCGCTGTAAGCAAAAATCAGATACATGAGATATGGAACGACAGTTTGCACTGAAAACCTACCAGGGCCTGATATAAAAGTATGAACAGATTTGAGTATTTCTATATTTACCTTTGTTGTAACATTTCCATATCCATAAAGAATAGTGTTTAGATCATAACCTTAGACTGACTGAGTATTGTTTTCACGCCGCTTTTAGCAATATTCCAGCAATATCACGGCGGGGGACACCAGAAAAGGGCTTCACACATTTCACCCATGTCGGGAATCGAACCCGGATCTTCGGCGTGACGAGCGAACGCTTTAACCACTAGGCTACCCGACCGCCCCCATAACCTTAGAGTAAAAAGTTACTTCTAATGCCAGTGTAGTTGGTGCAAGTAAAGAAATAGTGGAGTGCATCTTCATGGTGGCAGTGACAGGAACAGTTTGAATTAAAAAACATTTGATAAAAACGTTTTAAACCTGCCAGCACAGAGGTCACTGCAGCCGAGTTCTAGTTTCAGTCTACAATTTGCTTGAACCATAATTTAAATCAAATTATTTGAAATGTATTTCATCATCTTTTATCATTCTTTTAAAATCATTCAATGTTCTGGCTTCAGCATGTGCAAAGTTTGACTGCACAGCTTGCTGGTCTTCAATTTAGAGTTAGGAAATTAGAACTATTCCTTGGGTTGTCGTCATTAGTTCCTGATACTTTAGTCGGGACGAGATCATAGAGATAACTAGGTACATGGTCACTGAATATTTTTGTAAAATGTAGTTAATTTGGTTTTTGGTCGTCTTTCGCAAAGAGGCATAAAAGTTGTTTCTGAAAACATTTTGCATTTTTATTTATATGTATGTATTTACTAGACGTGTATTGGGATAATAACACTAGATTAGCTATGGCAAAGATGCGGATATATCTAGTAAGTCAGTACAAGACAAGGCCCCAGAGGTGATGTATGTTGTAAGCTAGACTTGGACAAGGGCTGAGAGTTCATGTATCTAGTCACTCAGGACACGACAGGGACTAAGATATGGTTATATCTAGTCAGAACTAGAGCAGGTCTAAGAGATGCTGTAGCTAGTCATTACTAGACAGTGGCTAAGATGTGGCTATATCTGTAATTACTTTAAATCAAAGCCGACCGTTATCGAGACATTTCGAAATGGGAATATCCCTAGATCAATTTCGTGCAAAAATTGTATCCTTTGCTAAGTTATTGTGCGAATACGGACAAAAAATGTCGGCAAACGAATGACTCTCAATGGCCACGGCGCCTTATAATGGCGGGTCTCGCCACTCGATTGACTATTTTGAACCTGATTCTCATGTTGCTTTTGAGAGCAGGAATTGAGTCTTACCCAGGTCCTGGTGATGAAAGACCGCTTACCCGACGACGTTCTCGACAACGACGACTTACTACGGAGGTTGACGGCAACTCAGCAGAGCCATTCGCTAAAGCAATCCAGGACTTGTCTGGGAAATTCGACGACGTCGTGAAATCTATCCCATGTATCCAAGATATGGAATTAGTTTCAAGTGTGTTTGATATGCCTAGGAAAAGTAGATATAGTGAGTGTAGTAGCTATGGAAGAGATCTGATTGATGGTTGTTGCAGCTATGATATAAATATGTTAAATGGACGGTGTCCAGGAGACAGGGATGGTTTATTTACATGCTTTAAGACAGGTGGCGCCAGTATTGTTTATTATTGTCTTTGTTCATCAGAAATGTTCGCCCTAAATATTGATTTTAGTATAGTTACCCGCTGTGAATCGGACCATTTTCCCATGGTACTCCCTCTGAAGAACGAAGCTTTAGATACCCAAGATACCTGTTAGTTAAGATATAGCTGAAGTTGATTGTATACATAACATAAAAAGAGTGAGTGAGTGAGTGGGTTGGGTTTAACGCCGCTTTTAACAGTATTCCAGTTATATCACGGCGTGTCAGCTTAATGTGGGAGGAAAGCCCGAAGTGATGCAGATCTCAGACGTTTACCACTTTTGTGAAACCCACGAGCACGGGTATGGTGCTGACAAACCTAGAAACATAATCGGGTCGAACCGGGATTGGAACCAAGAATCAAAGGTTTCTGGCGTGCCCAAGGGACGCAACTCTGTACAGCGAATGCAGTTCATTTATCAAGATCTTAATATGGCTGTTGCCTCGGTAACTGGAATATTTCAAGATTGTGATTCTGTCAGTTATTTGAATGTGAAGTGAAAGCAGATTGACATTTCATTAAAAGATAATGAGTGGTTTGATCTAGCGTGTGAAGGGATGAAAAGGGAGAAATTTAGGTACTTGGATCAATTTAAAATATCTGGTTATTTAGAGGACCTTAGAACTTATCATACATTAGGAAATCGATATAGGTGTATGTGCAGAAGAAAGAAGGAAGAAAACGAAGAAAATCAGATTAACAGTCTACTTAGTGCACAGGATAATAAACGTTTTTGGAAAAGGTTAAAAATCTAACGATATGTAGTAATATGACGACATCGTCAATATCTTCCTCACAATGGACTGAATATACCCAACACTTGTTGAACGTAACTGACATACCAGTTAATGACGATTTAATGGATGCAGCTGATACTTATATTTCAAACCATTCTGAAGATGCTTGTGATAATTGTATGAACGATCGATATATAGAAATTCTAAATGCTAATGCTAGCAGTGAAGAAGAAATTGCCATTAATTGTTTAAAAACAGGTAAAGCTGCTTGTCCTGATGGAATTTTGCCGGAAATGTTAAGTCATATTATTCCATATTTGACGGTCATATATAACCACGTTATGAACGCTGGGTGTTATCCAGACGAGTGGACAATGGGCATTATTCAACCATTACACAAGAAAGGCTCTATCATTGAAGCAAATAATTATAGAGGAATAAGTTTATGGATGTGTTTGGTAAATTGTTTATGTTAATTATTAATCAACGACTACAGTTATTTGCCAATATCAGCAATGTAATACCTGAAGCACAGGCAGGATTCAGGAGCGGGTACAGTACAATGCACAATATATTTACCTTACAATGTTTAATTGAAAAATATCTCTCAAAGAGCAAAGGACGTGTCTACTGCCTTTTTGTAGACTCTCGGAAAGCCTTTGACTCCATAAATAGAAAATTATTATGGTATTCTGTTATGAAGAAGGGTATCCATGGAAAGTTTTGACAGTGCTAGAAGATATGTATTCAAAATTAAAGTGTGCCGTAAAAGTTTCTAGGACCTCAGTCACAGACTATTTTAGTCCATTGAGTGGGGTAACACAAGGGTGTATGGTTGTCACCTTTCTTTTAATGTTGTTTATTTTAGAACCGCAGAATGTTCTCGAACAATCTAAACTTAGGGGTATAAATGTCGGCCAAGAGTATTTGGAAATTCTACTTTTACTTTATGCTGATGATCTGTGCTTATTGGATGTTACGGTAATAGGGCTTCAACGTAAAAATGCTGTCCTCGGGGGTTATTGCAAACCCTGGGGTTTGGAAGTTTACATGGATAAAACAGAAATAATAGCTTTTAGAAGAGGAAGTTACTTACGAAAGGCAGAGAAGTGGTATTTTAATGGGAATTTATCAGACCAACAAGTTATTACAATTACCTTGGAGTCATATTTTCAAGTAGACTATCTTGGACTACAGGAGTGGAAACATTAGTTGCTAAGGGAAATATGGCGTTGCTTGCTCTCAAAACGTTATATTATAAATTTCTAAATATACACTCTAATCTTCTTTTAAGTTATTTGATGCAAAAAAATAAAAACTATAATATTATATGGTGCGGAAATATGGGGTTTGCTTATGTTTCAATCTATTGAATCATTTCATACTAGTTTTTGTAAATTTGTATTGGGTGTTGGTAAACAAGTATCAAGTACTGCAATTTTGTTTGAGTGTGGAAGAACCAACTTGTCTGTTGATTATCATATAAAATGTGCTAAATTTTGGTGTAAGATTGTTCATATCGATAACCGAAGATACCCTTATCAATGTTACCAATTAATGAACAGACTGGATGAAAGTGGTAAAACAACGTGGGCTACTCATGTAAAACATCTTTTCTATATGCATGGATTTGGTGATGTATGGAATGCACAGCGTGTGTCGGATGTAAAACATTTTGTTTCAATGTTTAAGCAACAATTATTAGATGGTAACTGGCAGACTCTCCACGCTTCTATGTTTGATTCCGGGAAACTGCGATATTATTCCAAGTTTAAAACTATTTTGTGTACTGAATATTACATCACTGCGTTAAGAGTAGAGAAATAAGACGATATTTATGCTTTTTACGGTTAAGTGAGGTGAGGCGAAATGTAACGTCGCGTCCAAGATTATTGCACTTATATAGCGACGTGCATGCACGTGTGTGTGTGTGTGTGTGTGTGTGTGTGTGTGTGTGTGTGTGTGTGTGTGTGTGTGTGTGTGTGTGTGTGTTTGTGTGTGTGTGTGGACGCTCTACCACAAGACCACGGAGGCGGTCTACGGTTAAGTGAGTTACCATTAAGATACAGGAAGACGAGATGGATTAGATTATTCCTTAAGAATTTGTGAACATTTTAATACTTGTGTAATAGATGATGAACTACATTTTCTGTTTAGCTGTCCTTCATTTAATGATTTACGAAGTAATCATATATGTTTTTTACAAACTGATTATAAAAAATGTATTTACACTTATTTGATGAACACAAGAAATATCAAATGGTTGAAGAATCTTGTAACATTTATCAAGAAAGGTTTATATTCTGAACAATAATATTATGTAACGTTTGTCTCTTGTCACAATGTAAATCTATCTTTTATATGTATATGAACTTGGGCCTCTGGTCTTATTACTATGAATAAACCAATATATAATATATACATTAGTATAAGACATTGGCTTAGAGTTGCTCTATCTAGTCAGCCAGATCTAGACACGGGTCAGTTGTTGCTGTATCTAGTCAGTAAGTACAAGACAAGGTCCAAGAACTGTTATATCTTGTCAGTCCGTACTAGACATGGGCTAAGAGTTGTTATATCTAGTCAGTTTTGTCTGTTGTTTAACGCTGCACTCAGCAATATTCCAGCTATATGACGGGGGTCTGTAAGTAATCGAGTCTGGACCAGACAATCCAGTGCTTGACATCACGAGCATCGATCCAGGCAATTGGGATACGATGACATGCACCAACCAAATCATCGAGCTTGACCACCCGATCCTGTTAGTCGCTATCCAGTCAGTACTAGACAATGGCTAAATACTATTGTTGCGATATTTAGTCAGTAAGTACAAGACAAGTGCTATGAGCTGCTATATCTAGTCAGTAAAGGACTAGAGTTGTTCTAGGCAGTTATATTATGATTTATGTATCGCAAACCCAAGTAGCAGTAAGCATCATATTTCAATAATAATAAAATGTCGATAATCAGACATCCAAACTCGTTCGACAGAACTCGCTGATGAGCAACATTTTATTTTCAGTCTCATAAACCATGTTATATGATATAGCTAGAATTTCAAAGAAACCGAATCAGCGCCTTCTGTGGTCGTTTTTCTTAAAAGTCAATATCAGCTTGTTTGAGGCTGTATTTATTTTAAAATGTATCAGGTGACTCCGTTACGCAAACATCGGTTTCCTTCAAATCGGGTTTAATAATGGACAAACAAACGGACAGGGACTAGTCGTTCTGGTAGCAACGTGGTTAAAGTGTTAGCCCGTGACGCCGAAAGCCCGGGTTTGATGCCCCACGTGGGTGCAATGTATGAAGATCTGTCTTGTGTCCCCCGTCATGATACTGTTGATGTATTGTTTAACCCTGCGTAAACAAAACTCACTCACTCACTCACCTTGTTATATTGCCTTCCACAATTTCCAGTATGAGCCTCTGTTATGTGTTGGCATACCCGTGCTTAAGTCATAAACGTCTACGCCATTTTATCGTTCCTCGCAATTTAATGTAACTGAGACTTGACTGGGAGCCAATGAGACCTCACTGTCGATGTCAGAATAGTGGGTGAGTGGATTTTAGGTATCTTTTAGGATGATGTTAGAGCAGTGGATGAGTGCGTTTTACGACGCTTTTATAACGATGTCTGAACAGTGGGGAGTGGATCTTACGTATCTTTTAGGACGATGTTAGAGCAGTGGATGAATGCGTTTTACGACGCTTTTAGGACGATGCTAGAGCAGTGGATGAGTGCGTTTTACGACGCTTTTAGCACGATGTCTGAACAGTGGGGAGTGTGTTTTACGACACTTTTAACACGATGACAGAACAGTGTGTGAGTGGGTTTTACGACGCTTTTAACACGATGTCTGAACAGTGGGTGAATGCGTTTTACGCATCGTTAAGGACGATGTCTGAGCAGTGTGGTTTGGTCAGTGTTTTGGTCGGCTCGGAGTATACTGTGTGTGAGTGCGGTGTCCATGTTACACTGTGGTATGGTATCTCACTGGGCTAGCACTATAAACAGGCACCAATCGGAACATGCACAAGCAGACACCCCCACCCCCCCCCCCCCCCACCCCCAACGCACGTACACATACACCAAGTACCCACACGCTCATCCCCCCTCCACACCTACCCAGACACCCCAACCCCTACCCACTCTCGAAAGCTCTGTTGAAAAAGATATGATGCATCTGTGTAACATTCTTTAGCATGCGGAGAAGGTCATGTGTTGAGCGTGTACAAGCTCCGACACACTTAAACAACATTACTACAGTGCCGACAAGACGAAGGCTAAATGATACCATTCACTTGAAATATTTGTTGCCGCTCCTCCAGGAACCACTGGAACTGCAAAAACTATCCACAAGTCTACACACTGTGTTGTTGAAAGGAATCAACCCACTCCAGCAACTTTCGTTGATGGATGGGTCCACAAACAGTAAGAACCCACATTATCGACTAGAGAGTATAGTTCTTGATATTGCTTTGAAACCTTTAGCTAAACCTGAAACAGATTCCGATAAATCAGGAAAAGACATCATGTTCCTGAAAAAATTGACATTTGCAAACAAGGAAAAAAGACGAAACATCAAGAGATAGCGGCTTGCATACAAATCATGCATTATTTATCGGAATGATAAGAAGGACTGAACACTTTCGTTCTTATCTCGAGTGTCTATTTAATATAGTTGCGACCAGCAGAACATAATCACGATCTTTGCTGCTTTTTACTCCCGCAGTTATTGGACTGGTGTAGTTTTTGTCTGCATGGCACTCAGACGAAACGTGGACAACAATTCACGTGGTTTCTACAAATCTGAAATCCTACATATTATTCATTTTAATCGAATTAATGCAACTTCCCCAAGGACATACCGAACTCGGATTATGGCAAATCAACTCATAAAATATAATTATAGAATATTAAGCTAGCTTCCCATTTCATCAATCGTTGATCATAATATCTCGATAATAACGCCGTCATGTGTTGAGCTGGAATGCTGAGTACGGCAAATAAACGTTTATTGTCAAGTACTGGAATTCTGAGTACAGCAAATAAACGTTTGTTGTCAAGTACTGGAATTCTGAGTACAGCAAATAAACGTTTGTTGTCAAGTACTGGAATTCTGAGTACGGCAAATAAACGTTTATTGTCAAGTACTGGAATTCTGAGTACAGCAAATAAACGTTTATTGTCAAGTACTGGAATTCTGAGTACAGCAAATAAACGTTTGTTGTCAAGTACTGGAATTCTGAGTACGGCAAATAAACGTTTGTTGTCAAGTACTGGAATTCTGAGTACAGCAAATAAACGTTTGTTGTCAAGTACTGGAATTCTGAGTACAGCAAATAAACGTTTATTGTCAAGTACTGGAATTCTGAGTACAGCAAATAAACGTTTGTTGTCAAGTACTGGAATTCTGAGTACAGCAAATAAACGTTTGTTGTCAAGTACTGGAATTCTGAGTACGGCAAATAAACGTTTGTTGTCAAGTACTGGAATTCTGAGTACAGCAAATAAACGTTTATTGTCAAGTACTGGAATTCTGAGTACAGCAAATAAACGTTTATTGTCAAGTACTGGAATTCTGAGTACAGCAAATAAACGTTTGTTGTCAAGTACTGGAATTCTGAGTACGGCAAATAAACGTTTGTTGTCAAGTACTGGAATTCTGAGTACAGCAAATAAACGTTTGTTGTCAAGTACTGGAATTCTGAGTACAGCAAATAAACGTTTGTTGTCAAGTACTGGAATTCTGAGTACAGCAAATAAACGTTTATTGTCAAGTACTGGAATTCTGAGTACAGCAAATAAACGTTTATTGTCAAGTACTGGAATTCTGAGTACAGCAAATAAACGTTTGTTGTCAAGTACTGGAATTCTGAGTACAGCAAATAAACGTTTGTTGTCAAGTACTGGAATTCTGAGTACAGCAAATAAACGTTTATTGTCAAGTACTGGAATTCTGAGTACAGCAAATAAACGTTTATTGTCAAGTACTGGAATTCTGAGTACGGCAAATAAACGTTTATTGTCAAGTACTGGAATTCTGAGTACAGCAAATAAACGTTTATTGTCAAGTACTGGAATTCTGAGTACAGCAAATAAACGTTTGTTGTCAAGTACTGGAATTCTGAGTACAGCAAATAAACGTTTGTTGTCAAGTACTGGAATTCTGAGTACAGCAAATAAACGTTTATTGTCAAGTACTGGAATTCTGAGTACAGCAAATAAACGTTTATTGTCAAGTACTGGAATTCTGAGTACAGCAAATAAACGTTTATTGTCAAGTACTGGAATTCTGAGTACAGCAAATAAACGTTTATTGTCAAGTACTGGAATTCTGAGTACAGCAAATAAACGTTTATTGTCAAGTACTGGAATTCTGAGTACGGCAAATAAACGTTTATTGTCAAGTACTGGAATTCTGAGTACAGCAAATAAACGTTTATTGTCAAGTACTGGAATTCTGAGTACAGCAAATAAACGTTTATTGTCAAGTACTGGAATTCTGAGTACAGCAAATAAACGTTTATTGTCAAGTTTATCACATGAGTATAATAACTATTTCACGGGGGACATTAACTTGATATGAGATGTGAACGGGCTATGTTTCGTTTTAATTAACGATAATTTTTAATCAATTATCAACAAAATTATGCCATACCTATGTGCCCTTATGTGCACTCTAGGGTTATTGATTTGGTGGTTCTTAACAGAACCGAGTCTGACCACTTGCCGGTTCTATGTAGTATGGAACATGTCTTCACGTCATAGTTACAAAGTAAGCAAGCTACAGAGAACACTGTTGGTATTACCCTCACTCCTGTTCCTAAATATAGGCTTCCTATAGACATAATACCAGCATATGAAGAATATGTTTTTAGCAGAGAAAGTAGCCGAATGTTTGACGATTTTATTTCTGTTTTGCAAACTGACATAAACGCTGCAGTTATGAAATTAGCTGATATACTTATCTACTGTTGGAAAAGGCGGGGGCAGTATGTAGATGGTCTAGAAATAAAACCTCTGAAGAGCAACCATTATGGTTTGATGCAGAGTGCTGTCAACTTAAATCTAAGAAATACATGCTACTAAATCGTTTCAGATCATTTAAGTGAGTGAGTGAGTGAGTATGGTTTTACGCCGCTTTTAGCAATATTCCAGCAATATCACGGCGGGGGACACCAGAAATGGGCTTCACACATTGTACCCATGTCGGGAATCGAACCCGGGTCTTCGGCGTGACGAGCGAACGCTTTAACCACTAGGCTACCCGACCGCTCCAGATCATTTAAGAGTGACTCAAACATAAAAGACTATTTATGTGCAAAAACTGAATTCAGAAAGGAGAGATAAAATACATATGAGTCTGCAAATATGAGTGATTGTAAAGAGTTCTGGAAGACTATAAAGCACAATTTGAGAAGTAACGCACGACAAGGTGATATAACCCCTGACACTTGGTTTTGATATGTTAAGGATTTATTAAGTCCAGGTTTTAACAGAGATGTAAATGAATTTGATAAATCAGTTCAGGAATTTTTAGATTCCCATTCATGTCAACATTGTAATGATATGCCTTTTATTGACAAGCTTTTAACAGGTGAAATTACTGAAAATGAAATTAAACAAGCTTTAAATGAGTTAAAAGTGGGTAAAGCAGCCGGTAAGGATGGTATATTTCCTGAATATCTGAAAAGTATAACAAATTTCATAAACCCTTATCTTAGGCAGCTTTTTAATAAAATTCTAGATACTGGTGTTTTTTCATGATTCCTGGAATATAGGAATGATTATTTCTCTACATAAATCTGGAAACATCTGATCCAAGCAACTATCGAGGTATTTCTCTCTTAAATGTGACTGGCATATTGTTTTCTGTTGTAATTGAAAAACGTATTAGAACATGGTTAGATGTGAATGACCTGTTATCAGAATCCCAAGCTGGATTTCGACCAAACTATTCTCCATCAGACAATATGTTTATTCTTCAATCTTTGTGTACAAAATATCTTATTAAAAACAAGAGCCGTTTTTATTGTGCCTTTATCGATTTCAAAAAGGCTAGTGACTATGTGGATAGAAAGAAAATGATGTTTCTATTAATTACTAAAGGATTAACAGGCAAATTGTCAAACGTTCTACAGAACATGTACTCATCAGGTAAGGCATGTATCAAGACAGATAAAGGAATCACTGAATGTTTCAGAACTTCAGCTGGTGTAAGACAGGTGTGTACTCAGCCCTGTCCTATTTATATTTTTCATAAATGAACTTCTTACTGAAATGTATCATGAATGTGATTACGGAGTCTTTGTGTCACAAGACATAATGGATATAATGCTGTTACTATTTGCTGATGATATTGCTTTATTATCATTTTCAGTTAGTGGCCTCCAGAAACAGTTTAAATGTTCTCCAGCTATATTGTGAGAAATGGGGCCTTGAAGTAAATTTGAAAAAGACAAATGTTATTGTTTTCAGAAAAGGTGGTATTTTTGTAAATTGTTATAAGACAGTCAATATTGTTTCATATTATAAATATTTAGAATTGACTGTATCTTCTCGATTAGCATGATCAACAGCATGTAAGCAGTTGGCTCTGCAAGCATCTAAAGCCTTGATTCCTGTCTTTAGAGTTTTTAAAGAAAACAAATTTATATCTTTCTGAGTTGTTTTGGACAGAAAAATAGCACCCAATTCTTCTGTAAGGTTCAGGAATATGGGGATGTCATTATAATGATTCCATAGAAAAAATTCATGCCATGTACTTTAAACATTTTTTAGGTGTCGGTAAATGTGCCTCTAACAAAGCCATTCTAGGAGAAACTGGTCGTACAAGTCTTTTTGTTTCATCCCAGCTACGGCTGTTAAATATTGGATAAAGCTACTTCGTATGAATTCAAATAGATTTCCTCTTCATTGTTATAATATGTTAAAAGTCTTAGATGAAAAGGGTAAATATTGTTTATGGGTGTCTGATATCAGGAATATTCTTTGTATGTCTGGTTTTTCTCTTGCATGGATATCTCAAGATGTTGGAAATGATGAATTATTTATCTTCATGCTTAAGCAAAGATTACTTGATATATTTTCACAAGAATGACACTGTCAAATATCATCCTCAAGGTTTTTATGCCATTATACGAATATTAAATCATTACTTGTTCCTGAAAAATATGTATCTGTACTTCAGGATAGAACTTTGAAAAGATCTTTGTGTAAATTACGTATATCATTACATAATTTCAATGTTAATAATCTCAGAAAGAAAAAGGATAAAGAAAGTAGTTTATGCCGTTATTGTAATGAAGGCTATGTTGAGGATGAGTTTCATGTACTTCTCATTTGTAAATATTATCAGTTTCTTAGAAATAGATACCTCCCTATGATTTTAACTATGTACAAAGATGAACAACTGATGAAAAATCTGTTAAACTCCCGCAATGATAATACAATAACATCTCTGTCAATATTCCTGAAGAAGATTTTTGAAATTAGACGTTAATATTATATGTAAACTTATTATTACCTACACGTGACTGTACAATGTAGATAAAAAAAATCAACACTTCTGTACTATAGGTCATTAGGCCTAAAATATTGAATAAACTTCTGTCTGTCTGTCTGTCTTATGTGCACATCATAAAAATAGCTGCATCACTTAAGGATAAGGATATGTTATATTCCATACTGAAAGGCTTCAGATATGTTTAATGGTTCATATTCTAATTAACATAGCATCATAAATGAACATTGTTTTTAAGGGAATTTTTATAGTTGTTGACATGATCGATATAATTTGTTGTTGAGTGGGATGTACATCAAATGTCAGATCTATATTAACTTCTTAGATGGTCGTATTTTGGACAGGCTAACCGGAAATGAAATTCATCTTCAATCACATTTAAATAACATTGCTCACATATTCTCATTTCTCTGGCTATGTTTCTATGCCGCCTACTTCGACCCTAAATCTATGAGAGCTGCATCTAAACTGTGCTAAAGCTAGTCAAAATCTTTTAAAATTGATATCAAACATATAGTATTCTAATATTTGTCTTGAACAACTTTCATTTTTCTGAACTTAAAACATGGGATGACCATTTTTGCAAGTAGATGTCCTTAAGTCTTTGGCGTATAAATACTAAAAACGAATTTGGATTGTAATGAACACATAGATTATGCCAAACATATCCATAGCTGCATTCAGTTAATAACGCCTTTACATCATATACCCAATATGTAAAGTGTTACACGTCCACATACACCATATACCATAACACTCGATGTACAGTTTTTAATGTCAAGGAATCTCTTACAAGCATATAGATGAACCAGTTCAACAGCTCTGCATTCACCATAACCCCTAACCTCTGCTCCATATAAAAGAATAGGAGTAACATTTGTATCAAATATTTGAAAAAAAGGTTTTATATAAAAGATCAGTGAAAGTTTTCAGACTATGTAGGATTCCCATCAGTATCTTTTTTGCCTGCAATGTTGCATTACGTGGATGGCACTTCCACGATAATCCGCCTGTGAAAGTAACCCCCGATAATTAATGTGGCAATATGTAACGGTTGTGAGTTGAAGAACCATTTTCCCCTACTTGATAGTTTATTTCCCTTTTTCGTTTTCTCAGTGTTTACTTGGAGTTTACAATTAAAACAGTACAGCTCCAGTTGATCTATCAAATTCTGCAAACCTTTTATAGTTCTAGAGAACAGAACTATATCATCAGCAAAAAGCAACAGAAATATATCTTAACAACATCTGGATGCAGCTGTATACCATGCGTACAATTACCCTTAATTTGTGAAGCAAGTTCATTGATGAAAAAACAGGACAGGAAGGGGCTAAGAATAAAGCCTTGGCGTACACCAATATTAGATGTAAAGACCATATATACATACCACAGTTTTTAACAACACATGACTCTACTTTTAGATAAATATTGCATATTAATTCACCCATTTTGTTACTCACGCCATTTGAAAGAAACAATGACCACATTATATTTCTGTTTACAGAATCAAACGCCTTTTTGAAATCTACAGAAATTGCATTACATTTCCCACGTTTTTCTCTGCATGTTTTTATGAACGATCGCATTAAGTATGAAAATATTATCCGTGGTTGAGTAGACTTGTCCAAACCCTGCTTGTTCTTTTGAAATTTTATCTAATGAATCTGACCAAAAGGTGCGTCTTTTATTGATAATAGAAACACATATTTTGCTAAAAACACTCAGAAGAGTAATTTCCCGATTATTGTTTGTATCAGTACATGATCTTGATTTGTGTAGTGGAATAGTTATACGAATAGTCCACTCTTTTGGGAAATAAAACGTTTCTAAAATCATCTTCAAGTAATTCAAGATATAGGAGTAGAATATTGACAGAATGTTTAAAAAACTCTGGATTTAAACCATCTTTGCCGGAACTTGCTGTTTTTCAAATCGTAGATAGCTATTTAACTTCCCTGTCTTGTAATTGGCGAATCAAGAACTGTAGCAACTGTGACATTTTCCCTGATCTGATAATTCAAAGTAGGTATCATTCGTAACACCATTAAAACCCTAAATCACACAAAGTACCGTCAGTCAGAATTCGCTACCATTTTATATACAGGATTTTCAAAGTCCCGACTGATTCCTTTTGTTCGGTCATTGTTTTAAGTTGATCAGAAAACATGAGAATTAATATCAAAGTTTGTTTAGATCTAAACATTACATGTAAATGAATCGTGTATGTATTTTGCGAAACATTATGTACATATAGGCAATCACATCATGTGGGCAACTTTGTTTCGATGATAAATGAAATAAAACTTACGTTTTGTTCAGTTGTTTTGCTGTAGTTTAACTGACCTTCTCACAAGCATCCTCCGTAACGTATGACTTATCAACAAGGGTATGTTGTAAAGTGTTGCTGATGTCACGTTTAACTCATTCATCAACTAGAGTACGTTGTAAAGTGTTGCTGATGTCACGTTTAACTCAGTAATCCACTGGAGTACGTTGTAAAGTGTTGCTGATGTCATGTTTAACTCATTCATCCACGAGAGTACGTTGTAAAGTGTTGCTGATGTCACGTTTAACTTTTCATCCACTAGAGAACGTTGCAAAGTGTTGCTGATGTCACGTTTAACTCATTCATCCACTAGAGAACGTTGTTAAGTGTTGCTGATGTCACGTTTAACTCAGTCATCCACGAGAGTACGTTGTAAAGTGTTGCTGATGTCACGTTTAACTCATTCATCCACTAGAGAACGTTGTAACGTCTTGCTGATTGACGTTTTCCTCTCACTCAAGCTTCTTCCCCAACGTTTTGCTTATCTGACGTTTAACTCACTCACTCACTAACTCAAGCTTCCTCCGTAGGGTATTGCTGTTCTGATGTTTAACTCACTCATTCACTCAAGCTTCCGCCGTAGGGTATTGCTGTTCTGATGTTTAACTCACTCACTAACTCAAGCTTCCTCCGTAGGGTATTGTTCTGATGTTTAACTCACTCACCCACTCAAGCTTCCGCCGTAGGGTATTGCTGTTCTGATGTTTAACTCACTCACGCACTCAAGATTTCTCCCTAACGTCTTGCTGGTCTGACGTTTAACGCACTCACTCACTCAAGCATCCCCAGTAACGCATTGTGGATTTGACGTTTAACTTACTAACTCAAACTTCCTCCCTGATGCCTTGCTGGTCTGACGTTTAACGTACTCGATCACTCACTCACTCAAGCTTCCCCAGTAACGTATTGTGGATTTGACGTTTAACTCACCCACTCAAACTTCCCCCCTAACGTCTTGCTGATCTGACGTTTAACGCACTCGCTCACTCACTCACTCAAGCTTCCCCAGTAACGCATTGTGGATTTGACGTTTAACTCACTCACCCACTCAAGATTCCTCCGTAGGGTATTGCTGTTTTGACGTTTAACGCACTCACCCACTCAAGCGTCCTCAGTAACATATTGCGGAACTGACGTTTAACTCACTCAGTGGCATACTCCGTATGGACTGTTGACAGGAAAAACACAGTTATGATATGAAATGTTTGCCGTTTCATTCAAGAAGTGTAGGACGTGGTTAATCATGTGTGATCCGTTTATATTATTCTCGTTGGATAATCAAGAGTGGTTCATCTCTGGCGTTGAAGTTTAAAATTAAATCAAATTTGAAACGAACCGTTGAAAATGTTGACGACGTAAGATTAAGTGTACTTGATGGTGATGCGTTTATCAATGAATTTGGGGCGGTCGGGTAGCCTAGTGGTTAAACAGTTTGCTCGTCACGCCGAAGACACGGGTTCGTTTTCGGACATGGGTACAATGTGTGAAGCCAATTTCGGTGTCCCCCGCCGTAATATTGCTGGAACATTGCTGAAAGCGGCGAAAAACCGTACTCAATCACTTTCAACTAATTAATGGTCCAATGCATACTCGATGCATCACATGAGCCAAAAAGAAGCAGGACTAAAATTGGCACTGTGAATTTCATTAATTCTCAGCTCCCTTGGTAGCCTGCACGAGACATATAATGCATGTCTGCATTTCTTTCATCCGAAAACATCATTTGTTTCAATGGAGTGACAGATCCATACATAACAGCCCTAACCTTTCTTCGAAATGGACGACATCTTAATCGAGTTCAAGAACAGCCCACTTGATATAATCGACCGCTATGCCGCACCATCAGCTTTATTGATTACAGGGACATAGGATTCGCTTTACATCCATCTCTTTGTAGATGTCGACATGTTTGTATGTCTTAAGGAATGAAATGCTTTGTCCGTCATTGAAGCTTGGAACTGCGATCCTTCCGAAAACCCTTTCAGTAATCATAGGGTGAGGTGAAATGGGATTTAACGTCGCGTCCAAGATTATTGTACTTATATGACGACGTGAATGCACGTGTCTATGGCCGCTTGTACCAGTCCAGAAGCCGCGTCCGAGATTATTGCACTTATATAGCGACGGGCATGCTGCTTGTACTAGTCCGGACTGATGCCAATTTTATAGCGCTAGCCCACTGAGATACCATGTCGCAGTTTAACATGAATACCCTACTGAGACACAGTATACTGACTCCGAGATGACCAGTCCTTGTTTTAGCCTCTTGATGCCGAGCGCCAGACAGGGTAACAACAAGTACCATCTTTTACCGTCTTTTAGAATGACGGTTAGGGTTCGATTTATGCCTCCATGTCTTCCATGTGATCTCAATTTTGGTTGAAGGCCGCTCATAATATTTAGGTCCCTCTTTGAATAACCGACGAAAGTTGTTTCTATCAACAAAAGAGAAGTCACCTGAGATTAAATTACCAACAGGTTGTTGTTGAAGTGGGTGAGTGAGTGAGTGCGTGATTGGTTTTCCGCCGCTTTTAGCAATATTCCAGCAACTTCACGGCGGGGGACACCAGAAAAGGGCTTCACACATTGTACCCATGTCGGGAATCGAACCCGGGTCTTCGTCGTGACGAGTAAACGCTTTAACCACTAGGCTACCTGACAGCCCCGATGAGTCTTGGAGTGAGTGAGTGAGTGAATTTGGTTTTACGCCGCTTTTAGCAATATTCCAGTAATATCACGATGGGGGACACCAGAAGATGAGTCTTGGAGTGAGTGAGTGAGTGTGGTTTTACGCCGCTTTTAGCAATATTCCAGCAATATCACGGCGGGGGACACCAGAAATGGGCTTCACACATTGTACCCATGTCGGGAATCGAACCCGGATCTTCGGCGTGACGAGCGAACGCTTTAACCACTAGGCTACCCGATCGCCCCGATGAGTCTTGGAAGCCACAAGGATAGGGAAGAAGTGGACTTTAAGTACACCATGAGCTGCCAACTCCACGTTCTGCAACACGTCCCTATATTGAGTGAGTGGGTTTAACGCCGCTTTTAACATTATTCCAGTTATATCACGGCGTGTCAGCTTAATGTGGGAGGAGTCTGATGCAGGTCTCAGACGTTTACCACTTCGGTGAAACCCACGAGCACGGGTACGGTGCTGACAAACCTAGAAATACTACATTGAACAGCTTGGAGAAATTATATAAGTATTAATAAGAAGGAAATTGTTTTTTCCTAGCGGCGTGCAGCTGATCAAATCAAGAGATTGTGTGCCCCGCTAGGTGGCGTTGTTAAGGGTATATAAAGAGTAGGTGAATTTGAATTCTTCTCTCTCGCTTCCTGTGCAAGCACAGCCATTGGTACTTGCCTTACGTCATGGTAGTAAATAATGTACCGTATATATTTACATATAATCTAATTCACCTCTCAGTGTGTTTCAGAATGTCCTATGTTGGACGAGGCTCGGTTGTTTAGGCCGGAGAGCTTGATTGGAATGAATGTTTAAATGTCGCTGTCACTGATTTGCTAGGGACCGACTTCTTGTCGCGGTTGGTGAATTGTGAACCATGGCTGAAGAACCATTATAATACTTGCAATTTGTGCAAATTGTGTTTGATAAGTTTTCAACGTCACGTGAATTTATACTGTAAACCCTCCCGTATTATCGATGTTGCATTCGTTGAGGGAATACGGTAACAGAGCTTTTCTTACAAAAAGTTTTTACCTCTGGTTTTTACGTGTCGGCCGACAGTAAAGTGTGTGGGTGTATTTGTGATCGGTGATGACATTTATGTGCCAGTGGGGACCGAGCATGTATTGATGTTGTAATAAATTCGGCCGTTCCACCGTTCCACTGTTACATTGTTACGTGTATTGTGCTGTGATTCGGTGTAACGTGTGCTGTGTTGTGATTCGGTGTAACGGTTGGGTAAAGAAGAAGATGACTGTTGTTGGTTCCTGAAATGTGACATATTGGGCATTTAGGGAAGCTTATTTTTGTCTGAGAATGTTACTTACGTTGAAAGCATCAAGTCCCTTGTTTGCAAATTTCAAATTCAGGAACATGATGTCTGTATCTGATTTATCGGAGTCTGTCCCAGGTTTAGCCAAACGTTTCAAAGCAATATCAAGAACTCTACTCTCTAGTCGATACTGTGGGCTCTTACTGTTTGTGGACCCATCCATCAACATAAGTTGCTGGAGTCGGTTGATTCCTTTCAACGACACAGAGTATAGTCCTGTTCTTACTTTGTGCAGTCCCAATGGTTCCTGAAGGAGAGGCAACAAATTTTCCAAATCAATGGTTTCATTTTGCCTTCGTCTTTGCTTGTTACTATGGCTGCGGCGGCGTCTTTGGGATGCAGGAAACAGACTCAATACATCATGGGTTGAGAATATAAAAGCAAACGTACACAGATTAAAATGATTCCCGCATTCGACCCCTAAACCTACTGAATATATTGGACACAGCCCAAGACGCATCATTTATCACGACCGCTTATAAGTATTCACGTTTGTTTTATGACTTTGTCATAGTAGAATATAGATCAACTTACTATGTTTTCAATTTAGGCGCCTCGAATGATTTTGGTTGTATGTTTGTTGTTTAACGCCGCACTCAGCAATATTCCAGATATATGACGGCGGTCTGTAAATAATCAAGTCTGAACCAGACCATCCAGTGCTTGACATCATAAGCATCGATCTACGCAATTGGGATCGATGACATGCATCGTATCAAGTCAGCGAGCCTCACCACCCGATCCCGTTAGTCGCCTCGTACGACAAGTATAGTCGTCTTTTACGGCAAGCATGGGTTGCGGAAGACCTACTCTAACCCGGATCTTCACGGGTCGCTTCGAATGAAATTTACAGGTATCAAATTACATTTGAGAGTTCTAGATTCCAAGGTACACTTTCATAGTATCTCCTGAATATTATTAACTCACCCTCCCTTTGATATGTGTTTGCTTATTTATTCACTGCTTTGATGTCTATGTTTATATGTACTATGGGTTGATATATTTCATAACGTATCTGTTCGTACTTTGATCTATGTGTAAAGATTCAGCGTGACAAAACACTCTCCACAAGACTGAATGACAAGAGGAACGACTTCAATATTCCAGCAGCTCCAGACTGAACATTTCGGCTGAACAGGTGAGGTGAGGTGAGGTGAGGTGAGGTGAGGCTTAACGTCGCGTCCAAGATTTTTGCACCTATGTAGCGACGTGCATGCTGTTTGTACTAGACCGGACTGATGCCGATTTATAGTGCTGGCTCACTGAAATACCATGCTGCAGTTTAACATGGATACCCTACTCAGACACAGCATACTGACCCCGAACCGGCCAGTCCTTGTTATAGCTCCTTAATGCCGAACACCTGACAGGGTAACAACAAGTACCATCTTTTAACGTCTTTTGGTATGAAGCTGCCGAGGATCGAACTCCGGACCTTCCGCTCTGCGGACGGACGCTCTACCACTAGACCACGGAGGCGGTCCTGAACACCTGAAGTTCCTTCTCATGACTTTATCGTGTGACGCGTACCACCGGTGGGGCAGGATATGCTCCCCTTTCGCGAACACCTGGTATCATTACTATTTGCATAGTGAATTATAAACGCATGTTTTAGGTATATAGACGAAATAGAACAATGGCCTCTGCTTTTCGCTGTTATTTTCTTTATGAGTCTGGAAAAGGCTTTCATTTACATTACACGTCATAATCTGGCTTCAGTCAATCAATCAACCTTTATTCAAGGTACTGATGAGGCCCAAGGCCTCTCGTACATTATCTGGGGCGCGTTACAAAATCATACATTTTCTAAGTTTCCTAGCAACGTCGCTATATAAGTGCAATAATCTTGGACGCGACGTTAAACCCCATTTCACCTCACCTCACCTAGTTTCCTAGCATGATAAATGAACATGATAATTTTCTAATAGTTTCTGTACACATTTGTACCATTTGGGTTGTGGTATAACTAGTTCTTTAGATATTTTGCTCTTTAATCATTATACATTATATGAGGTGAGGTGAAATGGGGTTTAACGTCGCGTCCAAGATTATTGCCCTTATATAGCGACGTGCATGCGTGTGTGTGTGTGTGTGTGTGTGTGTGTGTGTGTGTGTGTGTGTGTGTCTGCTTGTACTAGTCCGGACTGATGCCGATATATAGTGCTAGCACACTGAGATACCATGCCGCAGTTAAACATGAATACCCCACTCAGACACAGTATACTGACTCCGAACCGACCAGTCCTTGTTTTAGCCCCTTACTGCCGAGCGCCAGACAGGGTAACAACAAGTACAATCTTTTAACGTCTTTTGGTATGACGCGGCTGGGGATCGAACCCCGGATCTTCCGCTCTCCGGGCGGACGCTCTACCATTAGACCTCGGAGGCGGTCTTTTATACACTGGACGTGCACATAAAAAGTTATCTTCATCTTTAATACAATCAGTTTTACAAATCGTACAAAGTCTATGTTCTCTGGCGTCAGTCGTGACACTTATATAGCCTTACGTTTTCCATCAGCATACATATCAGGGGAGGGGTACTTAAACATATGCATATCAAGGCATTGGAAATCTCTGCAAACAGCTGATACGTGATTATACCATGTGTTTGTGAAAAGGTGATCTTGCCCCATACGGTGGCACATGTCGAAAACACACGCAAAGGCAATTCAAGTGTTTAGATGAACAAACTTGACTATCAAAGATGCAATAACACAACTGTGGTGCTCTTTCCTTGGATGAAAAACGTAATCAATACAACTGACGCTTTTAATCAAGATTGGTTATACATTAGTTATGGATTGCTTGAAGAAGTGACCCAGTTTTCAGCACCACATAGAGGTGTGATGGTTGTTCATTGAATCAGTGTCAAATGGAATTAACACACAGTTTTGTTTTATGTGATGTCTGGCATCGATCCAAGTTCCAATATTGCTCTCGTGTCTTGTCGAGTGAGCGTGCAAAAACAATATTACTAAAGTACAACTCTTTACAAGTGTTTAAGTAATTGTAATATCGAGTGGGAGAGGATACATATAGTATTTTATGTACGAAACAGAAAAAACCCCCATAATTTTATCAAAAAGTTAAAGACAGCCCAGTCGTCTTGTCACCACAATTGAGTGCTGTGAGTCAACAACGTACCGTAGGTTTCATCAAAGCGGCACATCCTCGAAGACCAACATCACTTCGGACTTTCCTCCCATATCAAACTGACATGCTTTTGTTTGTTTGTTGTTTAACGCCGCAACATTCCAGATGTATAACGGCGGTCTGTAAATAATCGAGTCTGGACCAGACGATCCAGTGATTGACATCATCAGCATCATGCAATTGGGATACGATGACATGCATCGACCAAGTCAGCGAGCCTGACCACCCGATCCCCCGGCGTTATTCGCCTCTTACGACAAGCATCGTCGCCTGTTATGGTAAGCATGGGTTGCTGAAGACCTATTCTACCTCGGATCTTCACGGGTGACAGGCAGTGACATTACCGAAATACTGTTCAAAGAGGCGGTAAGTTTATATCCTTTCAATGATCATCATCGTGACTTTTTTGAAAAATCGGATTTAATTTTTTTCATATTTTAACGTTGAAACTGAAACACACAGTAATCAGCTGTTGGTGCTGCTAGTTCACTCTCCAACATCAACACATTAACAACGTCGTGACTTCGATCGTATATACCCCTTGGCGTCGTGACAGAAAAACGCACCAGTGCATTCACTACCCATTAGATTTCATGACAAGCTAAAATACGTGATTTAACTTAACTACTGTTTAAAGTAGCGCTAAACCTAACTTGATCTCACGTCGATATCACAAAACCACGAGTGCATACCTTATGGTAAATATCACCAGATTGTCCTCAACAACTATCTACATTGTAAACTCGATTTTATGACAATAGTTTGGGAAAGCTGGACGAGACCGTTCCCAGTACAAGGTCCTGATTCGCGTTAAGACTTGTTTTTTATGGGTTGAGTGAATATGGTTATATGTCGCTTTCAGCAATATTCCAGCAATATCACGGCGGGGACAGCAGACATGGGCTTTACACATTGTACCCATGTGGGGAATCGAACCCGGGTGTTAGGCGTGACGAGCGAACGCTTTAACCGCAAGGCTACCCCACCGTCCCTCTTTGTGATGTGCGGATAATTGGGTGTAACGTCGCGTTTAAGATTATATCCCTTATATCACTTATATCGCGTGCGTGATATAATAATAACAACAAGTGAAGTGCATTTATAATGGGCCAGATGCCATTCACCAAGTGGATGCTCATAGCGCTACACTATTATTACCCAAGTCAATGGATCAGTGACCACTCGATTTTCATTCTCAGCTCCCTGGGGTGTATACAACCCAATGTGCCTGTAAGGCGCTAGAAAGTTAACAACCACATTACCATCTCATCCTACCGGGTACCCACTCACTGCTGGGTGAACAGAGGCACATTTCGAACCAAGTCACTTGCCTCATGAGACACCACATGTGGTATATGTGCTTCAGTGTGGGGCAGGACCGAAGCCCTAGAAACTCTCAGGAGTCAAGCTGCTTAACGTGGTCACCCATCCCACTACTCTCCGAGACCGACGTGGTTTAACTTCATGTGATATGTGATCTGTGCGCTGTGCACAGGACCACGTGCCACCGCATGACTGTTTGTATTTGTCCGGACTAATGCCTGTTTTTTAGTGCCAGCCCACTGAGATACCACGCCGCAGTTTAACATGAATGCTGAGTGAGTATGATTTTACGCCGCTTTTAGCAATATCACGGCGGGGACACCAGAAATGGACTTCACATATTGTACGGGTCTTCGGCTTGACGAGCGAACGCTTTAACCACCCGATCGCCCCTTAACATGACTACTGAAACACAGGATACTGTGACTCCAAGCAGACCCGTCCTCATTTTAGCCCCTTGATGCCGAGCGCCAACAAGGACTGGTCGGCTCGGAGTCAGTATACTGTGTCTGAGTGGGGTATTCATGTTAAACTGCGGCATGGTATCTCAGTGAGCTAGCACTATCAATCGGCATCAGTCCGGACTAGTACAAGCAGACACACACACACGCGTGCATGCACGTCGCTATATAAGTGCAATAACCTTGGACGCGACGTTAAACCCAATTTCACCTGACCTCACTTGTAATTCTTATCACTAAAAGCAAGTTTTCGGTTTCCTGTGTCTAAACACGACACGCATGCGCAACTTTAACAGGACATGGTACATGTTTGCACGACATTTGTAAACCGTAGCCTGATGGCTAAAAGCGATAAGCATACAGCGCGAACTAACAGTATAATGAACATTTAATATTTTATTCTGCGTTGATAACACATTCCCGGTTTGCCAAAATGTCAATTCTGAAACAAATGTACGGATTAATGTTCGATGTTAACACAGTAGTTCCGAAAGGCGAGGTTTCCAGACTAACGGGGTGGTACTATCAGGTTCAGGTTTCAACAGGGCTCTATATAAGTGATGAGAAGTTGACAGAGCGACATAAAAGTAAACCATTGAAGGTCACTGTGCCTTCACTTGTGATGATTCTCCCCAGAGGGATGGTAATATTGATCTAAATAACCATCGATGTGCCCACTTAATTCACGCAGCTTGCTAAAGTCAGACCAAGCGGCGCGACATTTTCAATCCAAAATACTTACAAGTGCAAATCATATTCACCCTCGGTCCAACGTTAATATATGTATTTGTAAAATTTATGTCACGTCATTAGTTAGAACCTTTGTAGGAACATATATTGTGTCTGCTAGATATTGTAATAAAACAATAATAGATTAAAAAAAATTGCACAAATTGGTTACATATTCTGCCTTTAGTAGAGATTTATTATGATTAAAGAAATGTTGTCTATCGCTAGTATTTGCTTGGATGAGATGACATGTAGGTGGAATGTCATGTTATTCCTGAAGTTGTCTTTCGATTCCTGATAATTTTGATAAACTGACGCCCAAAAGAAACTTTACCAGAGTTTGGAATCACTCTTGCTCAAAAACAACAAAACATACATGCATGAAGTAAAGTGTATTGAGAAGATCAATATATCAACATAATCAACACTGAAAATGACAATCATACCGCGACCGAGAATGACGTCAGAGACCCCCAAAGTTGGGTATGGTACAAAACTCGAGCTTTCAGAATCATGGACAATAGGCAGAGTACATAAACAATCGCTCACGTTCAGTATCAAGTCATTAGTAGCGTGTGTATATTTAGCGTGTAGCGAAAATTTATATTTTCAGTTGGTAAAGTTTCTTTTGGACGTCAGTTTATTAATAAATGCGACGAACCATTTCCATAATCATAAGAACTCTTCTAATAGAGTCCATTGTACCACTCCGACTTCAGTCGCGCCTCGTTTATACGGACACTTGCGTCATTTCACAATTCATCCGTATAAACGAATTTCCGTATAACTGAAACCAGCTTCTTACTGGAAGAGTTACTTCCCTTCAATTATGCAACTCCTGACAGATGACAGAGCAAACAGATACATCCACTCAATCATTATTCAAGACATACACGTTTCAAAAGATCTGTCTCTGCTCTTACTTACTTACTTACTTACTTACTTACTTACTTACTTACTTACTTACTTACTTACTTACTTACTTACTTACTTACTTACTTACTTACTTACTTACTTACTTACTTACTTTGGAGATTTAACGTGCGCTTTCCGACTGATGCGTATTTCGCACACGGGCCCGGCCAGGCCATTTAATGTGTTTCCAAAAGGGGCGAAAGTGGTCTGTGCAACCCAAGAGGGGGATTTAGGGGCTTATATAGAATTTGCGAATTTTGAGATTTGGAATAGATGCCGATGGGGTTGGGGAGGAGAACTAAGGGAGCTGGGTATGGTGGATGTTTGTTTGTTTATGTGATTTTTATTTGGTAGGTTATTGTGTTTTTAGATGCGTTTTATTAGTTCCGTTTTGATTAAGAATACGCCTAAGGCCTTGAAGTTTTCTAGTTTATTTTGTGGGTTTAGTATTGCTTCTAGAGTGAGAGCCTTGTTTAGATTGAGGGTGGCTTTTAATGCGGTTCGATGTGTTAGGTAGTGTGTGCAGTGGATGAGTGCGTGTTCTGGGGTTTCAAGTTGTTTGCAATGTGGGCAGTTACCTGCAGTGTGTTTTTTTATTTTTTTTAGGTGGTAATTTAGGTTGGTGTGTCCTGTTTGGAGTTTAGTGATTACTCTGTCGATTTTTTTGGATGGATGGAGAATTTTTGGTTTGGTTAGTGGTTTGCTGAGAACTTTTTTGATTTGGCTATTTGAGTTTAGATATAGGTTAGATGTTAGGTAGTGTGTGCAGTGGATGAGTGCGTGTTCTGGGGTTTTTAGTTGTTTGCAGTGTGGGCAGTTACCTGTAGTGTGTTTTTTTATTTTTTTTAGGTGGTAATTTAGGTTGGTGTGTCCTGTTTGGAGTTTAGTGATTATTCTGTCGATTTTTTTGGATGGATGGAGAATGTTTGGTTTGGTTAGTGGTTTGCTGAGAACTTTTTTGATTTGGCTATTTGAGTTTAGATATAGGTTAGATGTTAGGTAGTGTGTGCAGTGGATGAGTGCGTGTTCTGGGGTTTCTAGTTGTTTGCAGTGTGGGCAGTTGTCTCTGCCCTCCACAGACGCCATTTTTATCGAATGGGATTACATGTACAATAAACAAGCTCATCTCAAACGTAACTCAGCGTCACTCGGTTAATTCACTTCTCACGAATCGAAGGATTACCACCAGCGGAAGTGTATTGTCCGGGTAAGTGAGACAATTTTGTGTGCATTTCAGTGTTTTGTGTATGAAAATGACCATCCGGTTCCGGAAACTGAATTTCCGTATATACGGGTAAATTTATATAGTAATTATTTCGTTTTGAAAGAAAATCGTCCGGGAACCGAGGTTGCCGGATATATGAAGTCCGTATAAGCGGGGCATGACTGCATAATGTATATCATTAGCATGTGTTATGAACCAATATCAAATAGTGTTGACACCAGGTGTTTCGCCGTCGGTCCCAAATGAAAGGACGAAGTAGAAATAGAGCCCCATTTGTTCAACTGAAAATGTCAAGTGTTAATGTTGCGGACAACATTGTAATGATGGTATATCGTTTGTTTGTTTGTTGTTTAAAGCCGCACTCAGCAATATTCCAGCTATCTGTAGGTGAGGTGAAATTTGGTTTAACGTCGCGTCCAAGATTATTGCACTTATATAGCGACGTGCATGCATGTGTATGTGTGTGTGTGGCTGCTTGTACTAGTCCGGGCTGATGCCGATTTATAGTGCTAGCTCACTGAGATACCATGCCGCAGTTTAACATGAATACCCCACTCAGACACAGTATACTGACTCCGAGCCGACCAGTCCTTGTTTTAGCCCCTTAATGCCGAGCGCCAGACAGGGTAACAACAAGTACAATCTTTTAACGTCTTTTTGTATGACGCGGCCCGGGATCGAACCCTGGACCTTCCGCTCTCCGGGCGGACGCTCTACCACAGGACCCAGCTATCTGTAAATAATCGAGTCTGGACCAGACGATCCAGTGATTGACATCATCAGCATCGATCCACGCAATTGAGATACGATGACATGCATCAACCAAGTAAGCGAGCCTGACCGCCCGATCCCGTTAGTCGCCCCATACGACAAGCATGGTCGCCTTTTACGGCAAGCATGGGTTGCTGAAGACCTATTCTAACCCGGATCTTCCCGGGTAGGTATATCGTATAAGATCCGACGTATACAAATGGTTGACAACTAGATTTTTCTTCTTTCTTTCACTTGCAAGTTTGTGACTTATGGCATGTCAAGGGGCGGTCGGGTAGCCTAGTGGTTAAAGCGTTCGCTCGTCACGCCGAAGACCCGGGTTTAGATTCCTGACATGGGCACAATGTGTGAAGCCCATTTCTGACCCCCCGCCGTGATATTGCTGGAATATTGCTAAAAGCGGCGTAAAACCATACTCACTCACTCACTCACTCACTATGGCATGTCAAATACACAAGAATGGCTAATATGAGTGGAAAAGACGCTTTTTCCAACTTCATAAGAGTGAGTGAGTGAGTATGGTTTTACGCCGCTTTTAGCAATAGTCAAGCAATATCACGATGTAGCATGGAAACTGTTGCCTGTGGCGTAAAACAACACTCGCTCGAACAGGCAATACTAGACGTGAAACTTAGTTATGTTTGTTGTTTGAGTCTAGACAAAACAATACGGTATATGACATCATGAGCATCCATCTACGAATATCACGGCGGGGGACACAAGAAATGGGTTTCACACATTGTACCCATGTCGGGAATCGAACCCGGGTCTTCGGCGTGACGAGCAAACGCTTTAACCACGAGGCTACCCGACCGCCCACCCAACTTCATAAGAAAATGTAACCATGATCATGAATTTTTTACCATATTATTGTACTGTTTGTATCTATCTCCTGAGAATACCAGCCTTGGCCAAAGACTTGCGGGTGTTCAGGTATAAACTACACAACGTCAAAGCCAGAAAATATATCCAGTTTCGATTATCCGCCGAAACAGTTCCGATTGGCGTAAAGAGCAAAACAGCGGTGAAAATTATATGAATGGATCATTGAAAACAAGAAATGACAACAAGTGTTCACAAAACGGTTAACCCGGCCCGCTCTACCGGTAGCACCCGCCACTCACACAATTTGCATAAAGAAGTGGTGAGTGAGTTAAAATTTAACGTCGCATCGGCGTTATTTCAGAGACCAAGTTTAAAATGTTAACAATTGAGTCATTTAAGCAAAGGAATATTTAAAATCAATTCATGCATACCATATTTAAAAACAATATATGAAACATATTTGAGCATAACAATATAATACAGTTTTAAAACACGGGCTATAGGCCACCAGCAACCAAAGCTAGGCAACCTCGCTGGGGATCATGGGGACTTATAGCACCTCTGCTTCCTGCATGATACCCCAGCAGGATTAACGTCATCACTTTAGCTACTGGTGGTTGTGAACAATACTAGCCAATATTAAAACATTGTCAGCAATGAGTTGGCTTAAAAACACTGGTTGATGATATATAGTAACATCGATTATGATAGGATTACGTGTCACACAGGGGGGCAATATTTTGACGCTACGTTAACCTGGACATAGCCTTCAATAATGTCAGTTGATAATAGCATCACACCAAATTTAAGAACAAGCATTTAATTATTCACATACATATTTAAAATTTATTATACAGACCGATTTCTTTCACATAAAGAAGTAAGTGTTTGTTTGTTTGTTGTCTAACGTAGCCAAGCAGTACTCATGACATGGTACGGCAGCCTGTAAACAAACCAGACAATCAGGTGATGGACCAAAAAATTTAGTGGCACTATAGCACATTTACTGATTTTGTTGAAAGTTAAGATAATGCATCGGGAAAAGGTCTAAAGTCAGAGCCCGCATCAAGTACTCAATAGAAACCGCATCTCTGTTAACCCACAAACTCTGTACACTGTACACTCCCCGTAGTACAAACCTAGAGACTGTGTAAAATACAAAAGTGATCAGTCAATTTCTGAAGTAGCTTGTGTCTCTGTCACTATGTGAATTCTGACACAGTCACACTATAACACAATCTCATTGAAATCAGATCTTAGTTCTCGCTACCGCTAAACAAAGATCTGAGGACATCCCATTACGGGTAACGCCAGAACGACCTTTCTTCCGACCAATCAGGGCGTCGCTTTGCACATCATGAACGTGACAGTCGGAATGTGATTTCTAATCTTGCAACCTCGAAAACTTTAACACGGGGTATTCTGAACGATAGTTACTGGCTTAACGACTGAATCATCCATACAATCTAGACCATCTGTTAGCCATTCCAGAATGGTTTTTATGTTCAGGTTTCATTTTTTTATCGAGAATTTGTCAAAATATGTTTCGAAGCGTAGTCGCCAATTTGAAATTAGTGCCGTAAAGCACGAGAAAGCTGCCTTCTGGCTGGCTAAAGTGGACTTCTTGTCAGTCATTTCATTGGTCGGTCAAAGTTCGTGCAAGGTCGTTCTGACGTGACCCGTAATGGGATGTCCTCAGATCTTTGTTTAGCGGTAGCGAGAACTAAGATCTGATTTTAATGAGATTGCACTATAACAGTATGACATCATACCACAATGGACGACATCACATGCTTAAAAATTCCTTGATAACTGAACTCATTAGCAGAATTATATAAAAATCAACAAAATCGATGTTAATCCAACTTAATATTTAATCACGTGGTTACGTTGTTTAACTCGGACCCGTTGACATCCGACTTTGTGCTGGTCTTCAGCAACTCATGCTTGTCGTCAAGCTCCTCACAGCGATATCCCGTTCGCGGAGCTCTCTATACCGAGAGTGTAACAAAGGTGTCGCGCGCTTGGAAGGAGCTTGGCTTGTCGGAAGATACGACAGACGGGGTCCGGTGGTCAGGCTCGTTGACTTTGTTGATGCAGGTGATCGTATCCCAAATGCGTGGATCGATGCTCATGATGTCAATCACTGGATCGTCTGGTCCAGACGCTATTATTTACAGACCGCCGTCATATAGCAGGCATATCGGTGAGTGAAGCGTTAAACAACAAACGAATAAAACATTTCGCCAAGCCGAATGACACGTTGTTTTTCAAATTTGGGATTGAGAAAAAATTGGACTTATAAAGACGAGTATTCAAACACCGTAAAAATCCGAGGGTTCGAATCCCATTTAACAACGTTTTACAACAAGGTAGTTAGAAGCATGCACTCTCATTCGTTTTACACTATTTTTCTATTTCCAGTGGATAATGCCATCCTCTGGTGCCAATTTGTCCAGCACAAAGTTACAGTAAACATTAATACTTGCTGCCATAAATAACGACCGTTGTCTTCAGAACAAGAAGTGAAGATGTATCATTTTTCCTTATTAACGTCAATTGACGTCCACAATATACCATTTCCTCATCAATGATGACCATAAGCATGCAAGAACATGTTGTTGCATATTACGTGTCGGTTTATTATTTATTGTTAATTTCATTTTATAACATGAGTGGCTGAAACGTTTTGAGCCTAACTTTGATGGCTGCGTTGATTCAAAATTGTGCCCGACATTGCATGGTGTCTGGTTCAGCCGGCACGGGACATTGCACGTTGTCTATTCCAGCCGGTACTTGACATTGCACGTTGTCTAATCCAACCCGTCCGTGACATTGTACGTTGTCTAATGCCTGTTTTAAGTCAACAATAATAACTCTAGCTAGCTTATTTAATCATTAAAACACGAAAAACTGCAGACTACGAAACCAATAACATTGTGACATGACCTGACATTTTCTGGTTGATGGAAACATAACGCAAAGAATATTGCTTGGATCGCAACTGAACTGTCATGGAATCATTTGCAATTTATTTGTTTTATTATTGACAAACAATGCTTGTTTTACAGTTGCTACAACTGGATTGAATAACTAGACAATATACGTTTGTAATATTACACTGAAGATGCACTCTGACATTCTCATTTGACATTTATAGATTTTCAGATCAGAGAGGGAGGTCGGTAGCCTAGTGGTTAAAGCGTTGGCCCGTCACGCCGAAGACCCGGGCTCGATTCCCGACATGGGTACAATGCATGAAGCCCATTTGTGGTGTCCCCCGCCGTGATATTGCTGGCATATTGCAAAAAGCGGCATAGAACCATACTCACTCAGATCAGCGTGTTTTTGTGTCATAACAACCATGAGATAATAACATAACTAAAGGCATCGAACACGATACAAACCTAGTTACATATTATCAGTTGTATATTGGCATGAATATATGACCAATCACGAATAAGGTGAGGTGAAATGTTGTTTAACGTCCAGGATTATTGTACTTATGGAGCGACTTTCATGCACGTGTGGGGGGCACGGGTGGCCCACGTCGTCTAAGGCGCCGCGTTTCGCTGTGCAGAGTTAAGCCCTTGGGCACGCCAGAAACCTATGATTGTGGGTTCGAATCCCGGTTCGCCCCGATTATGTTTCTAGGTTTGTCAGTACCAAACTCGTGGGTTTCACCGAAGTGGTAAACGTCTGAGACTTGCATCACTTCAGGCTTTCCTCCCACATTAAGCTTACACGCCATGACATAACTTAAATAATGTTAAAAGCGGCGTTAAACCAAACTCACTCACTCACTCACTCACTCATGCACGTGTGTGTGTGGCTGCTTGTACTAGTCCGGACAGATGCCGAATTATAGTGCTAGCTCACTGAAATACCATGCCGCAGTTTAACATGAATACCCCACTCAGACACAGTATACTGACTCCGAGCCGACCAGTCCTTGTTTTAGCCCCTTAATGCGCCAGACAGGGTAGCATCAAGTACCATCTTTAAACGTATTTTGGTACGTCGCTGCCGGGGATCGAACCCCGGACCTTTCGCTCTCCTGGCGGACGCTCTACCACTAGACGACGGAGGCGATCTCCATTTACGAATAAAAAGTTTACATTTCTTTAGAAGTAAAGAACATAGCTGTTGATTCTACATTTCAAGATCTGGGCCTGTTTGTCTGGATTAAACAAATAAATAATAAATAAATAACAAAATCAAATAGATAATGTGTTGTCGAGTGAGATTGGTTAAAGTGGATAATGTTTCAGTGACATCAATGTGTTTCACGCAAAGGTAGGCGTAAATCCAAGGACGACACGATTTCAGACTTGATATGGGAAGATCTGGATTGTTTGTACATCTGCAACCAGAAGATCCTAACACGGCTAAGACATGCAATGGTCCTCTTAAAAAGAATACTAAATAATCTCGCTTGGAAACACAACGCTATAATATATTGTTTGTTCTGTATGAACAAGCATGTTCAGAGAGCGATATATTTATTTTCGGCACAAATTATATCTTTCCAGCATTTTCGGGAACTGAAAAAAAGAATATCCAGGATCGTGCACCTGATCGGTAACTGTATTGCCGTAACGAAAGTCGTTGTGGATAACTCACGTAATGGGATAGTGCCCTCCCACATGTACACGGAGGATAAGAGAAAGAAGATCCTAAACATAGCATCTGCAGATACCTGTCTCCCCGTCCCCGCTGTAAGCCTATTGTGTGTGTCTAGCAGGGGACAGGTAAACCCATCAGGCCAGATCAGCCAGTAACCGTCAGACTAGATGTGCGTTTATAGATGGACGGGACAGTATTACTGGACATTTTGTCTTGATCGTTGATACATCATGACGTCGCTACTTTGTAGATTGACGTCAACATTTTTTGTTTGAGAAAACTGAACGAATTGATGCAGATACTGTGGCGATGACACCAATCGTATGTGATGTTTTGGTGCTGTGTTCTCAAAAGTAATTCATTTTGTACAATTCAAAATGTCAAATTGTCCTCCCTGTCTTATATGCTGATAAATAAGTCTATGCAAAGAGCAATGTCCCTTTGTATGAATGAAGACCTTCCACTGGACAGGAGCTGGCAGGGCGGGCGGGTCGGGTCGGGGCAGGGAGTAGAGCAAGGGCAGGGCAGGGCAGGGTAGGGTGTAGAGCAAGGGCAGGGCAGGGCAGGGTGTAGAGCAAGGGCAGGGCAGGGCAGGACAGGACAGGGTGTAGAGCAAGGGCAGGGCAGGGCAGGACAGGGTGTAGAGCAAGGGCAGGGCAGGGCAGGGCAGGGTGTAGAGCAAGGGCAGGGCAGGGCAGGGTGTAGAGCAAGGGCAGGGCAGGGCAGGGTGTAGAGCAAGGGCAGGGCAGGGCAGGGTGTAGAGCAATGGCAGGGCAGGGCAGGGTGTAGAGCAAGGGCAGGGCAGGGCAGGGTGTAGAGCAAAGGGAGGGCAGGGCAGGGCAGGGTGTAGAGCAAAGGGAGGGCAGGGCAGGGTGTAGAGCAAGGGCAGGACAGGGCAGGACAGGGTGTAGAGGACAGGGTGTAGAGCAAAGGGAGGGCAGGGCAGGGCAGGGTGTAGAGCAAAGGGAGGGCAGGGCAGGGTGTAGAGCAAGGGCAGGACAGGGCAGGACAGGGTGTAGAGGACAGGGTGTAGAGCAAGGGCAGGGCAGGGCAGGACAGGATGTAGAGCAAGGGGAGGGCAGGGCAGGGTGTAGAGCAAGGGCAGGGCAGGGCAGGGTGTAGAGCAAGGGCAGCGCATTGCAGGACAGGGTGTAGAGCAAGGGCATTGCAGGACAGGGTGTAGAGCAAGGGCATTGCAGGACAGGGTGTAGAGCAAGGGCAGGGCAGGACAGGGTGTAGAGCAAAGGGAGGGCAGGGAGTAGAGCAAGGGCAGGGCATTGCAGGACAGGATGTAGAGCAAGGGCATTGCAGGACAGGGTGTAGAGCAAGGGCAGGGCAGGACAGGGTGTAGAGCAAAGGGAGGGCAGGGAGTAGAGCAAGGGCAGGGCATTGCAGGACAGGATGTAGAGCAAGGGCATTGCAGGACAGGGTGTAGAGCAAGGGCAGGGCAGGACAGGGTGTAGAGCAAAGGCAGGGCAGGACAGGGTGTAGAGCAATGGCAGGGCAGGACAGGGTGTAGAGCAAGGGCAGGGCAGGGCAGGACAGGGTGTAGAGCAATGGCAGGGCAGGGCAGGGCAGGGTGTAGAGCAAAGGGAGGGCAGGGAGTAGAGCAAGGGCAGGGCAGGGTGTAGAGCAATGGCAGGGCAGGGCAGGGCAGGGCAGGGTGTAGAGCAAAGGGAGGGCAGGGAGTAGAGCAAGGGCAGGGCAGTGCAGGGCAGGGTGTAGAGCAATGGCAGGGCAGGACAGGGCAGGGATCAGGCAAGGAGTAGAACAAGGGAAAGGGCAGGGCAGGGCAGGGGCAGACAGAGGCGGACATGCGCAATCTCTTTTGGCAGACAGGAAAGGAGTAGACAAGGGCAGACGGGGACAGACAGGGGCAGGTGGTCAGACAGGGTCAGACAAGAACAAGTGGCAGGAGACTACAAGAGGTCGCTTGCAACCATTAGTTGATTTGCCTGTTCAAAGAAGCCAACCCTGGCTAAGAGTGTAGAGACCCATGACGTCTTCCAGGAACAATAACATACATGTGATACACTGACGTATCTCCTGGCAAATACAACTGCAGTTCCTACCCACTATCATGCGACACCCAAGTCGCGCTATCATTATTGTTGTCGAGTTGCACTGATCCGCCTCCTTGTTTCTTAATTGGTGATAATTTTTATGGACTTACTGACTAGCCTAGAGACACGCTCTGAAATCCCTTTGCTGTCTATTACATTAGCAGACCGATTGCTTTTATAGCAGCACCCGATATGTCTGATGGATTCAAAACATTGTTCTCTAATGCTGGCCATTTTATTGCCACGGGGATTGAGATGTGACAATCTCATCGCGGTACTCATGCTCGACTGAAATGGTGATTGGTTAGCCAACATGGCTATTAAATATGGTAATTGCGGGTCGTCTACAAAAGGGTTGGGTTTTTCTCCAATAGTTTATTGCCTGACGCGATAAAAGTGCAACACTCATTCACCTGATGACGGCATTCTTCCATCCGTTGAATGCTTCAATGACTTGAACTTCATCACTGTCATCAATATAGATAGACATGGACTGGTTGCCGTGGGGAGATTAACTGATCGGCAAAACAAAGCATACCCAGATTAGGGAAGAGAATATATGGATGTCAACTTCTTTATTATGAGGAACACATCGCTTCGGATGTCCCTGGTCTAATATCACTCCAAATAGTGGAAATAATAATCAATTCAAATACAACCATTCATACGAAATGGATGTCAAGTTATATATTATGAGGAAGACAACGTTTCGGAGTATATGCTTACTCCTTCATCAGGTGAATGAATGCCTTACTTACTTACTTACTTACTTACTTACTTACTTACTTACTTACTTACTTACTTACTTACTTTGGAGATTTAACGTGCGCTTTCCAACTGATGCGTATTTCGCACACGGGCCCGGCCAGGCCATTTAATGTGTTTCCGAAAGGGGCGAAAGTGGTGTGTGCAACCCAAGAGGGGGCTTTAGGGGTTGCTCATATAGAATTAGCACTGATAGGTGTAAGAATGGACATAGCAAGGGGCAATTAGGTTAAGCATATACTTCGAAACGTTGAGTTCCTCATAATAAAGAAGTTGACATCCATATATTCTCTTCCTTAAGGGCCTATACCGAGATTGTTTTTTATGTAATTGAAAGTTGAAAGAACTGTTGTTAAATTGGATTATGTCCATTAACCATCTTTCATTCCTGCAACAGTTTCTAAAAAGTAAACTGTGGCTGGGTGATATTGGGTTAAGAATTGGTTCAATGAAGACTGTGATAAGAAATAAAATATAAGCCACGTGACTTCCACCACGTTTAAAATGTAAGATAAAACCATATAGATAGTAACCTTTTTGGATATAATATCACTAACTTAATATATTTGTTGAAAGTTAAACATATAAATACAATCTGACAATTTGCTGCTTAGTCTATTTATAGTACAATAATACGTACATAAACAAAGTGACCTTTAAAGACGTCCAATATTGAACTGGGGTGTAGAACAATGGCAGGGCAGGGGCAGACAGGGCAGAGTTGCGTCCCTTGGGCACTCCAGAAACCTATGATTGTGGGTTCGAATTCCGGTTCGCTAAGATTATGTTTCAAGGTTTGTCAGCACCATACCCATGCTCGTGGGTTTCACCGAAGTGGTAAACGTCTGAGACCTGCATCATTTCGGGCTTTTCTCCCACATTAAGCTGACACGCCGCGATATAACTGGAATACTGTTAAAAGCGGCGTTAAACACAACTCACTCACTCACTCCAATATTGAACAAAGCTCAAATAAACGGGTTATTAAAGGGAAGTAATTCAAAATGAGCAATGGAAACGTTTTGCATAACTTTGTATACCGAAGTTCTTGTTACCCAATGGACGTCGTAGTCACACTGTTCCTAGTTTACAAGCTGAGCAGTTGGTTAAACATGTTTGTGTTATTGCATGCGGGAGATCTGTGAGCTACTGCCGATCTGAACTTGTCTCATTAACAAACCCACGCACCTGTATAATTCACTGACCATTCATAACGTCTATGTGTCCGAGTAAATGATAACAGCGGTCAGTAGCTGGTGATTTCGTAACATTTTGCAACACAGCTGTAGTATGTCACCACGGCAAGAAACTCGACCTTCACGACAAGGTGATGGGGAGACCACGGCGCCTGCGGCAATCATCGCCAGGACAGACACAACCCAGTGACAGCAGTTGTAGGTCTATCTGCTTGGAAGTAGTTCCCTAATAGTTTGTTTGTTTGTTGTTTAACGCCGCACTCAGCAATATTCCATCTATATAACGTCGGTCTGTAAATAATCGAGTCTGGGCCAGACGATCCAGTGATTGACATCATGAGCATCGATCCACGCATTTGGGATACGATAACATGCATCAACCATGTCAGCGAGCCTGACCACCCGATCCCGTTAGTCGCCTCTTACGACAAGCATAGTCACCTTTTACAGCAAGCATGGGTTGCTGAAGACCTGGATCTTCACGGGTTGCAAAGTAAATGTGACAAGATGTTGCCCTTACCTATATATAAGGGGGCACGGGTGGCCCAGTCGTCTAAGGCGCCGCGATTCGCTGTGCAGAGTTGCGTCCCTTCGGCACGTCAGAAACCTATGATTGTGGGTTCGAGTCCCGGTTCGCCCCGATTATATTTCTAGGTTTGTCAGCACCATACCCGTGTTCGTGGGTTTCACCGAAGTAGTAAACGTCTAATACCTGCATCTCTTGGGGCTTTCCTCCCACATTAAGCTGCCACGCCCTGATATGACTGGAATGCTGTTAAAAGCGGCGTTAAACACAACTTACTCACTCACTTACCTATATACAAGTTGCTTTAATGTTTGATAACAGTTCATCAGGTATCTGTGTACATCTATCCTGAATATCCTGAATTAATGTAATCGAGATAACACTAAGATGGCATATTAATCGTGTTTAACAAAATGAAATATCCATTTATGACAACATACCTTATTATAAGGTAATCAATATAGATTCTTAACATTAACCCAAATGAATATATACAGGAGCAAAATAAGAAGTTCAGTCATGTTTGTTGACAAAGTTCAAGTGACGAGGAACAATACCGAAACGGATTATAGATTTAACAACACTCGTGCACGTGGTAAGCACAAGAACAACAACCGTTGCCAGGGCATGTCACGTGGGGACTGTCTCAAAATGTCCTGTGACACATTAAGAAGTATTTTTCGAATCAGACTGTGAACTGTCAGAAAGATTTACAATTACCAGATCGACTTTGCTGAAGTCTAAACCATGTGACTGGTCATACTGTTCCTCAGGATATGATGTTTTTCAGCATTTGCAATACATGAAAGTCTATTCGTCCAAATGAAGTTTGAACCAACAATTTAACTTGTTGTTGTTGTCAAAAAAGTTTTTACAAGTTGCTCAGATCAGTGCTATTGGTTTGAGTTATCTCTCTGGAGTGAATGAGTGAGTTGGGTTTAACGCCGCTTTTAACAGTATTCCGTTATATCACGGCGTGTCAGCTTAATGTGGGAGGAAAAGCCCGAAGTGATGCAGGTCTCGGACGTTTACCACTTCGGTGAAACCCACTAGCACGGGTATAGTGCTGACAAACCTAGAAACATAATCGGGGACAACCGGGATTCGAACCCACAATCACAGGTTTCTGGCGTGCCCAAGGGACGCAACTCTGCACAGCGAATCGCGGCGCCTTAGACGACTGGGCCACCCGTGCCCCCCCTATCTATCTCATTGGAGTTCTAAATACAGCGTGACCCTGATTAGCCGCCATCTTGTCTGTCTGACAAACACGTGACGTCTTGATCTTGTCATATAACTGGTTTTGTATCCTTAGTTGTAGAAACGATACCTCGCTCATTCGGCCAGTTTTGTATCCTTAGATGCAGAAACGATACCTCGCTCATCCAGCCAGTTTTGTATCCTTAGATGCAGAAACGATACCTCGCTCATCCGGCCAGTTTTGTATCCTTAGATGCAGAAACGATACCTCGCTCATCCAGACATTGTATTCTTGAACTCAAATTGGGAGACACACTTTCAGGAATCTTCAGATTATGGTAACTAGCATTGTCCAGAACAATCAGATTTGGGTTATCTAGTTGTGATAGTAGTTGATGTTCTAACCAGTGCATGAAAGTTACACATAAAGTGGTGTAAATGTTATTGAAAATAACTACATAATATTTGCTCGTTTGTCTGACCAATGTTTTATCATAACACATTTATTGACAAAATCCTTACATGGTAACAGAAGCCAGAGCGACAAGTCCTAAAAAGGGTGATATAACAACTCAATTAACAATGTCAACATCTGGTGTGACCACCATTTGCGTTGATGTAGGCGAGTCATCGGCGATGCATTGAAGAAACCAGATGATTGGAAAGAGCCTGGGGATGATGTTCCAAATGTCAACCAAAGATTGATCCAACTGAACTAGCGTTACGGCCTGGTTACGTTGGTTCTGGTCCTGTCGTAAGCTGCGTTCATCGGGGACGAGGTATAGGCTTGAAAAACAGCCGGCCATGGCAATAGAGCGATGTTAATCTGCCTCAAACGTCTGTGACAACACGTGGAATATGTGGGCGGGCAACGTGACATTACGTACCTGCATTTGAACAAAGAGTAGAACATGATCTTGATCGATGTCGTCCCGGTACTAATCAAATTGTCACGAACAATGATGAGTTGTGTTCTCCCATCAATTGTGATGCCATCCCACACCATTACACTTCCACCCTTAACTGACGACGTTGATTAGGCAAGCACGACCACCAGAGCTGTCCAGATGAAACCAGGAATCCTTTGAACAGTGTCCTGTTCCAGTCTTCTCAACCTCTGATGCTGGCTACGCCAAGCTGGGCGTGCCTGACGGTGTCGTGGGCGTCGGGACCGGATGTTGTGCTCCCCAACCGGTTGCGTACGGTTTTGCCACTAATTGGTCTCAACCCAGGAATTGTCCGAGCTGTTAATGTGGCAGTTTGTTATTCCGAAGATGCACCAACCGAATATGGTTGTCGTGTTGTCGTGACGTCATACGCGTCATGAGTGTTGCGCTGCCTGATGAACATTAAAATGTCTTTTGCACAATTTCTGTTTGCAGCATACCCATGGCGCTAAGACGTTGATTTCCAGCAACCAGTGACACAGCGTAAGCATTATCTACGGCTAAACAAAAGCGTTTTTATGATAACCTTATAGCTAAACAATCATTGTGTCACATTAAAAAAACAACACTTGAATGAGTAACATGCTCCCTATGAATATTTGAATTGTGTATCCCTGTATGAACATGCACTTGCAAATTGTGAATCACGACTTTAAGGTTGAGGAGATATGTTGAGGATTAATATGTATTGAAAGACGCATGATTTAATTTCAGAATAGATTTATGTCTTTTAACTTTATATGAAACAAACTCATTATATTTTCCGTTAGTATGTAATTGTGACTACTAGTTTGCCCTTAACGGCAATAGATCTGTTTCGTTAATGGAGATTAATTATTCTCTGACGTTGACGTTTTGTTAACGTTGACGTTGACGTTGTTGACGTTTTGTGTTTACATTGGCGCTCTGGCGATGAACCATTTAAAACGCGAAATTAAATCTGACAATTAGAATATTAGTAATATTCCTTTCTGAGAAATATGTTAAAAATGTGCTTATTAAAATAAATCTTAATAATCAATAATATTGCATTGAAACAAAACCCTTTCCATATTCATGAGAAATATATGCAAAAAAGCAGAATCGATTGGACGAGTATATTCTGAACATGTGTTTATGAATCACTATCAAATAGAGATGATACCAGGTGTTCGGGAGAAGGTTAGCCTATCTTGCCCCAAACACATGCAAGGGCAAGTCAATCGTTTACCTTAAAAAACCACGGGAACGTATGATACAAGTCAAAATGGGAATTGGACGTCTTTCTTGTCCTCGATGCGTCAAATTTGGATATTTTCTCCACACGTCTACCATACAACTTATTGAAAGCTTTACTTAGGTCTTGAATGTTGTAATCCTGATCAGGGTGGTCGAGTAGCCGAGTGGTTAAAGCGTTAGCTCGTCACGCCGAAGACCCGGGTTCGATTCCCGACATGGGTACAATGTGTGAAGCCCATTACTGGTGTCCCCCGCCGACATATTGCTGTAATATTGCTAAAAGCGGCGTAACACCTCACTCACTGTAACCCTGATCAAACAACTTCTGAGTAAGAGTCGTATAGTAGTCGTATCTTTGTAGAAAGAGCATGCTCGATTGTACCTCAAAAGCTGTGAAATGTAGACTCCAATGGCTGGAGCTGCAGGAGCATTGCTCGGCATAAAGATAAGGTGGACTGTTGGAAAGTTAAAGTCATCCCTACAGTCTTGTGGGGAGTGTCTTGTCACTCTGAATCTTTATACGCAGATCTAAATATGAAACAGATGAGGCAGTCTCACTGGTCTCCTTTATTTCTAGTTCATGTGAGTAAATCAATGGAATGGAATTGGCTACTTGATTGTTATTGAACGCTATCAGATCATCAATATGCCTGAAGCTTACTTTAAACTTGGCCAAATTACGTATACCTTGTTTTGACTTTGCCATTCCGAGGAGAAAATCTGATGCATTTACATAACGAAACAGACCAGCAAAAAGGGGAGCACGATTGGTGCCCATGGGATGCCTACTGACCCCCCCCCCCCCCCCCCCACACACACACACACACACAATTTACATAGATCTTCTCAATGAGAAAGAGCAGCATTGCAGTATCTACCACGTTTTGTAACAAAAGCCCCATGAATCAGATTTTTCCTTAATTTTGTCATGTGGGATAATGGAGTACAAAGATGATTTTTTTTAGATGTTTTACAGAATTGAACCCATTTGGAAAGCATGTATGGGATACATATCCAAATTTGTTAAAAAAAGTGTTCAAGACACGGAGGACATAATTCATGAACAACTTTAGTTTAATAATTCTTTTGCAATCCAGAATATTAAAACTTGGTCTGATAAACGAATTAATTATGTTTGATATATTTGTACCAATCAGTGGCAGGTGAGTTTTACTCAGTTTAAGTTATGTAACAATGTATTATTACAACATATATTCTACATATTTGGAAGTGAGTGAGTGAGTGAGTGCGGTTGTACGCCGCTTGTAGCAATATTCCAGCAATATCACGGCGGGGGACACCAGAAATGGGCTTCACACATTGTACCCATGTCGTGAATCGAACCCGGGTCTTCGGCGTGACGAGCTTTAAGCACTAGGCAACCTGACCGCCCTTATTTTGAAATAGTAGTGATTGTAATGAGGTTCATCTTTGGTCAGTTTCATTGTAGACTTGAACGTCCTTACACCGTGAAGCTGTGGATGAATTAGTGGTGGGAATGTTAAGGGTTGTCATTATGGAAGTCCTTGAGTGAGTGAATGAGTGAGTGAGTGAGTGAGTGAGTTGGGTTTAACGCCACTTTTAAAAGTATTACAGTTAAGCCCGAAGTGATCCAGGTCTCAGACGTTTATCACGGGTATGGTGCTGACAAACCTAGAAACATAATCGGGGAGAACCGGGATTCGAACCCACAATCATAGGTTTCTGGCGTGCCCAAGGGACGCAACTCTGCACAGCGAATCGCGGCGCCTTAGACCACTGGGCCACCCGTGCCTCCTGGAAGCCCCGGCGCACATTGGGAATGCACGTATGGCGTTCGCTGCTGTCGATAAATAATCACCACCCGGAAGGACGGGGATTCGATCCCCGGCAATGTCATACCATAAGACGTTAAAAGATGGTACTTGTTGTTACCCTGTCTGGCGCTCGGCTTTAAGGGGCTAAAACAAGGACTGGTCGGCTCGGAGTCAGTATACTGTGTCTGAGTGGGGTATTCATGGTATTTCAGTGAGCTAGCACTATAAATCGGCATCAGTCCGGACTGCTACAAGCAGCTACACACACATACACGTGCATGCACGTCGCTATATAAGTGCAATAATCTTGGACGCGACGCTGAACCCCATTTTACCTCACTATACCACAGGGGAACTAATAATATATCACAAGGAGCCTATATCCCAGGAAGACTTATTATCACTGTATCTATACACTGGGACATTACATTACAGAGAGAGTTTTTAACAACGAGGCTATGCTACAAGGAGACAACACCACAGGAGGATGACATCACACAGAGAGTTTTTAACAACGAGGCTATGCTACAAGGAGTCAACATCACAGGAGGATGACATCACAGAGAGAGTTTTTAACAACGAGGCTATGCTACAAGGAGTCAACATCACAGGAGGATGACATCACACAGAGAGTTTTTAACAACGAGGCTATGCCACAAGGAGGCAACATCACAGGAGGATGACATCACAGAGAGAGTTTTTAACAACGAGGCTATGCCACAAGGAGGCAACATCACAGGAGGATGACATCACAGAGAGAGTTTTTAACAATGAGGCTATGCTACAAGGAGGCAACATCACAGGAGGATGACATCACAGAGAGAGTTTTTAACAATGAGGCTATGCTACAAGGAGGCAACATCACAGGAGGATGACATCACAGAGAGAGTTTTTAACAATGAGGCTATGCTACAAGGAGGCAACATCACAGGAGGATGACATCAGAGAGAGTTTTTAACAATGAGGCTATGCCACAGGGAGACAACATCACGAGAGGATGACATCACAGAGAGAGTTTTTAACAATGAGGCTATGCCACAAGGAGACAACATCACAGGAGGATGACATCACACAGAGAGTTTTTAACAATGAGGCTATGCTACAAGGAGACAACATCACTTAAGAATTGACCTTCACTTTGTGTGAGTTCATTGGAGTATGAACCTTCATAGAGTGAGGGCCAAGCTCCGACGTTCATACAGTTTGGCCCTCACTCCAATGAACTTACACAAAGTGAAGGTAAATTCTTATAATTTTTTATCACAATTTCTTACCTCAAAGGATGTAGGCCAAGATCTAAACACAATTTTATTAATTAGTACGTGTGACTTCATGTTTACACTGACAGCCAAACAACAACCAGCTATATTGCGGAATAAAATAGTTCCCCAAAAAGAGAGGTGACATGAGCGTTTGGATGCAGAACTTGCTCTTCAGAAACATCTTACGCAACAGATGTGTTCATATAATATCCCCATAAGTTGAGAAAGGTCTGTAATGAACTACCTCATTAAGTCAGTCACAATGACAGCGCGTCGTAATACATTTACGTCAAGTACAAGACGTCAAAATGGCCGACACGATAAACGTGACGGGAGGATTTCCGAAGTTGTTAATGAACCTGTGGCGGTTACATGTGTTAGTCATCATTGATCAACTGACCAATTATTGAAAGGTGATTAAAGATGCGTCAAACAGACACCAAGGTAAATTCGTAGATTGCTGGAGACAATCACTGTCAGCCTAGACACAGATCGAGTCGATACTGCGCTTTCGATGTGCATTTTTTCGTTTGTTCATTAGGATGGGCCGTAGCGAGGAAATTCGTGAACAATCATACAGTCAAGCTCTCTTACGTTTCTAAATGTATACTAAAATTCTGAGACCAAGATTAAAGGTTCTAAATGATCAGAAATAATGTTTATGTATGTTTTCGTGATAGGGAATTCCGAGGGGTTTCCCCAGGAATGTGGAAGTAGTCCGTCAGTGTTTACGTCATTTGAAGAACGCGGTCTCGTGAAAAACGTATGAACGTCAAATTGTGTCGTTCATACACATATGAACGTCAATTTCGCGGTCATGTGACCGACCTCTCGTCCAATGGAAAAGTCGCATATCGTGTAAACGTCAAATTAAAACATTATAGGAGGATGACATCACAGGGAGTGTATTTAACAATAAAATTATGTCACAGGGAGACTGGCTAGAATACAGACACCCATGTTAGCCATGATTAGCATACTTTAACATTAATGTTAAAGGCTTAGGTTTTTGTATGTGCAAGTGATCGGGGGAATAGGCAGGGTAACAACAAGTAACATCTTTATAGGCGGGGTAACAACAAGTACCATTTTTAACGTCTTTTGCTATGACGCAGCTGAAGATTCCGGGGTATCAGCAACCCATGCTTGCCGTAAAAGGTGACTTTGCTTGTCGTAAAAGGCGACTAACGGGATCGGGTGGTCAGGCTCGCTGACTTGGTTGATGCATGTCATCGATCCCAATTGCGCGGATCGATACTCATGATATCAATCACTGGATTGTCTGGTCCAGACTCGATTATTTTACAGACCGCCGTCATATAGTTTGAATATTGCTGAGTGCGGCGTTAAACAACAAACAAACCAAACCAAAGCAGCCGGGGATCCAACCCCGGACCTTACACTATCCGGGCGGACGCTCTACCACTAGACCACGGAGGCGGTCAGTACAAGCCAGAGCAACGGAGACCGTATTTGATAGGATTGGCGGAGAGCGTATTTGCCGCAACAGAACTATGCAATAAATAAACATTAACTTCTAAAACCGTACGATAAGATCCTTTGCTTTGCTGAGATTTTAAACTTTTGTGCTTTGGAAACTTTTCCACTTTCAAGAAATCTATTAATTTACCAAAAGGATGACAGTAGAACGTGTTGCGCGCCTGTCGACTGTCTTCAGAGCTCAGATCTGAAAGTATCGAAGCTAGTGTTTTAGGGAATTAGTTTCCCAACTTAATTCATTGACTCAGTCGGTCGAGATATTGTTCACATGTTGCTGATAATTGGCTGAGATACTCAGTACTCAACCATTCTTTCCGACGCCTCCTGTCGATTTGTCTTGATTTAAAAAGCATCCCCCAACCATATCAGATGGCTGTAGCCTAATGTTGGTGAATGTGTTGGGACGATAGATACATGTTGAGTTAATGGGGCTATACGTCATAGTCATGCTACTGTTATGTCATGGTAACCTTTCAAGGAACTGACATACCATTGTCATTGCTGCTCGGTGGCATTCGGGCTTGTTAAATACATATCAAGGGACTTTTTACTTTCGCTAGACTATCATTAATATATATTTCATATGTCCTGAAATAGATGTACTGTCAGATGACATATTATCATGAGTAACATTATCTTCCAAAAATGCCGATCTTGGCAAAAATATCTGAGCCCTAAAGCCTGCGGAGTATTTACACCAAGCCAACATCTTTACAACCCTAAAGCCTGCGTAGTATTTACACTAAGCCAACATCTGTACAACCCTTAAACCTGCGGAGTATTTACACTCAGCCAACATCTGTTCAACCCTTAAACCTGCGGAGTATTTACACTCAGCCAACATCTGTTCAACCATTAAACCTGCGTAGTTTTTACACTAAGCCAACATCTGTACAACCCTTAAACCTGCGGAGTATTTACACTAAGCCAACATCTGTTCAACCATTAAACCTGCGTAGTATTTACACTCAGCCAACATCTGTACAACCCTAAAACCTGCGGAGTAGTTACACTCAGCCGACATCTGTACAACTCTAAAACCTGCGTAGTATTTACGCCAAGTCGACATTTGAAAAACCCTAAAGCCTGGGTCGTATTTACACTAAACTAACATCGCGTGTGGCCCAGTCGTCTAAGGCGCCGCTATTCGCTGTGCAGATTTGCGTCGTCTTGGGCACGCCAGAAACCTATGATTTTGGGTTCCCATTTCCACTATTTGGATAGTATACACACAAAGGCCCTAGACATTTTGAACCATTCACACCAATTTGTTTGTTTGTGTTTTGTTTAAAGCCGCACTCCAGCAATATTCCAGCCCAATGGCGGCTGTCTGTAAATAATCGAGTCTGGGACACGACAATCCAGTGACTGACATCATGAGCATGTATCTACGCAATTAGGATACGATGAAATGCATCCCGGATCTCCACGGGTCTATTTACATCAAGCCGACATTGTAACAAGTTTCGAAGTATTTACAATTTTACAACCTTCCTCGTCCCTTTACTCATACAAATGTAGGATGTGTCCACTAATCAAGGATTTTATGATGACCATTGGGAATCAAGGATTTTACGATGACCATTGGGAATTTTTCCTGATCGGGAATTCCACGTGGGGTAATGTGCAATAGTTGGGAAGCAAACTGAATCAGATTCCATTGGCTTTTAATGACATATAAGTGATAAGAATCATGAATAGATCACGGATAATCAGTGATGACACCAGGTGTTCGCGAAAATAGACTGGTGTGAGGTGTTTCAATACACAGTTCTCAGACGATTGGAAGCCATATGAATCATAAAATAATAAAGATGTTTCAAGTTGCAGCACTGATGGTATGTAAATGTCAGTTTTATTTTCAAGATGTTATGAATTGCGAATATGACGTTTTCAAGATGTCTCTACAAAACATCAGGAAACGATTATTTAAAATAATACAATTTATATACGCAGAAACGTATATAAATTGCAGTCATTATTGAAAAGTCCCACTTCTACGAAGTTGAATTATATTACATGAATATTTATGATGCAATAGTAATCTGATTTTGCATACATGTTTTTGTGTTGTTGTAAACCCACATAAGAACTGTGTACATATCGATGTATTGTACTGAGTGAGTATGGTTTTACGCCGTTTTTAGCAATACTCCTGCAATATCACGGCGGGGGACGCCAGAAATGGGCTTGGCACATTGTGCCCATGTCGGGAATCGAACCCGGGTCTTCGGCGTGACGAGTGACCGCTTTAACAACTAGCCTACCCGACCGCCCAGGGATGTATTGCAGATGTGGCATCATAAATATTGTGTATAATAATAAAACAATGTGCCCCATGAATGTGTTGTTTGCATGGGTTTGTGCCAACGGTGGGGCAGGATACGCTCATCGTTTCGCGATTACCTGGTATCACGACTATTTGATAGTGATTCATCAAGATATGATCATAATATAGTCGTACAATGGTCTGTGTTTTAGCAGAGATTTTTTTGGATTATGTCCGATGCAATTGCCTGTTGTGTTTGTTCATGAAAAAAATGGTTTTGGTTTGGTTTGGTTTGGTTTGGTTTGGTTTGTTGTTTAACGCCGCACTCAGCAATAGTCCAGCTATATGACGGCGGTCTGTAAATAATCGAGTCTTGACCTGACAATCCAGTGATTGATATCATGAGCATCGATCCACGCAATTAGGATCGATGACATGTATCAACCAAGTCAGCGAGCCTGACCACCCGATCCCTTTAGTCGCCTTTTAAGACAAGCATAGTCACGAAAAAAATGGTCTTGCCTTTGAATGTGTTTGTGATGGGTAACACCGGTTGGCCAGGATACGCTCACCTTTTCGCGAACATCTGTCATCCTTACTATCTCATTGGGGTTCATAAAATATACGTTAATACCAGAGTATAATCAATCTTAATTACCTGCTGAAACAGTTTCCTTTGAGCTTAAAAGGCAAAATAGTGGTGAAAAGTATATAAATGCTCTTCATACAGTCGAAATCATACAATCGACTCTGCGTTGAGAAGAGATTTCTAATAACTTTAGAATGAATTTTGTCGCCTTTGTTTTTTGTACAAACCAATCATCACTCCAAACTATGAAGTCGAAATGAGGCACATCTTATGATCAGTGCTCTCTGGAGATATGTCCAGTTCCACCTTTCTGGCAACCTCATCTACACAGTAACGATTTTTGTCTTTCGGCGTTTTACTTGCAATTTGATATTCATCGGGGATGTCTAGAGCGTTGATCACGTTGGCAAGAACGTGAAGTCGCGTATTGGGGTGACTGTTTGTTGCCTTATTAATATCAATGCAGAGGCAATGTCAGGATCATGTTTCTGCTTGGGTGAAACTTAACCTTCGTGTACGTTAGCAGGGCACACGTGTTAGCCACTGACGTTTCGTTCTGTTGTGTCTGTTGTATTGAACTGACGTTAAAGCAGCGTTTCAACATAGGAGTTACATCTACAATTAGCCATTTTCCTTTGTTGTTGTTGACACCTTTCACGTATATTCTCCTGTTGTTTGTTGATCTTTATTGATGTATATATGTCTGTACTGTCTTAGTGAGTGGTTAAATATGGTTTTACGCCACCTTTAGCAATAGTCCAGCAATATCACGGCGGGGATACCAGAAATGGGCTTCACGCATGGTATCCATGTGGGGAATAGAACTCAACCCGAGCATGCACACGAAGATGATTTCAAAAAGTTGTTCGATAAACATTCCAGACTCAAGTACATTATTTATTTTTTTTTACTGTAGGCGTATAGAGGACGTTTCAAACTTTGACACTCCAGTGACACTTTTAAAATTACACTAGATGTGTTTTGTTTGCGTGTGATGAGTGCGGCATAGAGATACGCTGATCACCGTTTTGCGAACACCTGGTATCATCGATGTTTGACAATGAGTCATACAACCCATGCTCATATTATAGTCGGAATTGTACAACGCACTCTTATAATTCTCGAAACGGGTTTTCGCTTTTATTTCAATTAGTGAACCTATGTCTTAAACTAAGGTTATTTTAAGAATGTAATGTAATGTTTGTTGTTTAATGCCGCACAGCAATTTTCAAACTATATGACGGCGATTTGTAAATAATCGACTCTGGACCAGACAATCCAGTGTTACCATGAGCATCGATCCATGCAATTGGGATACGATGACATGCATCAACCAAGTCAGCGAGCCTGACCACCCGATACCGTTTGTCGCCTCTTACGACAAGCATGGGTTGCTGAAGACCTATTTTACCACGGATCACTTGCCTGATAACGGTGTTAGAACCTACACCGAAACGTCGCTCTTAATTGTAGTAATGTTCATATATGTTCATCATTTATCTTATCCTTATTTGATGGTTAAATAGACGTATTCAAATTTAACATCAGTTTTTACGTAAATATCACACTGCTTTCTTTTGCACCTATATAACGAGTGAGATGAGTTATGCATGACATGTCTTGTACTTCAGAGCTATGCTATTGCACCAGACATAACCTGGTTTACCTGTAATTACATACAGTTTACCTGTTTGTCATATTCCAGTACATGAACCGGCAGTGCGGTCACGCTGCCATGCCCCAGGTGAACGGGTGTGACAGTATTGATTATATGCAATTCAGCAATTTAACTACGATCACACCTTTCACCGTAGTAGTTAATGAAGCAATTATGGGTCAAACGATATAAACATACACGCACTAGAGCACCTCAGAGCCATCCCAAACATCGATTGTTTGACTAATTCCCAGATAATGGCATAATTAGTTAATCATCGGAAACCCTTCTGTTGTCCCTAATTGTTGAGGCTGTTCTTATATGATCAGAAACAGAGTGAGTGAGGGAGTTCGGTTGATTCTACTTCATCCTGGGATGTCACTTGAGCTCGAAGTGATGTAGGTCTGTCAACTGAGATCGTAGTTCAAACCCAAATTCGTAGTATGTATGTTTCAAGGTTTATCAGCACTATAGCTGTGCTCGTTGGTCTCACAAAAGCTGTAAACGTCTAATACATGCATCAAATCTGCCTTTAATCTGACAAATTTCTCAAATGCATAATACTCGTTCATTTTGTGAACAAAATATAAAACGTATATTTGATATGTTGATATGGGAATGTGAAATGTACATTTTATTGTTCAATGATGGTCAGAGAAAATGTACCAGAGTCAGACACCAAGTTTTGACTGTATTTCAGCAGGCTTGAATACAATGATATAGTCGGAATCGTACAACGGACATGTGTGTGATTATGGAAATGTGTTTGTTACTTGTTATTAGATGTACATACACACAGTCCAATCATATGAGGGACAGACCCCTATTGGTTCACAGAACAGACATATGAGGGAACAGATCACTATTGGTTCACAGAACAGACATATGACGGAACACACCACTATTGGTTCACAGAACAGACATATGACGGAACAGACCACTATTGGTTCACAGAACAGACATGTGTCGGAACAGACCCCTATTGGTTCACAGAACAGACATATGACGGAACAGACCCCTATTGGTTCACAGAACAGACATATGAGGGAAAAGATCCCTATTGGTTCACAGAACAGACATATGACGGAACAGATCATTATTGGTTCACAGAACAGACATATGACGGAAAAGATCCCTATTGGTTCACAGAACAGACATATGAGGGAACAGATTCCTATTGGTTCAGAGAACCGACATATGAGGGAACGGATCACTATTGGTTCACAGAACAGACATATGAGGGAATAGATCCCTATTGGTTCACAGAACAGACATATGACGGAACAGATCACTATTGGTTCACAGAACAGACATATGACGGAACAGATCACTATTGGTTCACAGAACAGACATATGACGGAACAGATCACTATTGGTTCACAGAATAGACATATGAGGGAACAGATCCCTATTGCGCTTTTCCTACTTCGATTTTGTATGAAGAATCGAAAACGAGGTTATGTTAGTTATAGCTCATAAAAATAATGATATATTATCAAAATACATGTACAACGCAAAAAAAGTTCAGGGAGGTGCGAATAAATGTATTTTAATATTACCTTGGTTTAATCATGAATTCAAATTAATCATTTAAAATTAAACCCATAAGATTTTGAAAAAGTTTGAAAAGAAAAAGACTGAAAGTTCCCCTTTTTCAGTTTAGTTTACTTAACATCACCTAATAGGTCTTCAGCAACAAATGCTTGCCGTAAAAGGCGACTATGCTTGTCGTAAGAGGCGACCAAAGGGATCGGGTGGTCAGGCTCGCTGACGTGGTTGATGCATGTCACCGATCCCAATTGCGTGGATTGATGCTCATGATGTCAATCACTGGATTGTCTGGTCCAGACTCGATTATTTACAGACCGCTGTCATATAGCTGGAATATTGCTGAGTGCGGCGTTAAACAACAAACAAACAAAACTTATCGTTGAGAAACAGCTGAAGTGATGTCAAGTTTAGCTAACTGACCAGTTCCGAAAATTGTCAAACATGAAATAGTGAAGGTTCGATAACGCGAAGCTCCGGGGACACTTAAACTATATCGATTGATCCGTAGTGACAAGCCATGTACCGATAGTCGACCATATCCAATGAAGCTACATCTTCGTTCAAATAAGTTAATACTCATTCAAATAATGTCCCAATATAATAGTGAGTGAGTGAGTTTGGTTTAACGCCGCTTTTAACAGTATTCCAGTTATATCACGGCGTGTCAGCTTAATGTGGGAGGAAAGCCCGAAGTGATGCAGGTCTCAGACGTTTACCACTTTGGTGAAACCCACGAGCACGGGTATGGTGCTGACAAACCTAGAAACATAAATGGGGCGAACCGGAATTCGAACCCACAATCATAGGTTTCTGGCGTACCCAAGGGACGCAACTCTGCACAGCGAATCGCGGTGCCTTAGACGACTGGGCCACCCGTGCCCCCCCCCCCCCCCCCCCCCCAATATAATAAAAACAAGTTTGATAAGTGTACATGGTCACTTTGGTAAGGATGGTAACCGGCAAGTTTCTATTCTGGACTATCCTTGTTCTTTGCACAGCGCTTATTACCTCTTACAAGTCATGGATTAAGTAACACATCCGTTCAGCCGACACGCCAGCACGAAGAACGTCTTGGTTCGCGAAGAAAACTAATTGAAAGGGCCCTTGGGGGTGCCATAGTAAGACATTAACCCTGCACCCCAGACCACGCCAAGACCATTTCACCGCTGCTTATTGTGATTTATACCTTAATCCCTAATGGTGATATCACTGTCGTTAGAAAAGCTATATGAGGAAAGCCGCAGACCCACTGGGGAACTATACCGTGTGTTTAGCAAAGCCCCTTCACATATATATCAAAGAGGAGCTGTTTATATGTTATGTTGTAATAACACTACGATGTTGATTTATACATATAACCACACTATTGTGTTTCAATCATTAAATGCAGTCCTAGAAAAGGTAATCTGCTTTTAACTTTTAACCAAGGGACCAAGGATTCTCGTATTTCGATAAAGCAGAAAAACACTAATGTCTTGGTGGTTCTAGATTCTGGGGCTGTGAAACTCATCATGTCTGCTGTATTGCCTTTGTGTCTGTAATGGAAGAAGACAATGCTGTTTAATGTCGAACATGAAACAGGCGAACTGATAATGTTTTCCAATAATATCACTGTGGAAGAACCGCGAGGGTTTTATGTAGTTAAGCTTAGTCTGCTTATTCTGTTTCATCAGAATATATGTCACTTAGTAAGGGCAGTCATTTATCCCCATGAGGCCCTTGGAAAGAACGACTTTACAGACATATCCCCTTTTTTAAATGTGAACGGTTATTGACTTTTTGAAGGGTTTTTTTCTGTATGGAAGTCAACTGTTACAATAACTTGTTGACGTCTACAAAATGATAGCAACCCAAATAGGTTTAGATAGAGTAAGACGTGTTCTTTGAGTGGCATTTAGAAGTTGGTGTGATAAAGTAAGACGAGTTCTATGGATGAACAACTTCTTTATTACAATTAGTGCTCCATGTAGACGGGGTATAACTTCTTTGAGTGGCATTTAGAAGTTGGTGTGATGAAGTAAGACGAGTTCTATGGATGAACAACTTCTTTATTACAATTAGTGATAGTACAGCACTAATTGTAATAAAGAAGTTGTTCATCCATAGAACTCGTCTTACTTCATCACACCAACTTCTAAATGCCACTCAAAGAAGGTTTAGATAGATAAATAAATCGGTATTAATGTTTTAATCAGGAATTCAAATGTATTATTTAAAGTTAGAACAATAAGATTTTGAAGATATATTTCAAAAGAAAATATATCTTCAGTTTACTTCAAACAACATCGGTTGATCGTTGAGAAAGTGCTGCAGAGATGAAAAAATTAATTGACTGAATAAGTGAAAATAATATGAAACAAAAAACTGAAGGTCGGATGGCCCATAGATCTACGGACATTAAAACTATATCGATCCGTAGTTCGTGACAAAGCTGTGTGACGATTTTGACCATTTACAAAGTTACATCGTCTTTCCAGCTACCTTTAACCAAAATGTGTTTTTCCACGAAACATAATATGTACATTGCGCTGAAAGTATATTGCTCGACATGAAGGGGAAATTCACATTGGGAAAATTGAAATCATCCCTCCAATCATACAACCTTGTCCAGGAGCTGCCATCATTTAGCATTGCTCTGCATAGATCAAGATACCTCTCAGGAGGAACACATGGATATGGTGTTCATAGACAAAGTAAAGGTAAGATCCATTGACATTAAAACTATATCGATCCATAGTTCGGACAAAGCTGTGTGACGATATTAGACCATTTCCGATAAAGTTACATCGTCTTTCCAGTTACCTACAACTACGATCTTCACTGTTCTCGAACAGTCAATAGACCAATTCTTGTCAAATTATCGATGACACCAAGTACGACTAACACATAAACGTGGATTCCCTACGTGAAAGCGAAATATTACTGAAAGCTGTCAGCTAAACTACACTGATTGCCTCATAGAGTTGTCTTTCGATCTTTGATCTGTGTCTACATTTACTGCACGCGAGCCTGGTAAAAAAAACTGCTGACGTTTCATTATAAAACTGCGCACAAATAATTCTTTCACGTAATGCACAGTGATCATGTTCTCAAAGGCGTCTAGAGGCTAGAAGCATTTGTATATTTTTTTATCGTCACGATATGGCTGAAATAATGCCGATGTGACGTTAAACTTTAACTCACTCACCCACTTATATTATTTTACAGTTTCAAAGTTTTAAATAAATATTTGGTGTGAGTCTGTGTGTGTGTGTGTGCGTGTGTGTGTGCGTGTGTGTGTGTGTGTGTGTGTGTGTGTGTGTGTGTGTGTGTGTGTGTGTGTGTGTGTGTGTGTGTGTGTTCCATTGAAATAAGTATATGTATACCTACACAGCAAATATCTCAGTCCCAAAGCAAATTCCATTGGGTGTAAAAGGCAAAAGGGTGATGAAAATGACATGATGGATCACTGAAAATCAGCAATGACACCAGGTGTTCACGAAATGGGTAAGCTGCCCTGCGCTCCTCTGTTTGCACCGTCACTCACACACTTTTCATAAAAAGCGTTTGTTTGTTGCCTAAATACTCCTGTAAAAAATCAGAGTGAGTGAGAATGGTTTTACGCCGCTTTTAGCAATTTCCAGCAATATCACGGCAGGGGACACCAGAAATGGGCTTAACACATAGTACCCATGTCGGGAATCGAACCCGGGTCTTCGGCGAGATGAGCGAACGCTTTAACCACTAGGCTACCTGACCGCCCCCAATCGAATCTGAACACTTCAGTGATCAACATCATGATCAACGATCCACGTCACTGTGATACAACGCCAACCAAGTCACCAAGCATGGCCACCGTCACTGTTATTCAACGCCAGGGGCGGTCGGGTAGCCTAGTGATTAAAGCGTTCGCTCGCCTCGCCGAAGACCAGGGTTCGATTCCCGACATGGGTAAAATGTGTTTAGCCAACCAAGTCACCAAGCATGACCAACCGATCCTTTAAAGTAAATGCCAGTGAGTAAGCGGTGTGGAACTCAACGTAAACGATAATATCGCGCATCATATGTTGTAAATTCCCTTGAATGTCCACCATGACATTTCGGGAATGGTCTGACCATTGATGCCGAAACCCTCATCGTAAGCAAAATGTGTTTTTCCACGAAACATAATATGTACATTGCGCTGAAAGTATATTGCTCGACATGAAGGGGAAATTCACATTGGGAAAATTGAAATCATCCCTCCAATCATACAACCTTGTCCAGGAGCTGCCATCATTTAGCATTGCTCTGCATAGATCAAGATACCTCTCAGGAGGAACACATGGATATGGTGTTCATAAACAAAGTATCTTATCTGCAGATCCTGTAACGAATAAGGGACGAACCGACTTTCATGCTACTCATGTGTGATTTAAACGAAAACAGTGATTCAATGATTCATTCATAATCACACACTGACGGTTGCGAGTGGAAAGTGACCAGTCCTGAGCAGCAACCGGGATGCCTTCTGTTTCCCTTTTGAGGCCAGTCTACTTCATCCAAGTGAAGAACTCTGCGGGGTTTCAACACACTGCACATAAACTCGATGTAGTGGTCCTTCAGATCGCTTATCCTGGACTCTGGGCCGATGTGATACGGTACTCCGCTTTGTTGACACTCATATCTGTACCGTCCAGCAGTACAGAACCATCAACAAAATCAACGTTGACATTGAGATTATGTCCCACATCCTTGGCTCGTTTAAGAACTGTGGAATGCCTTGTTGTCATCACGAGCCTTGACATGCTTCACAAGAGGATAATCAGACATATGTGCAAAAGTGCACAATACAATTCTATCATGAAGAGACTCCACATTAATCAAACCACGCCCTCCCATCATAATTGGTAAATATAAGCGATTGAGGGAAGACCGAGGGTGTTTGGATCTATTGTCTGACATGATTCTTCGTGTGAGGGTGTCAATACCCTGACTTTCTTGCTTCGTCCAACCAATAACACCGAAAGAATACGAAAGGACGGGTACAACATTAGTATTTGTGGCTTTAACTTTATTGCGTGCGTTCACCTCTGAACTGCGTACTTTCTTTAGTCTAAACTTGCATTCTGCCCGAAGCATATCTTTTAAATGGGCATTCTGGAATTTGTCACTAACCTGCATCCCTAAGTACGTATAGGCCTGACCTTACAGGCGATGGTCAATAACTCATCCCCCAAATTAACTGGCCGATTCTACCTTGCAAAGTTTCAGATGAAGATTGTTTCATTTGCCCCATGCAAAGGACGCCATTAGAAAAGGACTCGACAAGGAGCATCTGTTTTTATTAGTTTGGATTCTGCTTTTGCAAGAGGTTAAAGGTCATCCATGTAAAGGAGGTCAGTAAGAGGTGTTAGGGATCTGTACTTAGCAAAAAGCATAAATGATTAATTGATAAACAGAACAGTAAAGGACAAAAGACTCACCCTGAAATATATCTCCTCTAATAGAAATGAGTTCCGAGGTCACCACCTGCCCTTGTCAAGTTGAGTTGACCAGCAATTGATTAAAGACTTGAGTAAAGCAAGTAGTCGCTCGGGGAGGTCAATGCAGTCCAGTGACGTCAGAGTCCATTCTTGAGGTTCTGAATCCTTGGCTTTTCTGTAGTCTATCAAACACATTGAGGGGTTACGTTGGTAAGTTTTAGCCTCTTCAATGATCATTTTTTGAACCAACAGTTGATCCTTACAACCCCAACATCCCTTTCTGGCTCCTCTCTGCCCCGTGTAAATAGCATAAGTGAAAGTAGTAGTAGTAGTAGTAGTAGTAGTTGTGGTAGTAGTAGTAGTAGTAGTAGTGGAAGTAGTAGTAGTAGTAGTAGTAGTGAAAGTAGTAGTAGTAGTAGTAGTGGTAGTAGTAGTAGTAGTAGTAGTAGTAGTAGTGAAAGTAGTAGTAGTAGTAGTAGTGGTAGTAGTAGTAGTAGTAGTAGTGAAAGTAGTAGTAGTAGTAGTAGTAGTGAAAGTAGTAGTAGTAGTAGTAGTAGTAGTAGTGGTAGTAGTAGTAGTAGTAGTAGTAGTAGTAGTGAAAGTAGTAGTAGTAGTAGTAGTGGTAGTAGTAGTAGTAGTAGTAGTAGTAGTGAAAGTAGTAGTAGTAGTAGTAGTAGTGGTAGTAGTAGTAGTAGTAGTAGTAGTAGTAGTAATAGTAGTAGTGAAAGTAGTAGTAGTAGTAGTAGTAGTAGTAGTAGTAGTGGTAGTAGTAGTAGTAGTAGTAGTAGTAGTAGTAGTAGTGAAAGTAGTAGTAGTAGTAGTAGTAGTAGTGGTAGTAGTAGTAGTAGTAGAAGTAGTAGTGAAAGTAGTAGTAGTAGTAGTAGTAGTAGTAGTAGTGAAAGTAGTAGTAGTAGTAGTAGTAGTAGTGGTAGTAGTAGTAGTAGTAGTAGTAGTAGTGAAAGTAGTAGTAGTAGTAGTAGTAGTAGTAGTAGTAGTAGTAGTAGTAGTGAAAGTAGTAGTAGTAGTAGTAGTAGTAGTAGTGGTAGTAGTAGTAGTAGTAGTAGTAGTAGTAGTAGTGAAAGTAGTAGTAGTAGTAGTAGTAGTGGTAGTAGTAGTAGTAGTAGTAGTGAAAGTAGTAGTAGTAGTAGTAGTAGTAGTGGTAGTAGTAGTAGTAGTAATAGTAGTAGTGAAAGTAGTAGTAGTAGTAGTAGTTGTAGTAGTAGTAGTAGTGAAAGTAGTAGTAGTAGTAGTAGTGGTAGTAGTAGTAGTAGTAGTAGTGAAAGTAGTAGTAGTAGTAGTAGTAGTAGTAGTAGTGGTAGTAGTAGTAGTAGTGGTAGTAGTAGTAGTAGTAGTAGTAGTAGGAGTAGTAGTAGTAGTAGTAGTAGTAGTAGTAGTAGTCATTTTATGCCTACATGGTCTTGGCTCCAACTCTCTGGGGTAAGGCATATTCTTCGGATCGTTCCCATTAGACATCTAAAGATTTTTTGAACCAACAGTTGATCCTTACAACCCCAACATCCCTTTCTGGCTCCTCTCTGCCCCGTGTAAATAGCATAAGTGAAAGTAGTAGTAGTAGTAGTAGTAGTAGTTGTGGTAGTAGTAGTAGTAGTAGTAGTGGAAGTAGTAGTAGTAGTAGTAGTAGTGAAAGTAGTAGTAGTAGTAGTAGTGGTAGTAGTAGTAGTAGTAGTAGTACTAGTGAAAGTAGTAGTAGTAGTAGTAGTGGTAGTAGTAGTAGTAGTAGTAGTGAAAGTAGTAGTAGTAGTAGTAGTAGTAGTGAAAGTAGTAGTAGTAGTAGTAGTAGTAGTGGTAGTAGTAGTAGTAGTAGTAGTAGTAGTAGTGAAAGTAGTAGTAGTAGTAGTAGTAGTAGTGGTAGTAGTAGTAGTAGTAGTAGTAGTAGTGAAAGTAGTAGTAGTAGTAGTAGTAGTGGTAGTAGTAGTAGTAGTAGTAGTAATAGTAGTAGTGAAAGTAGTAGTAGTAGTAGTAGTAGTAGTAGTAGTAGTAGTAGTAGTGGTAGTAGTAGTAGTAGTAGTAGTAGTAGTGAAAGTAGTAGTAGTAGTAGTAGTAGTAGTGGTAGTAGTAGTAGTAGTAGAAGTAGTAGTGAAAGTAGTAGTAGTAGTAGTAGTAGTAGTAGTAGTAGTAGTAGTAGTGAAAGTAGTAGTAGTAGTAGTAGTAGTAGTGGTAGTAGTAGTAGTAGTAGTAGTAGTAGTAGTGAAAGTAGTAGTAGTAGTAGTAGTAGTAGTAGTAGTAGTAGTAGTAGTAGTGAAAGTAGTAGTAGTAGTAGTAGTAGTAGTGGTAGTAGTAGTAGTAGTAGTAGTAGTAGTAGTAGTGAAAGTAGTAGTAGTAGTAGTAGTAGTGGTAGTAGTAGTAGTAGTAGTAGTGAAAGTAGTAGTAGTAGTAGTAGTAGTAGTGGTAGTAGTAGTAGTAGTAGTAATAGTAGTAGTGAAAGTAGTAGTAGTAGTAGTAGTTGTAGTAGTAGTAGTAGTAGTAGTGAAAGTAGTAGTAGTAGTAGTAGTGGTAGTAGTAGTAGTAGTAGTAGTAGTGAAAGTAGTAGTAGTAGTAGTAGTAGTAGTAGTAGTAGTAGTGGTAGTAGTAGTAGTAGTGGTAGTAGTAGTAGTAGTAGTAGTAGTAGGAGTAGTAGTAGTAGTAGTAGTAGTAGTAGTCATTTTCTGCCTACATGGTCTTGGCTCCAACTCTCTGGGGTAAGGCATATTCTTCGGATCGTTCCCATTAGACATCTAAAGATACAAACATGAAATTCAATGGCCTGATCCATCAGCTGTCAACGTTGTTGTTGATTTGTGATGCTGTCGAAGTTTTGCTAAACGGTACAAAAGTGTGTGTGTGTGTGTCTCTGTGTATATGTGTGCGTGCGCGCGTGCACATCTATATGCGTGTGCCCACTATGTGTAATTACAATCTTTGCTTTCACTTGGTAAATGATTCGTTTAATAAATATGGTGAGCAAACATGTTTTATCTGTTTACCGCATTATTTATCCGGAAAATGCGAGAATTAGTACGGAATTTATTTTGCCGTTTTTACTCTAAAATGATCATTCGGAAGCAATGTCCTCTGGGCGAAGGAAATACAGGCGAGGGGTCGGACACTTCAACAAGGTCGACTGAAATGGATGTAATTTGTAGAATTACGAGTAATCACATTCGCTCCTGTCTCAGTGCGGCCCAGGAAATGAGCACGAGAGCCTGATGATATAGTGCCGGACATCCCAGATCAGACAAGGAGGCCAATAAGCCGATAGAAAGTCGGCTAAACCTTTGTGATTACACTAATGTCTCCAATCGTTGTTCAGTTTGCTGGACATAACAAACAAAGGATGTTTTTATTTCATTTCGACTCCTTCGCATTGCATTTCCAGAATCAAAGCGTCCCCGTAACATCAGTATCGATTTCATTTGGTTTACTGTTTGATTCTTGAACATTTCACAGCTTCATTCAATGCAATATTACCCATTGTGTGCAGCATAATTTACATCAACGTAACGTGTAAGATAAATCATTTTTTCTGAGAAAGAGAATTTGTCATTTGTTGGTACAAAAGGTTCGTGGATGCCATTCAGTCATCAATTTCTTTTTAAACGACCTCACCATGTTCATGCGCAGTTATCTCGACATCCAAATAGTTAAATGGGAATATAACACATTTCCCCAAACCTATTAGCCTATTTGTATAATTTGTGCGTGTCAGCATCAACGCATACGCTAGTTATTTCTCTGTTTTCTAATGCAAAAATCGATTTTCTCCCAATGATCATATGTGGTCTCATGTACAGCGCACAACTGTCAAATCAGGCGAAGATAAGTAACGTCAGTCATATAAATGGATAATATATAATTGAATATTATTATTAGGGATCCAAGCCGAAAGGCTGTAGAGCCCTGTTGTAATCGTTCGATTTATTATTATTATTATTATTATTATTAACAGATGAAAATAAAAAATGCATTATCAGCGCAGGGCCCTCGTCCCCTCTACACGCACCCCAGAAAGCGAATTGGACTTCTCCCAGGAAGCGCTGCCTAGTCAAACCCACCTAGAACTTGTCGGAGAATGTGAAGACTCCCCAACACTGCAGCCTTCTGTATTACCCAGATTGTCAGAAGGGCTGTATTCCTGGTAGCAAACCCGGGTACTCTCCCAATGTCAGTCAACACATTGGGAGGTACCAAACCTAAGGTACCGAGAACAATGGGGAGTCGGACAACTTGGGATGCAAGCGTGACATTTCGAAAGCAAGGTCCGCATATTTGCCATTTTTTACCTGAATCAATCACATAAGTGTCAAAAGGGACAGAAAATTCAGTGATATAAATGATTTCATTGGATTTATCAAAAAGGACAAGATCAGGTTTTTTTTGGCCTGGATACGTCTGATATTATTATTATTATTATCATTATCATTATTAGTATTATTATTATTACACAGGTAAAGTACAACATGCAGCAAAGAGGGTTTGGATAATCCTGGCACAGTCAGGCTGATAATTATTATTATTATTATTATTATTATTTTTATTATTAGAAAATGGTCTTAATTTGAGTGTCATACCTTTATCCTGCAAATGAGGATGTCATTCTCAGAACAATGGTACGCTTTTATTTGCAGAGCGAACTCTTTCGACCATAAATATATACTTAATAGAACATAGTTGTTCTGCAATAGGCGTCTAAGTTTTTAATAATAAGGGATATTTGTCAATGTGCAACTGCTGGGAGTCAAACCAAGCCGGTGGACCCAAGAAGTATCATTCACTGTACCGCTCGGTAAATTGAACACACTCCCACACAGCACATGTATCCCACGGGGAGATGTGATTGAAGTGCCACCAATTTATTGGCATGAAGATAAAGGGTATCTACTTTTGGTCAGGCGTTAGGGAATTTTCAAAATTCATAGGTTCAAGAAAAGGCAAATCTCAAAACCTATTTTCAGCACATCCTCCCTGGTGGTTTCAGGAAAGATCTTTGAATTTGCCTGTAAATATTAAAACATGAATTATATAATCATTCCATGAGTCCCGTATTTAAGCCTTTTTGCGTTTGACTTGTTAATCTTTCAAGACTGGTACTACAGTAAACTACGGTTATAACGAACACGCTTATAACGAACTGACGGATATAACAAACTTACTTTTTTGGTCCCAACTATTTGTTGTAGTTATGTTTTATATATGCTTATAACGAACTACGGTTATAACGAACTAAAATTAGTAGTCCCTTTGATGAGTTCGTTATAACCGTAGTTTACTGTATTGTGAAAAAGGTCTTTGTAGTGATAGCGTATTATGGATGGGGACAAGGAAAGCAGTGCATCACATTCTCTGGAGCGACTGAGGCGAAAACGTATTGATTGTTATAAAACATTGAGAGCAGGACAGTTATGGATCCTCCTCGCGAGAGACGTATTACTCCAGCTTCGACTCCCCGAACGAATATCCTCGATTCTTTCAGTTTATAAAATCCATATACATTATTCTGCAACCCCCATGGGCTGAATGAGGCCCAAAGACGATTTGTCTGCAGGGTTAGTATTTCAGGTCTGGGAACATTCGACACTTGGAGGTCATTCACAGTGTTGAAGTCCAAAAAATGATTAAAATGTTTATTGCTTTCGGATAAAAAAATTCACAGAATGTTTTCGAAGGAGATGGATGGTGGAAGCTAGAACCATATCGCATTCCTGTCTTGTATTTAAAAAACGCTTTTTAGAATGGAACAGAAACAGCACTGGCACGATTTCCTGTCCACGGCGTCAAGGGACACGAAAGTAGACACGGAGTTGCTAATTGTTGTGATGTTTGAAGCGATCTGGCTGCCCCCACAAAGAACCCCATTACTGTTCGTTTCATTTTCATTTTAAAACTACAAAAGAATAGTTTCGATATTTTAAACAATTCGCGACGATGATTGTTGAAAGGATGCAAATAAAAGTTTTGTCTTGTATGTGCTTTTTATTATGCGATTTGTTTGCGTTATGTGAATAATGTGACGTCAGCGAATAAACCCACGCTTGCCGTAAAAGGCGACTATGCTTGTAAGAGGCGACTAATGGGATCGGGTGGCCAGGCTCGCTTGTCATCGTATCCTAATTGCGTAGATCTATGCTCGGGATGTCAATCACTGGCTTACAGATAGATTATTTACAGACCGCCACCATACAGCTGGAATATTGCTGAGTGCGGCGTTAAACAACGAACAAACAAACAATCACAGACATATCCAGATATAGCGAAATTCGGCAAATCGAAATGGCCTTACATTTAAGTGCTGAGTGCGGCGTTAAACAACAAACAAACAAACTTTGGCTATTATCATAATGAAAAAACAAACCATTTATGTCGGTGTGTTGCATTTGCATACATTTTGATTATATAACGTCAACGCCAGAAATTACCCAATCTCTGTTGTCCCCCCGAAACAGATTCCATTTGGCCATGAATGGATCAATGTACATCAGTGATGACACTACATGTCCGCCAAAAAAGGTAAACATGTCTTGTCCTACCGGTAGCACCTTTTACGGCAAGCATGGGTTGCTGAAGACCAGATTCCGGGGTAGAATTGAACTTCAGCAACCCATACTTGCCGTAAAAGGTGACTATGCTTGTCGCAAAAGGCGACTAACGGGATCGGGTGGTCAGGCTCGCTGTCTTGGTTGATGCATGTCATCGATCCCAATTGCGTGGATTGATGCTCGTGATATCAATCACTGGATTGTCTGGTCCAGTCTCGATTATTTACAGACCGCTGTCATATAGTTTGAATATTGCTGAGTGCGGCGTTAAACAACAAACACACCAAACAACCGGTAGCACTAGCTACTTACACACTTTGGATGGCCCAGTCGTCTAATGCGCCGCAATTCGCTGTGCAGAGTTGCGTTCTTCGACGCGACAGAAACATATGAGCGTGGGTTCGAATTCCGGTTCGCATCGATTATATTTCTAGGTTTGTCAGCATCATACCGGAGCTCGTGGGTTTCACCGAAGTGGTGAACGTCTAAGACCTGAGTCATTTCAGTATTTCCTCCCACAGCAAGCTGACATGCCGTGATATAACTGGAATACTGTTAAAAGCGGTTTTAAACAAAAATCACTCGCCCACCTGTTCTTCTGAAGTTGATACTCACTTTACCAGATTCTTATTGGCAAATTCTGTAATTGCTTACAGAATGTATAATTATTTCCAGTTGTTGAACATTTTCTGTAGCATTATTTATTTTGATCATTCATACAGCCATAGCCAAATTCAGTTCCTTGAGAACCAATACCCTCTAATCAACAGTATTTCTTGGACCATTAAGTGAGTGATTGAGTATGGTTTTACGCCGCTTTTAGCAATATTCCAACAATATCCTCTGAACAGTATTGCTTGGTAGCAATGTGCAATAAACATTCCTTGCGACCCGTGAAAATCCGGTGTTAGAATTTGTCTACAGCACCCCATGCTTATTATAAGCGGCGACTAACGGAATCGGGTGGTCAGGCTCGCTGACTTGGTTGATGCATGTCATCGTATCCCAATTGCGTGGTTTGATGCTCATGCGATCAATCGCTGGATTGTCTGGTCCAGACTCGATTATGTTTGTTTGTTTTTTAACGCTGCACTCGGAACTATTACAGCTATATATCGGCGGTCTGTAAATAATCGAGACTTGACCAGACAATCCAGTGATTGACATCATGAAGATCGATCCACGCAATTGGGATACGATGACATGCATCAACCGCCTGACCGCCGTCATATAGCGGGAATATTGCTGAATGCGTCGTAAAACAACAAACAAACAAAACATTCCACGCACACGCCATACCCACTTTGACAAGTCTGTCAAGAATTGCTGTCATTTTACTGTCACAGACAACCTTACTGAGAGAACGAAGCAAACAACTGAGTAAGTGACTTAGTTTTTTATTACGAAGCACCACCAAACAGAAGTGCGTGGTGTAGTTTTACTGTGTACGGACATATAAAAATTAACAAGTCAATAAGAAATACATAATCTGAAATATATAAACAACTACTGCAACAAAACACGACAAGAATCACAGGAACTGGAATCACATATGTATCACCGCGGCGTTCACTCGTACATCGGGTCAGCCAAATATCAGCATCCAAGCATTCATAGGGACATCATTCCATTCATAAACCATAAAACATCTTTTTGAAAATGTTGCACTGCAAACACCGGGAGCCAGTTCACGTGTAGTCACGAAGCTTGCTGTGCATTATGTTAAAGTCAACTAGTTTGAAACATGGCAATCGATCGAGTTGTAAACATAAGCAAACTTATTAAAATAATATAATTTTGTTCGGAATGCAGGATAATTGTTGACTCACAAAAATCTAAAAAACACTACATTCAATTAAAACCCAATCAACTTTCTGCATATAGGAATTGTAATCGGGGATCCAATACTTTTGTGTACACAAATACTCAGTAAAAAAGGTGTAAAACAATCATCCGAAAAAATTATTCTTATGGTAAAAGATTTCATTAGCATAAAAATTAGTAGGTGACTTCTTAGTAATGAATCTTGATAATGTTGATGCAATGTTGGAGATCGTTACACATACACACTTCTTTGGAATATATATCTGGTACCAATCATACTTACTACAGTTATTCAAAAATATCTACATTGTATTCAAGCCTGCAGAAATACAGTCACAACTTTGATTCTGACTCTGGTATATTTTCTCTGACCATTAAAACATTATTGAACAATATAATGTACATTTCACATTCCCATATCAACATATCAAATATAAGTTATATATTTTGTTAACAAAAACGAGTATCGTACATTTGAGAAACATGAAGAATGATTGTCAAACATAAGTTCAGTTCACTGGCTGGGAAAACAGTAAATCCAGTCTAAAAATACATATTTTCATTTCACGTTTTCACTTGGTCAACGTCAAAGGACTCGCATGCTGTGATATGTCCCATATACTATCATATAAAATAAAAAGCGACACATCCCTTTTCATATTCAAAGAAATCTGTCAAAACGGAGTCTGTTGATTCCGACTATATCATGGGCATGCGTTCATGAATCCCTATAAGATAGTGTGATGATACCAGGTGGGTCCCTCCTGACCCACCAGTGGCACCCGTCACAAACCATTCACGTTAAGTCCGTAAGATGATATCGTTGTTTGATTTAATACTTTCACCTTTAAACATGGTTCAAGTGTTCAGCATTTCAGTTCACGTTCGTCAATCTCTTTGAAAACATGCCCTTTCTACTTCACACATAAGTCACTTCCATCAACCGACTTCTCGGCATTAACACGATCAGCAGTTATCTTCAACCAGAACCATTCACCGGCATTTATGTCCAACTCTTTTTCTTCTTCTCTTCTTCACGCCCCACATCTGAGGTCTTATATATCCTGTTCAAGACAGGCCATGAATCGTTGCACAGGTATACAGTTAAGGCAGACTGAGTTCATTTTACAGTTCTGGTAAAATAGGGAACACATTTTTCGTCCAGAAGTTGCACCGAGCTTCTCTGTTTTAAAGGATCGTACACCTCTTGTGTCATGTACTGCTTGGAAATAGACTCGGAGCTTGCTGCATGTTTACGAAGCAAGATCTCACGAAGTTCTTGCCGCGATTTATGACTTCTGAAAACATATACCAGGGGATCCATAGCAGAGCTGGCAAGAGCAAGAGCAATGGAGAGTGTTTGTACAAATGGTGGCACTTTGTGATCACTTTGAAGTAGAGTCTCCAGGATGATGACAGTGAAGTAAGGCAACCAGCATCCAATGAAGGTAAGAAAGACAATGATGCTTGTGACCGCTGTTCTCCATTCATCACGGTACCACAGGAGGGCACCAAGCTTGTGCACGCTGAATTTCCTTCCCAGAATAGGAGCAGTACTGCTTCGGCGTCGTTTATCCAGAATTATTGGACTATGACTGGTCTCTTCGAGTATTCTCGGGACTAAGCTGTTGCGACGAGTTTTCTGGCTAATGAGCTTGGCAGCCCGGAAGATGACAGAGTAGACCCACACCATGACGATAAGGGGAAGTGCAAAACATATACATACGAGGAACAGATTGTAGTAAGAATCATATTTGTTATCACTGTCCCACTTCACCGTACAGATCATCTTATGAGTGCGGAACTCAAACTTGTTCCATCCAACGACGGGTGGGATGGAAATAATTCCTGCAATAACCCAAACAGCACCAATCATGAAATAGCAACGCATTCTTGTGATCTTCATCCGGTAGTGCAAGGGGGAGACAATAGCACAGTATCTGTCAATTGATATCACAACCAGAGTCAGTGTACTTGCAGCAAATACAAAATTGAGAACGAAACCAGTCACCTGACACCACACAAGTCCAAAAATCCATTCTCCGTATATCAAACTTGCAAAGGCAAATGGAATAATTATCAACGCAGTCAAACAATTGCAAGCAGTTAGGTTGAGCTGGAAACAGTTTGAAATTGTAAATGATTTGAATTTCTTGTAAAATAAAAGAAATACAAAAGAGTTTAGAGAAGTACTTGTGAGGAACACAAACAAGAGGAACGTTCCTATTAAAGTTAACTTGACTGTCTCAAGTGTCATGTCTTCAACATCGCAAGACGCGCCCGCCATGGAACAGTTGAACGTTAACGATCTGATCCTACCATCATCATGTTGCCCACTCATCTCGCTGGCGTTCGTGGTTGTGTGAGGTTGCAGAGCTGGCATCGGCTTTATAGGCACCAGGCGGAGAAATCAATAGAGATTAGCTGATATGTCTAACATCTTCACACTCCTGTTCCGTTGTGGCTTGATGAAATAGACGTGGTCCCTTTAGAAGTCACAAATGTTTCTCTCCTTATTTCCTTGGGGCGTAGTGGCGAAGGCGGGGGGCACTTGTTCTTAAAGGCGCTTTGTCGAATCAAGTACTTTGGCAATCTTCAAAACGGCCTCGATCAGCGAACTGGAAGATAAAAGGTTAATTATTAGGACTCTTAGATGAATTGAAAATGTTTCAGCAGGACGCTAAAAAGTTAATTACTAGGATTGGAAGAAGCTCTGAAGATGTGTTAGCAGGACTAGCATTTCCTGTTCACGAACACCTGGTGTCATCACTGATTTGCAGTGTTCCATGTCATTAGTTTACATCACTAATTCGTCTTTTACCCCAATGGAATCTGTTTCGGCAGATACTAGTAATCAAGACTGATTTATCTCTGGTGTTTCATATTTACATCCGTCCAAAAATGAAAGCTGAATATAATGGATGACTTGTGCATCGACTTCCACTTCAATTGGCCAATGTCAACCCAAGGATTTATCACTCCACACTTTCTGTGGATAGCAACAGCCTATCAATTACGATGGCGTGGAATCAATACAGCAACATAAAAATACACCTACCCACTACTACATAACCTATACATACATGGCTTCGTTTCTGTCATAGGCAGATATTAACAAAGGACAAAGAACTCCGAATCTAATAACACATCGTGGTCTAAACAGGCTTTACATAACGTTTGAGGTGATCATCTCTTTTGGGACTTTAAACATATTGACAGAGGAGATGTTTCATCTTAGAGGCATGGCATGCAATATATTACGAACTCTGAAGCATGTTATGAATACCCCGTTTAATATAAATAGAAGTTTATTTATATGCCACAAAGAGAATCTTAATAAAAAGCGACAAAAATAGTATATCACTGCAGTAATTTTGGGCTTATTTTGGTTTGACATTACTTGGTCTATGATTGACTCAGGAGCATAACCCTGTTCACAAATGTAGCGATGGATCATACATGTAGGTCACAGTCGTATTTCGACCGCCTCCGTGGTCTTAAGGTAGAGTGTCCGCCTCCCGGAGAGCGGAAGGTCCGGAGTTCGATCCCCAGCCGCGTCATACCAAAAGACGTTAAAAGATGGTACTTGTTGTTACCCTGTCTGGCGCTCGGCATTAAGGGGCTAAAACAAGGACTGGTCGGCTCGGAGTCAGTATACTGTGTCTGAGTGGCGTATTCATGTTAAACTGCGGCATGGTATCTTAGTGTGCTAGCACTATAAATCGGCATCAGTCCGGACTAGTACAAGCAGCCACACACACACACACGTGCATGCACGTCGCTATATAAGTGCAATAATCTTGGACGCGACGTTAAACCCCATTTCACCTCACCTCACCACAGTCGTATTTCATTATTGGCAGCAGGATTCTGTTTGTAGAATCATAACTTTTTTCTTTTTGCTTCTTTCGTGAAAAGAAAATGCTAGTCCTGCTAAAACATCTTCAAAGCTTATAATCATAATAATTTACTTTTCTTGTAACGTGTGGGGGCGGTCGGGTAGCCTCGTGGTTAAAGCGTTCGCTCGTCAAGCCGAAGACCCGGGTTCGATACCCGACATGGGTACAATGTGTGAAGCCCATTTCTGGTGTCCCCCGCCGTGATATTGCTTGAATATTGCTAAAAGCGGCGTAAAACCATACTCACTCACTCACTCACTGTAACTTGTGCCGTGACAGCGATTTTGGCAGATTAAAACGGCTGTTACTTCAAACATGTGCAGCAGCACCTTGTTACGAAATTGATTCCCGTGATCCCCAATGGGCTAAAACGTTTCGTTTAGATAACACAACTTGTTTGTAGCCCTTTGTCATTTAGCACACATGGTGCATTGTCATTCAGTGCGAAAGGAATATTGTCCTTTAGAAAGTACAAACTATTTATGGTCCTTATAAAACAATCAGAACATATTTGGGTCACTACTATTTTTGACATCTGTCGAAGATATATTCAGTGAATCAACACGTTCAAAGCAAGTCGCAGTGTGAAATTATTCCTAATAATGTTATAAATGCTTGAATCTTTTGAGGATGGACGCAAAGATTTGCTATTTGCACTTTACCATCTTAAGGCAAAATGGTTATCTAGAGAGTGACTTTTATTCAATTACGATGAAAAATTTACATTAAACGGCGACCGCCGTCTTTAATACGGATATATATAAGTTGCCTCATACATCTTGCGTCTAAGCTCAATGGACGGCCTGAACGTCAGACACTGTTACCGATACTAATGAGCTGGTCAATCTGGGGCCAGACATTCGGTGAGGATTGCGATACCTACACACTTCCCAATAGAATATAGCCGAGACTGACATGAAAATCACTCACAAAAGACGTATATATGAACTTTGCAAAGTACTTTCAAGAGTTTGGATTATACAATACGACTCCTCGGCACGTGGCAGGAATCGAAAATATACTGTTGTTTTGTGAGAGATTGAGTGAGTTTGCTCTGACTCATTATTGAACATTATTTCAGTTTTACAGTGCATCACGTTAACGTTTACGAGCATCTGGGATTCGAACCTTCAATCTTAGCTTCCTGGCACGACTAAGGGCGCAACTCTGCACAACCAATTCTGGAGCCCCAGACTTCATGGCCATCTCGTGTTATTAATATCTACCAATATTGTGATAAATCATGAAACTATTAAAAGATTTACTAAAGCATCCATTTTATGAAAAAATGGAACAGGTCGTTATTGTGTATACTGAGTCGAGAACGATCTGTGTATTTAAAGTAGAATTTGATGGCGACAGAAGGAAGCACTGACAATATCGGAATATTCTGGGTGAATCTGCAGTAGGTACCAAAGGGATGTCAACTTTATCCACCTTGTTGCCAGCAGTCTCCGCACCTGCCACGTGTTGATTTATTTATCCCTTGGTACCACGACCTCGTCGGGACTTGATTTGGAATTGACATTCTTGAGTATTCGTGATAGCTCTGTCATTACTGGAGGAACGCTTCCTGATTTTGACTGATTGTTTCTACACAGCAAAGGATTGTCCTAACTAAATGGATCAAGTTTCCGTTCATTTTGAAGTAGTCAGATGTGCAATCATAAAGAAGGACTTCTGTATTTGATCTCCTTTTAATGAATATTTCAATGTTATGTCGGAAACTTGCTCCTGACTCATGAAGGTTAAGGAGCCTAAATCAAGCAGATAATATCGTGGAACATGAACAGACGAGATGGCAGAATGAGAGGGATTGTGATTTGGGTCTAACGCGAGTTTAAGCAGTATTTAGGTACACTATTCGTTAAATCAATACCTGCGTGATCAAGTGATACAGGATCTGATATGTTACCCTGACAGACCAAGAGATACATCGTGCATTCGAAACACCCAGGTAATGAATCACAGTTCATATGACTCGTGGGTCATTCCACTCAAATGTGCCTTGATGGGTGAGTGAGTGAGTTAGAATTTAACGTCCCATCGGCAATGTCTCAGCTATATAACGACGGGAGCTTATATGTGTTTGTTAAAACACATACAATGAAACAGTAGGGTAGATATCACAGATGCAATAACCACTCTATATTATCCGTCCAAACAGAGTCCTTTTAGTGTAAAGGTAAAAATAGCTGTGAAAATTATACGAATGGATCATTGGACATCAGTGATGACACCATGTGTTCGCGAAAAGGGTAAGCATGACCTGCCCTGCTGGCAGCACCCGCCATAAAACAAACCACACTGTTGGCAACCACCTGAATTACAACAAAGGCATGTTATTTCAACATATATTTAACATTTACAGAATGTTCACAAATATCTGCCAATAGACATACTGATATTGACATGCGGAAATATAAATATTGTGGCGGGTCGAGGGAGGGAGTTGATTTGGATAGGTAGAATAATCTATCAACAGAGACAGAGAAAAAGGATCAGCTGTACATTTTAAAAACATTCATCGTTAACAACACATTCACGTCATTATGCTGATCATGGTGTATTATACTAATTGTTTCTATCAAGGTGATAGTGGACCCCCTGGCTGTGCGTTTCTATCCAGGTGATAGCGGACCCCCTGGCTGTGCGTTTCTATCCAGGTGATAGCGTACCCCCTGGCTGTGCGTTTCTATCCAGGTGATAGTGGATCCCCTGGCTGTGCGTTTCTATCCAAGTGATAGCGTACCCCCTGGTTGTGCGTTTCTATCCAGGTGATAGCGGACCCCCGTACGGGGTACCACGTGTGGAGGTCATTTTTGTTGGACTCCGCAGTGACTAACAAAAGCAATATAAAACAAAACGAGAAATGTATGCAGGCGGCATCTGTTATTCTTAGACCCGTGAAGATTCCGGGGTAGAATAGGTCTTCAACAACCCATGCTTGCCGTAAAAGGTGACTATGCTTGTCGTAAAAGGCGACTAACGGGATCGGGTGGTCAGGCTCGCTGACTTGGTTAATGCACGTCATTGTTTGTATCACGAATCTTACACACGAACTGAACAGAAACATTAATGCAAGTAATCGCAACCAAGTTGCAGCATGATGCACGTTTAAAGTACTAAATAATGCATTGCATTATTGCACCTTTACATAAACCTGAATTCAATAATAAACATCAAAACCAGGCAAATCCGGAAGTGTTTAAAGCATAAGAAAACTCACCATACATACATCCTATTCAGATTGTCTGATCGCGTGTTGCGAGTCTATGCTCCACAGGGTTCATTGATTCCGGAGCGGTAACCACGAACCTCATCCATCACGACAAATGGAAATTAGAGAACGACAACGGGGAAACTATTGACTGTTGTATAAACCGCATTTAAGGCAGTGTTCTCAATGGCGTCTGTACTGAATCCACGGTAATTTCGTCGAGGACATATGGTACGTTGGGATTCATCAACGCTTATTGTATTGAAGTGACAAGGCTTGAACCCAAGTGCAACTTGTGCCTCACTTTCCATGGCGACCTCAGAGGACCTTGTCAGTGTTCACAATCCTTGTTATTAGAACTAGTTGGAATCAATGCTGTACTTATTTTTCGCAATTACCATATACTACATGTCTGGCCCACAGCCATATGTAACATATACTCATTTCATGTCAGTCCCGTGTCATATCTTGTATCCTCATACTTATAACATAGTGACCCAATGACTTCATTGCGGGATCAAGGATAAGATGATACCTTGTTCATGTGGTTCGAATCCCTGATTCATCCAGATTGCAGGTTTGTCAGCATATTATCGTGTCAATAGATAATAAATTTGACATTCTATAGACGACGGCGTTAAATCTGAAGCCTCTCTCTCACTCACTCACTCACGCACGCACGCACACTCTCACCCACCCCCTCACTCACTCACTCACCCACCCACCCACCCCCTCACTCACTCACTCACTCACTCACTCACAAAATGTATATTGTATATTGTATGTCTGCACTCGGGAAATTTTAAAACTTTTCATTTACAAATGTGATCCAATTATTTCGTGGAGGTAATTTTAGATCGGTGCATGACCTTCCGTTTGATGTTTTTCTCATTGTTGTCATAACAGTCTCAGATACCGAATGGGGCCTTGAAACAATGACCTTTTTTGTTGATCAATTAGGATGCTCAACTGGTTATTTCCTCATCTATATATAGCACGGTTCATTAAGCAAGCACAGCACTGGTTGAATGAATGAAGTACTAGACAAGCGATCAATGAAAGATTTTGTAAATTCAATTTCCTCTTATGGTTTCGTGAAGCCATTTGAATAAGGCTTCTTATTTCAGTCTTCACAATCTACTTAACAATAGACGTTATTTGGTTGAATTATCGCGCAGAGTAAAATCTCATATTGACATACACGTTAACAATAGTATTCAATTTGATAAGCACTAGATTAGCACTGTAAGAATGATTCTACCATGATTGTGGTCATTACTCGATTCTGATTGGTCAACAAGAGGTATCAAATCACAATAACCACCTCTGATTGAAGCAGTCGATTTGATTTTCTCATCACCGCGGAAGGTAATCGTTATAGAAAAGTACGTCCTTCTCGTAGCTTATCGGTAGGCATTTTAAAATAATTATTTTTAAAATATATCATGGCCCCATTCGGTTCCAAATTCAATTTAGCGCGGTTAAATCTATTGGTAACCAAGCCCTACATGGTAGATACGGTATGGTCAGCTCCTAATTGAATAAATAAATAGTTAAGTGACAATGAATAATTCATGTAAGTCTCTGTTTTACCTCCGTAGGGGTGCCACGGAATTAACGTGTTGGTAAGTGTAGAATGCATTTCGATTTGTATACATAATGGACTTAGCTGCCTGTTTTGTCCAGACTGACCAGGCCATTGATGTACTTCTCAATAGACTATAAACCTACGTTCATAACATCAAGCAACGCTCACAATATCAATGAATGGTCAAACAATGAACATGTGGTCACAATATGGCTTAACACCATGCGCTGACACTATCAGTCAATCATGCATAATCAACCAATGTTATCACCATCAAACAATGTAAAACTTTAAAACCAATATCAACACTATCAAGCACGGCTAACGATACACAACGCCATTGTATTCTTGCACCAGAGACTTTTTTCAAACACCAGGTGTCATAACAGTAATATCTGCTAAAAGGAGTGTCCATTGTAAAATTTCGACTGTATTATAAGTGTTTATAGATCACTATCCAATAGTGAATATACCAGGTGTTCGCGAAAATCATCATACCAATAGCAATAAATGTTAACACAGCTGCGTATACGCATGCATGATTTGAGTATACCTATACATAATTTGTAGGCCTGCATTTAACCAATTAATGGATACCTCGATGGATATTTATTATTGTTTACTTCAAGTCATGGGGTGGTCGGGTATGCTTGTGGTTAAAGCGTTCGCTCGTCACTCCGAAGACGCGAGTTCGATTCCCGACATGGGTACAATGTGTGAAGCCCATTTCTGCTGTCCCCCGCCGTGATATTGCGTGAATATTGCTAAAATCGTTGTAAAATCAAACTCACAACATAATTGCATACACCAGTAATCAGCTAAATCTGATATACATGTACTTACATCGTCCGGGTATTGAACTACTGGAATATCAATGTTTGGCCAGAGAAGGCCGAGGTCACAAGATGAGCTCTAGTTTAGGATCAAGACTAATCAGTTGACCATGTTCATGTTCCTGTTCTGGATTCTTGATAATGTCCTATATTGTCCTTGATAAACGCTTATTATTAGAATCCCAAGCCGGAATGGTGATCTGTTTGGGGTAATTACAATTATCGGTAACGACCCAGAGCCCTGACTGTGTATTTATGTAAGCTGATCAGTAACTAACTGGAACAGTCATGGATTGGTGTAATTGTAACGTCACTGTTTTCTTTTGATACCAGGTTAGTCAGGGTAATTTAGTTCACATCACAGAGGGCAATACGGAATGATGCCACTCCATAAATCCTCTGTCTCGTTGTCACCCTGGAATGCATGATGTGGGATTTCTACATGTAATCGGGAAGGTTATATTTCTTACCCTTTTTGTCAGTTCTTTTGTAATAAAAGAATGTACTCGTCGTTTACAATATTAGAAGAGACACGAAACAAGTCTTACGTTTCATCTGTAAAAAGGGGCGGCGGGGTAGTCTTGTGGTTAAAGCTTTCGCTCCTCACGCTGAAGACCCGGGTTCGATTCCCGACATGGGTACAATGTGTGAAGCCCATTTCTGATGTCCCCGCTGTGGTATTGCTGGAATATTGCTAAAAGCGGCGTAAAACCGTACACACTTCTTTAAAAAATATGCATACAATTTAAACTCACTTCAGTTGCAGGGTACATGTATATATTGCTAATAGAACCAAATATCTCCAAACAAGAATATTTGCCTCAAACACATAGGTGAGTGGGTGAATGAGCATCACTCCAGCCATATCATGGCGTGGGACACCTATTGGCTTCACCTATTGCCCTCATATGAAGACTTGAACCCGGCTTCACGAATCAACGGCTTGACAGCTCGTTCTGAGCTGAATATAAAACGCCTACCATATACAGATATCAGAAAGTTAGCACAACTGTCATACATATCATATTTTCAGCCTACTCACTGGTATCATGGGTCATCTGTGAATCCGTCTGATGTCCCTATAGAACGTCGTGTGTCACATATCAAATGCAAAGATGTTGCAAGCCCAACATTTCTCACCAAACATAATCCACCACTGAGACAACGAACAACTGTTAATTGAATCTCGCTAGATATGGTCTATGTACATGGAGCCTAATAAATGTCCGGCTGATCTAAATGGCGACATCGCTAAGTCTGCAGGTGCCCGAACACTCTAATTAACCGCAATCGATATAAATATGGCAATTCTGATTATAAATCTGTAATCTTTAGTTCTCACATGTTCACCTATTATAGATGGCAACTTCGCAAGGAAACTCTTCTTCCGCTTTGTACAGAATTAATTTAATCTAAGATTCATACAAAAACTTTCTTGGCCTACGATCGTGAACTAACAAACACCTCTCGTCTACGAAGTAACGTCATCATTCGCATGACCTTTTCTGCACTTCAGTCAATGCGTGAATGAAATAACAAACTGATAATATATACACCTGGAAGAAAGTCTGACCATATATGTCATTGGTTTCATTTTAATAAATGTCCATTGTATCACCGATAACACTTGGGATGTTGGTACAAGAACACTAATATACGTTCCCCCAGGTGATATGAAACAACAGTTGAGAGGGTTATCAAACAACTAATGCTGTGGACCAGTTACACGCCATCGACTTCGGTTTCTTAATTTCAGTTTGTGTTTGTCACGTTGCAAACAAAATTACATGTTTTGGTCATAAAATTAAAAGATTAGGATGTCAAATAATATTGAATATTATTTAAATACATAGTAAACTGTGCTTATCGTTTGTCCAGGTGTATAAATGAGAGCTATATACATGAGTATGACTGAACAACCTGCTTTAAAAACGTTACATACATAAAACTTAGGAATTGTTTATTAAGTCAATTATTTGGCAAAACAACCATGATTTTCGCAACATTTTGCTTGCAGTGCAGTTCGGCTTATTACTCTCAATAATATACCAGCGTATCGAAAACTTATCTTTTTTCACAAATCGGAAAACATAAGCTTTTTCTCCGATTTGTCTTGAAGACGTCCCCTGTGTTTTGATAAGCTTGTGACACAAGTTGGTTGACGTATTTACCGTTGTAATAAAAGTACTTGATCATCAACGCAAGTAATCGGTGTCAGGTTTCATTTTGATGACTTTAAACTAGCCTCAGATGAACAGCCCTCACCTGGTCTATGGCGTCAGAAGCAGCTCAAATGCCAAGAGGCTTTCGTAGTCAACTAGATACCACACGGCACAAAGAAGACCTTGAGCTTGTGTTCGTTTTCTTTCAATAAGTTTGGTACAGTACTATTTTCAGTTCAAGAATGGTTTCATATTAATTGAGTCGAGGTTTTATTTGAAAAAAACATCTTTCAACTTGACGTCAATAATTTATGACATGATGCAAGTCTGCACGTACTTCAAGAGTAAAACAATAATGACATTACGTTATGACAGTAATTGTAACCATGATTGAAGTTAAACATATCATTTCGAGTTGACGTATCCAGGCGACGAACAACGCATGAATCTTTTACTGTATACTTAAAACTCCTAGCATTGCAATTCATATCACTATATTTTTTCAACGTGTATATTTATCAATAATTGACGAAACAAAGCACCGGAAACATGAGTACTGACGCTGAAAAAACACAACAAAAACGGTCATTTTTACAAGAAAAAATGCTTGAAATGAAATGACAGATTTCTGCTAAACCAGACTAGCATTTACCTCGATGACACAGAACAATACCACTTATTGCGAAATTACATAAATCTACACGAAGGTCAGGTCTCTGAATGGGGCAAATCACATTATTTTCCACCATGACACACAGTCATTATTAACCGAATGATTTTTATTCTATTTCTTATATTTTATGATTGACTGAAGAACATTTTTACCCGAAAGCTAGAATTTAATGTACATAATTACTCCACAACAGCGATAGGTCATTCATAAAATGAATCAATCTGTAATAATATGGGCCAAATGTTCAACTGAGGGATTATTGGCATCTCACATATTGTAAATTGTCAAAATGCGCATGTCGACTGAAAAACTTTCAGTCAGTTTTACATCAATGTAAATTCTTCAGCAACCCATGTGAGAGGCGACTAACGGGATCCGGTTGTCAGGCTCGCTGACTTGGTTGATAAAGGGTCACCGTATCCCAATTGCGTAGATCAATGCTCATGATGTCATTCACTGGATTGTCCCAGACTCTTATATTTACATACCGTCGTCATATAGCTGGAATATTTCTGAGTGCGGCGTTAAACAACAAACAAACAAACAAAAACATAATATAATAAAACGGCCCGCGATTTCCAAAGGCAGACTATTTCAACATTGTGATTTGTTTGGTCACAGAACATCAGCATTGCTAAATCCAACTTGTAATGTTTAATTATCCGCTATTAACCGAACGTTGGGACACTAAAACTCTAATAACGACCGTTCACCTGCTGTTTACGTCCAATTCCTGACCGTAGGGTATTTGAACATCACACACTGATATCTCGGTGCAATTTCAATTACAACAAGAGAGTACTGGAACAGTTCCACTCGATCGATATAACGAAGAAACGTATACACCTGTTATGTACATCGATATAGTACATCGATAGCTTGTCTCAGCCTTTATCAGCACAAACATGTTAATGTCCCTGCAGTTCAGCTGTCATCACTTCAAATTGACCAATACTTTTCCGAGTCAAGCATGACGATGAGTGCATGCATTAAGTTCTGCATTCAACATATGCTCCTGAGCCCCTTCAGCAGCTGATTTGATTTAAACAAATTTATTCACAAGGAGTGAACGGGATTAGATTGCCCTCTCCCTTGTATTTACAAAAATTCAAATTTCAAATTCAATATATATGCATACAACACTACAGAAGCTTCATCAGATGAATTTGAAGTTTGAAGTTTGAATGAAAAGCTCTGTACACAAATCTGTTAGTTGTAATATATAACGTTGTACTGCCTTAAATATAGCTTCATTTTCTGTAACAACGTGATCAGCACTGGCGTATAACAGTAGGTGGAAATCAACAGGTATGTAATAATTTCACGCTGATGACTTAACAATGTACATTCCATGAGATAATGATATGCACTTTCACATGTATTTGAACATGTACAGTTGGGGTAATATTTTATACCAATTCTATATAAATCATAATTCAACTGACTACACATGTATCTCTGTTTTGTGTGTAAGATATTACATTTTCTTTTTCCATATGCTAAGTACGCAGGTGACGTGGGTTGGTGCTTTTGTAAAGCATTTTTAAAACCAGAAATCGTAAAATTTCGATCTGATAACGGAATAGAGTTTCACAATCGGACCGTTGGACCGTCATATGGCTGGAATATTGCTGAATGTGGCGTTAAACAACAAACTAACAATAGTTAGATTTCTGTTCCGATCCATGTTATGTTTTTTTTACATAAACATATATCATTAAATGATACTTAGTTGTGTTAATTCTTTTGTTGTTGGCAGTGGGGTAGCCGAGCGGATAAAGCGTTCGATCGTCACGCCGAAGACCCGGTTCGATTCCCCACATGGGTACAATGCGTGATGCCAATTTCTGGTATCCCCGCCGTGATATTGCTGGAATATTGCTAAAAAGCGGCGTAAAACCATACTAACTGTTTGTTGTTTTAAGCCGCACACAACCATATATTTGGGAATATGACAGCGGCTAGTAAACAATCATATCTGGGCAGAGACAAACAAACTGATATTATGATCAACGTTTCACGCAGTCGGGTACAATTGGTACGCAATGGACCAATGTATACATAACGTCCACACCAGAGTATAACCAGTCTTGAATATCTGACGAAGCGTTCGCTCGTCACGCCGAAGACCCGGGTACGATTCCCGACATGGGTACAATATGTGAAGCCTATTTCTGGTGTCCCCGGCCGTAATATTGCTGGAATATTGCTAAAAGCGGCGTAAAACCATACTCACTCACTCACTGAATATCCGATGAAACAGATTCTATTGGGTTAAAAAGGCAAAATAGTGGTGACAATTATATGTATGGATCACCGAAAATCAGTGATGACACCAGGTGTTCAGGATAAGGATCGGACCATAAAAATTCTGTCAAATATTTACTACTAAAAAAACAAATGCTGAGTGGGGCGTTTAACAACAAACAAGCAAACAAACAAACATTGGTGACGTTACTATGTGGGCGTTAGACGAAAGGCGCTATTCAGAGTCAAGATTTTGGCAGTCATTAACAACTCTCTATTGCCCTTATATTAACGCTGTTCAATTATTCAACGTGTTTAACTTACGTTACAAGGGACGCCTGCCGTGGGGAGGGTCTGGGGGAAATTACTGCTTAATTATTCCTGTTTTAAGTCAACAGCAACATCTCGGAGGATCCCCGTGACCTACTCCGTGCGGAAACTAATGAAGCCACATTTGCTTGTGTACTTATACTGACCAGTTAAGGTATAGCCTCTCCGACGTCAGCTACGTACAGTTTGGTGATACTCGTTGACGTTAACGTCAGGCGTTTTGGAAGATATGATAGACATGAAATACGACAATGATAATTAATTAGTTAAATATATTTTATTGACTAAAAATAGAAATGGAATTTTTACTTCATATAACACCTTGCCTTCTCTTTAGCGTAAGGGGCGGTCGGGTAGCCTAGTGGTTAAAGCGTTCGCTCGTCACGCCGAAGACCTGGGTTCGATTCCCGACATGGGTACAATGTGTGAAGCCCATTTCTGGTGTCCCCCGCCGTAATAATGCTGGAATATTGCTAAAAGCGGCGTAAAATCATACTCACTCACTCACTCTCTAGAGTACTGTACTTATATGAACATACCTTTATGGACTCGGGTAGTTTTTACACATAGACAGCCGTATGTGATGTGTGAATGACATTTCCTTTAAAAAAAACCTATAACGATTTATTTCCAACATATTCTAATGACATGAGATTTATAATGAAACTGAATCTCAGATGTTGAGTTTTATCGGATTGATTGCAGCATGGGTAGAATAGGAATGTACTGGTGAATTACAATTAAGACTTTGAAAAAAAAAAAATTGGAATAAAGGTCTAAACATGACACAGAAATAATTATTCATAATTTACATATAATATGCTGGTAATCGTGGTTTAACTTTATAAAAATAAGTATGCAAATTATGAGAGGGTGGTGGTACCGGTACGGCAGGACGTGCTTAACCTATTCTCGAAAACCTGATGTCAACACTGCTTTCCTGTGATCATTTCCACAACTATTTTGCCTTTCACACCCATGGAATCAGTTTGGGGTGATAATCGAGACTGGTTAGTTTCGTCGACGTTTTTTTCTTCAAATTGTATGGAACTATAATACACCCACATAAAAAAGTTTGTGTTTTCATTCTGATATTAACCACAGTTGTTTTATAAATCACTTTCGCCACACTCTAAATAGCCTTTGCGCGTCACGCCGAAGACCTGGGTTCGATTCCCGACATGGGTACAATGTGTGAAGCCCATTTCTGGTGTCCCCCGCCGTGATATTGCTGGAATATTGCTAAAAGCGGCGTAAAACCATACTCACTCACTAAATAGTCAAATAGAACTATTTTGAATCAAAATTTAAAACTAATGTTCACGATTCTATAAAACAAACCCGACAACAGCTTTCCACGATCATAAGAAAATGTCTGCTACAAGCAGCGTCCATTGTACGATTCCGACTCTATCATGAGCATGTGTTTATGAATCACTATCATATAGTAATGATACCAGCTGTTTGCCTATTTCAAATATACCACATTAAAATAAGTGTACCCCCAACTACTTCACTTACCAGAAAATAATTCCTTCCCGCAGGAATCCTTTTTGACAACCCTTTCCACATCAAATGAGAACTTTCCCCTGCAAAGTTGCCGACAGATGGAGGCTATTCCTACCCAATGCTATATATATCTTCTTCCAGGAAAAGAAGCAATTACAGGTCCTCCTCGCTTAAGTCGATATTTCAAAATTGTGATGAGTGTTACGAATCGTTTGTTTCCGGACTGACAAATAAGGAATCGTGAGATCTCATACTGAGTATGTGACGTCACAATAAGACGTCAGACAGGGTTCGTCTCAATAGTCGAAGAGAAACATTATTCTGTACTGAATTTTTCTTTGTACTTTGGCAAGATGAGGGCGCGAGAGTTCGTTGCTCGGTGTGACATTTAAAATTATGTTTATTGCCTGCTTTTACCATGCCTATTTTCATTCCAGATTTTAAAATAGAGTATATTGTCAAAATAACCATTTTCAATTATTTTTATGTATTTATGTTAAGGCGCTTGTTGATATGTGATCTAAAGAGTGATATATTCACAATGAATTGAGGTCAGATGAAATTAACGTGTACGTGAGTGGCTGCTTGTTCTAGTCCGGACTTAAGCCGGATTTATAGTGCTAGCAGTTTAAGATGGTCAAAGATGGTCCGACCAGCCCTTGTTATCTCCCATTCTTGGCAAGCGCCAGGCGGAGTACAACAAGTACAATCTTTTGACGTCTCTTGAAATGAGACTTAAAGGGGCACTGATATCGATCTTGTTATGAGAATCCATTATACATGTATATTTACTATACGTATATGTAGAATATATTAAATGTACTTTGTTATCATGAAATGTATATTCCTACCTTTTCATATATTATGTTGCTTGTGTACAGATTGCCAGTGATCAACACTGACCAATTACACACTTCACTTCACATTGTCTGTCTATATGTAAGCCCTGGTAAGCTCACAGCCAAGTAAAGGCTGATGTTATGCAATTGTGGCTTGGCTATTGCTCAACAGGTAGACAAAGTGGTCAGTTCCCAGGTCGGGTTGGAAGTGACATGCCATGTCGGCAAGATTTGAAACTTTAATTGTGTATGCCATGTCTGCAATGTGTGAATTATGGTGTATTATGGATTACACGAAACATTCACTGGATCTTGTTTGGAAATGATGTGATTTTTCATCATAAAGTAAGACTGTTTTTATTGTGATTGATACTTGCTTTTGCTGTTTGTAAATAATATGAATCTTGATTAGACTGCCAGGATTAAATTCTTTTTAAATTGTTGTGTGATCTCTCCTTGTTATGTATGGAAACGGTTTAGTGGATCCACACGTAACAATCTAAAGCAATTCCCCGGGACTGGTGGTTGCCTTTGTTATTGTTTTTTCCCCCGTGAGTACCCGGATGATTCGCAACGCAACTGAGAGTGACAAGAGACTGGGCTACCGTCTGCAAGGACAGCTGAATCAACTTGAAGGCAATAATTGTTTTACTCATTTTTTAACACTGATTGGTTAACCGTGATCTATAAAGATTTCGACAAAGGGCGCATGTTAATTAATTTCTTCAGCCTAAACAAACAGACAATAAGAAGCTCATCGGATGTAGTCATTTGGAAATAGTTGTTTCATTGTTATAGTTTAATAATAAAAGAGTATCCATGCAGTGAAAGCATTTTCGGATTTCGGATTGCGTCGCTAATACGACTACTACTCCCTTGTTGTCATCCACGTTTTCTGGTATAACCCTTCACTTGTGTATTTGTCGTCATTCACTTGATGCTCAGTTAATGAATTTATTACAGGTATGATTAGTGGTAGCACAGCTCAGAATACCTGACAAAGGTTCCCATTTGGCATTTATTGTGTCTGGGGTAATTATTCAATCTAAATCCAGGTTTCAAGTGTGGTGAAATGTGTGTTATGTAATATGCACGTGGCAGCCCTGCAAGTGATGAATGATAAGTTGATTTACTTTTTTGTAAATCAACGGATCGTTCCTAGTCATAAAAGGATTAACAGAAAATACATTGATCGATTAATCACTGTTATCTTGCACCGTGGATATGTCAAAAGTGAGTGTTTACATGTCTAGGTTTACTAAAACAAAGGGAATACACTCATATCATGGCGTGAAGTGCCGATGTAAAAACAACATACTTTGTTCAAAGGGTTAACCGATAATATATTGACTGATTGCTCATTGTTATCTAACTCAATGGATTTTTTTAGGAACCGAGGAGCTTATGAAAATAGTTGTCACCTGAGCTTTCTCAGCCGACCTTGGAGACATGACACCGATGTGAAACACCTGAAACAATCTAAGTGGTCAGTTGAGAAACGAACACCGGTCCAATAACGCCCGGGGGGCGTCCGGAAACGTCCGGGAGCGTCCGGGAGAATGATACTAAATAATAAAGTGTATTGTATATAATTGTGTTCTTGTATTAAATATACAAAATAACATTTAGCTGGGAAAAAAATACATACACCCCCATTATTTTTAAATGGTGAATCTGCGAAGCAAATACGATTTTATTTTATTCGAACTGATGAGGTATTCGTAACGTAGGCTTTGAAGGATAACATGTAAATTTGCTAATGGAAGAAAAATAATGTTCTTTTATAGTCACTGTGTCATATTCTTTATACTATTCCATAACTAATACTGAAACACAGACGTTTTCAAAAGTTCATGCGTGGCCCCAGATGGTTCACTGAGTGTAAAACGTCCGGAACTATAGCGTCCAGGCAACGTCGGGGAGCCTCTGGTGGTAGCGTCCGGGAGGTTTCATCAGACGTCTGGAAACGTCCGGGAGGTTTCATCAGACGTCTGGAAACGTCCGGGAGGTTTCATCAGACGTCTGGAAACGTCCGGGAGGTTTCATCAGACGTCCGGGAGTTTAAAAATACAGTGCAGTCAATACGTCTTTCTCAGTTTGGTAACATCGTGAGAAACTTCCGGTTACTGGTACTTCCATTTTATGGCCGCTGCATGTGGCAAACACGTACGCCAGTTGATATTCTCACGATCTTACCAAACTGAGAAAGACATATTTTATTGACTGCACTGTATGTTAAATCTCCCGGACGTCTGATGAAACCTCCCGGGCGTTTCCGGACGTCTGATGAAACCTACCGGAGAAGTACTACATTGTTTTATATTAAGTAATCAGTGATATTGATTGTGTACCGTTATCTAAGCTATCTCATTTGTTATAAAACATGTAAATTGTATGCAGTCAAGTCTTTGAAAGGGGATCAAAATATTGTGTATTTAGTTGTTATAAAAGTAACGCCCGAGGGATAGCTATTATGTTTGAAGAAAACTTTGAATTTGAAATATTAAAAGACGTTCATGATAATGAATTTGGTAATCTTCTTGCTCTTAAAATGCAATTAAGAGTCAACCTGTACGGTCCAAATACAGACACGCCAGCATTCTTCGAAAACATAACGGGTGGACCAGTCGTCTAAGGCGCCGCGATTCGCTGTGCAGAGTTGCGTCCCTTGGGCACGCCAGAAACCTATGATTGTGGGTTCGAATCCCGGTTCGCCCTGATTATGTTTCTAGGTTTGTCAGCACCATACCCGTGCTCGTGGGTTTCACCGAAGTGGTAAACCTCTGATTAAGCTGACACGCCGCGATATAACTGGAATACTGTTAAAAGCGGCGTTAAACTCGCTCAGTCACTCACTCACTCACTCACCATCTGTGGAGATTGGAATTTTATCAAAAACCCAGGCATTGATTTGTATAACTACACGTAAACAACCCAAACGCTAGAGAAAAAATATTAGATTTCATAGAGGAACAATCCTTTTTGACCCTTGGAGAGATATGAATCCAGACGAGAGGCGATATACGTGGAGACAAACCAAACCCATAAAACAAGCCAGATTAGATTACTTCTTGTTGTCAAGAGACCTTGAAAAATCCGTAGATAAAGTTGGTATAGACTCCGCTTACAGATCAGATCACTTTACACATTGGATCTCGTTAAAACTTAATAGTGTTGAGAGAGGAAGAGTCTATTGGAAGTTTGATAATTCCCTTCTAAACGACAACACTTTTGTTGAGGTAACTAAAGAGGTATTTACAATGGAACAATATAAAACAGGTGTCGATGAAAATGGCAATGACGGACTTAATATAGACGACCAACTTTTTTTTCGGAACACGAATGTTGATGATAAGAGGTCAAACTATAAAATACTCCTCGGAAAGGAAACGAAAGAGAGAACTGAAAGAAAACGACTTACAAAAACATATCGAAGCATTGCAAATCAATCTAGACACCCCAAAGGACATAGAAATTAAAAACGAAATACCAAAAACGCTCAAGGAGGCAAACACTGAACGATACATTGGAGAATGCACTAGATTTATTTATGATATTATGGACTTTACTGAATGCATGGAAATCCCAGGGTTGTTGTTAATTATAGATTTTGAAAAGGTGTTCGATTCAGTAGGCTGGGTTTTCATCCAAGAAGCTTTGACCTTTTTCAATTTTTGACCTTCAGTTGAGCACTGGATAACAACATTCTATCACGATATAAAATCCAGTGTTTTAGTTAACGGTTTTACTTCAGTAACAAGAGGATGTAGACAAGGTTACCAGTTATCTCCTTATATATTCTTGTTATGCGCTGAAATTTTGGCAATAATGCTACGCACTAATAAAGATAAAACGGAATTAAGATTTATGAGAGAGAATATCTAATTTCCCAATTTGCAGACGACACATCTCTCATATTAGATCGAACTGACATTTGTCTCCAAAACACCATGACAACTCTTCAAGCATATGCATCCTTTTCAGGCCTAAAAATTAACACAAGCAAAACGCAAGTGTTGTGGATTGGCTCACAACGCTTCTCTGATAAAACTATGTGCAAACGTTGGAATCTAGATTGGTCAAGAAAACGTTTTACTCTTCTCGGTATTTTTTTACTCACAATTTGGCAGAAATGGTAGAAAGAAATTACAAAGACAAACTTAAAAGTTTAAAAACCATGAACTCTTGTTTAGCACGTGACCTGATCCAATTAGGAAGAATTACTGTATTTAAAAGTCTTATTTTACCTGAACTAACCCCTCTTTTCTCAACCCTACTTAATCCAAGTGGAAGGTGTATTAAACAACTCGAAACACTGTGTTTTCGTTTTATATGGAAAAATAAACCAGACAAAATCAGTAGAAATATTAATATGATGAAATCTCATGAAGAGGGAGGTATACGAGTGTCTGATATTAAAAATACAATCAATGCTCAAAAGATATCTTGGATTAAATGTTTGTTCCATTCACACCCACACTCTAAACTTACCTCTCTTTTGATTAATAATATAACTCCAACACAAATTGATTTTCTGCAAAAATGCCAATTCTATATTTCGGAAAAGATTATTAATGATAAGACCAGTGCTTTCTGGAAAGATGTTCTGTGTGCATGGGGAAACCTAATAGAAAAAAAGGAAATCCTATCAAAGAGGAAAAATATATGTTATCACAACGTTTATGGCAAAATAAGAATATAAGAATCGGGAACACATCGGTATATTATAAACATTATTCGGGAAAAGGTATTAATCTTGTAAATGATTTGATAGACGAGAACGGAAATTTCTAGATCTTTTAGACCTATGACGGAAAAGATTGGAAAACGATTAATCGTAGCCTCTACAGATATAATGTGTCCTGAAAACAAAAATGGTTCCAATACAGTATTATTCATAAAATTATACCAACAAACGAGTTACTGTACAAAATGGGATATAAAGAATCATTTCTTTGCAATTTTTGTAAACGAGAAAAACAAACCTTAGCGTACATGTTTTTTGAGTGCAAAATTGTAAAATAAAAAAAAATAAAAAATGAATCGAAGACAAAACAGGAATAGGACTAGAATATTCAAAATTGACAATTGTATTAGGATATCAACAAATGATAATAATGATGTATTAAATCATATTATAACTGTAACAAAGCAAAACATATTCACATCAAACATTTCCGACTCCATACCAAATTTCCCACACATCAAACAAGAAATAACCGATTCATATTACATCGACAGAAATATATCATATTCACAATGTAAATACACACAGTTCGTGACAATTTGGTATCTCTGTCACCACCTATTCGTTTAAACCCACGAACTTGCACAATACAACAGTATGACACTGGAATAGTTTCATATTGTTATCCACTATAGATATACTTTGTAACTTGTATGTATTAAGATGTGAACTATATTCTGTAAACGTATTGTTTGTGTACTTCAAAAAGAAATAAAATCATAAAAAAGTCTTTGAAAGGCCTTTAAAAGTGATACACCTAAGGAAAGGATTTTAAGGATGAAGCTTTCATCTGATGAAGGATGAGTAAGCATATACCCCGAAACGTTGTGTCCCTCATAATAAAAAAGTTGACATCCATAAATTCTCTTTCTTATGTAGGGGGCACGGGTGGCCCAGTCGTCTAAGGCGCCGCGATTTGCTGTGCAGAGTTGCGGCCCTTGGGCACGCCAGAAACCAATGATTGTGGGTTCGAATCCCTGTTCGCCCCGATTATGTTTCTAGGTTTGTCAGCACCATACCCGTACTCGTGGGTTTCACCGAAGTGGTAAACGTCTTATGACCTGCATCACTTCGGGTTTTCCTCCCACATTAAGCTGACACGCCGTGATATAACTGGAATAATGTTAAAAGCGGCGTTAAACCCAACTCACTCACTCTTTCTTATGTATACATTGTAAATATGTTGACGAAACATTGTAAATATGTTGACGAAACATTGTAAATATGTATGACGTTTCTTTCTATCAATATATAAATAGTTTATCCCCTCCTGCACAGCGCCAGTATGTCACGTTTAATGTTCACAAACACATCGCCAGGGTCACCTTGAAGATAATACCACGCGCTGAGACACTGTTTACCGCTATGCCTAATTGAAAAAAATACAAATCCCACATTTTTTATGATTGGACATTGACACCAATTATTTAACGTTACAGATTAATCAAAGAACATCACATGCTTACCCTTTTTGCGAACAACTGGTATCATCACTGATTCTCAGTGATCCAGGGATTTCACTGTTATTTTGCCTTTTACTCTCTGTGGAATCTGTGTCGGCAGACAATCGATAATTCTTTGGCTTTGACGTGTTATATTTATATAAATAAAAACGACAAAATTATTTCTTTTATCCTAAAAAGTCTTCTAAGTCTTTCTTTAATCCTAAAAAGTCTTCTAACAGCAGCACCCATAGACATACAGACAAACAGACTTAGGTTTATTCGAATAAAAACAACATAAGAAATTTTCTGCCCCTAAACAGTCGATTGTATGATTCCGACTACATTGTGTATCATGAGTACGTGTTTATGCATCACTATCAAATCGTGATGCCCATGAGGTGAGGTGAAATGGGGTTTAACGTCGCGTCCAAGATTATTGCACTTATATAGCGACGTGCATGCACGTGTAAGTGTGTGTGTGGCTGCTTGTACTAGTCCGGACTGATGCCGATTTATAGTGCTAGCCCACTGAGATACCATGCCGCAGTTTAACATGAATACCCCACTCAGACACAGTGTAATGACTCCGAGCCGATCAGTCCTTGTTTTAGCCCCTTAATGCCGAGCGCCAGACAGGGTAACAACAAGTACCATCTTTTAACGTCTTTTGGTATGACGCGGTCGGGGATCGAACCCCGGACCTTCCGCTCTCCGGGCGGACGCTCTACCACAGTGCACCATGAAAATAGAAAACTAGTTCTTATACAGTTTGTCTACTTTTAAACACATTTTGTTGGAAGATAGCTAGTCACAGCAAAGCTGTCTATAACGAGATTTCGATTACAGCAAAAGCATGTGCTTAGGAATCAGTCTCAGGTAGTGATGATACAAGGGGTTCACGACAATGTGGGCGAATCCTGCCCCACCGGTGGCGCTCTGGTAAACATTCGCCACTAGATGTCGCTTTTATGCACACTGGGTTCAACACAAAAACACAGATACACCTTCCCTTTCTTTCAAATACTTGTGCCTGACATTTCGGCGCATCTTGTTTGCAGAACACAAAATTACTTGGAAGAATTCGAATATACAGTAAAGTACGGTTATAACGAACTCAAAGGGACTACTAAATTTAGTTCGTTATAACCGTAGTTCGTTATAAGCATATACACAGCATAACTAAAGCAAATAGTCGGGACCAAAAAGTAAGTTCGTTATATCCGTCAGTTCGTTATAAGCGTGTTCGTTATAACCGTAGTTTACTGTATAAAATCTCAAGGACGTGTTGTTGGTTCATATCCAGCTTACTCATACACTCTACACTCTTATTGTATTGTATTGCGGAGGTCACAAGCATGAAGTAAGGACAAACACACAATAACACATAAACACACCCACACACTCTTCTTAAAAAATATTGTCTAGTACACCTGTTGATTTCCACCTACTGTTATACGCCAGTGCTGATCACGTTGTTACAGAAAATGAAGCTATATTTAAGGCAGTACAACCTTATATATTATAACTAACAGATTTGTGTAAAGAGCTGTTCATTCAAACTTCAACTTCAAATCTCTCTCTCACGAAAAATGGGTCTCGGTTATGCGCTTCTAAAATATTTGGAGCAATAAGTTAAAATCAAAGTAAATTGTCTTTTGGGTACCTACATATCTATGTTAAGCGTACACACAACGCCCGATGTAAACATCATCATTTGGATCAATTTACAGGTAGAAGTTTATGTTTAATGACCGTCAAACAAACAAAACTCCTATCTGAATATTTCTAATTTTGACGTTCTTCTCATGGTCGCGCTAACCCTCCCACCTGTGTCTTTTCATACAGTCTCAACTTGTTTGACGATGCAGCTTTTCCCAGACAGAATACATCTTGTATTACTGTTTAAAGACTGGATGGTGTGGTATCAGGTTGTCAGACAAGTAAAGAGCTCCGTCAGAAAAGAAGCAGAGTTCCTGTAATTAGTCAATCCTTTGAAAGTAAAGCAACACTAATGGAACATCGAAATTTATGTCCTATCCTTTCTACTTCACCTACAAGATGACGGATGATACAGTGGTACACATTTCCATATGTGTCACCATGGTTCGGAACCATTTTGGCATGCCCAGGGCTAATTGCTGGTTACAAATGGCATCGCTGGCTCATTATAGGGCACCGTGTGATGTATCATCAACTAAGTCTGTGAGTCAGCACTTGAACCACCAACAGGCTCAAACATTCACAATACTGACTTTTCATAAAGTTTTCCATTGTAACGTACCTAAAAATGTTAAAATATTGGAAATTGACTAAAAATGTAAATATACTTTCGAAACAATGAAGCCAAACTCATTTGTCTTGTATTTAAACAAAATAATGAGCAGCTATATAGAATATATGAGCTATATTTGTTGTCAGATTTGTTTATGTAAACACGATATATCGATTTTCAAGCAAACGTAAATTACAAACATATACTTGAAACTGTGTACCAAAGACATATTTCAACCTTCAAATCAGGTCAATTGTGACAGTTTCGAACCCTCATTAACGTGACTTTCGATAACCTAGGTAACTGATTCAATGGTTCTTGGTAGGACATTGGTCTCTGTTGCCATCGTTAATACCAGATTGGACCAATTTGCCAGAAGACATCCCTCATGTTTCTCAAGAAGATAAATCATTTGAACGGGATAGGTCCTGCTTAGCAACTGATGAGTTAGCAAAATCATAACAGCTTGCTTGGAGGACAAAAGGGATCGACAGGGGTTGCCAAATGGTTACATTATTCATCACGCTGAAACCCGTCTTCATCTTTACATTTTGGTACAGATTGTGCTAGTGGTGGATGCTACCGGTAGAGCAGAACAGGAGTGCCTTTTTCGCGAACACCAGGGACCGTTGTACAGAGAGATCTTAGCGCTAAGGTGATCGTAACGCCCTTACCTTAGCATAGACTTACGACAGTCGTAGCACTAAGGTTGCATTGTACAACGGCACCCTGGTGTCATTACCGTCTTTCAGGGCCCACTTGCACAAAGCGATCTTAGCGCTAAGATGATCGTAACTCCCATACTTTAACATAGGCTTAAGGTAGTCCTAGCGCTCAGGTTGCTTTGTGCAAGTGGACCCAGTAATCAATTCAGACAATTTTCACCCTTATTGTTACTTTTAAGCCCAATGGATTCTGTTTCGCCAGATGATCAAGACTGGTTATTTTCTGGCGTTGCCGTTTTATATATACATACATATTTACCTTCTACTGGCTTCCGCAGGAGATATAGTTTAAGTGAGATCAAGCGATGACTACCAGGATATATCGCTACAATTACATTGCATCACGATGTCTGCAGACCAAGGTCATCGATTCCATTCGTCAAAAGCAAATAATGTTACATATATTTAATACCCATGCTTGACATAAAAAGGCGACTATGCTTCTCGTAAAAGGCGACTAACGGGATCGGGTGGTCAGGCTCGTTGACTTGGTTGATGCATGTCATCGATCCAAATTGCGTGGATCGATGCCCATGATATTAATCATGATTGGATTGTCTGTGGATTGTCTGGTCCACACTCGATTATTTATAGACAATATAGCTGGAATATTGCTGAGTTCGGCGTTAAACAACAAACCAACATATATTTAATGGTTTCGTTCAGCTGCAGAAATCACTTATATACTGAACGGCAAAAGAAACGTCACCCCTAGTAACATTGCATGAACAGTTGTCATTGAAATATCTGGGTAATGTTTTTCAAAGTTTCTAAAATTTAACCTTACCTTGTCCGGAAAAATGAAACTTGACGACAAAAAAACAAAAACAGATGACAATAAAACCGATCTTCCAAACGCATCACAGCAACGGCCATGGTAACCCGATGCACTTGAGTTCCGTGCAACTTGAAATGCACATGCGTTCCCCTATTTTGTGCCCTATAAAAATCCTCCCAGATCGGATAACGTTCATTCGTTATTGAATTGCTACCGCATGCCAAGATTGACAAGAAATCAGCGACACCAAGTCCTTGGACGATTGCAACCTGGACAAACCGCCCGGCAAGTAGCCAATGCATTTCAAGTCTACGTAAGGACCATATACAGGCTCCAGACCACCAACACTACAGATGACCGACCACGTAGTGGAAGACCAAGGGTCACCACCCGACGTCAGGATCGTCAGATTGTGCGAGAACATCTTCAAGACCGCTTTGGTACTGCTGAGGAAACTGCTCGGCAGACCATGGGGACACACCAGCGACACACTAGTGCGGACACCGTGCGCCGACGATTGACGAGCAGACAACTCTACTGTCACAGGCCACACCGAGGAACCATTCTGACACCACGTCATCGCCGGGACCGTCTTCAGTTGGCAACACAGCACCAGCATTGGCGCCACCAGCAGTGGAGAAGAGTCCTCTTCTCAGACGAGAGCCGTCACTGTATCTCAACAGCAGATGGCAGAAAGAGAGTCTGGCGACGCCGTGGGGAACATTATTCGGATACTTGTTTTGTTCAAAGAGACTCGTGGGGTGGTTCGAGCATCATGGTGTGTGGTGGAAGTGGTCTTGCACATAGGGTGGGCCCTGTTGTCTCCCAGAACATAGGTCCAAAGAGAGCCAATGGTGTCACAGCAGCTCGGTACAATGATCAAGTCTTGAGACAACATGCCATACCTCATTTGGCACGTCGCCGCAACCACGAGTTTCAGCATGCCCACACTGTGAGAGCAACAAGAGACTTCATCCAGCAGAATGGCATCAGAACCATGCAGTGGCCTGCCTTCAGTCCCGATTTAAATCCCATTGAGCACACGTGGGACGAGATTCAAAGACGGCTGAATGACGTCCGACAAAGGCCGACAACTGCAGCTGAACTGCGTCAGGCGTTCCCCATAGTGTGGGCTCAAGTGCCTATGGCCTTCATCAACAGCCTCATCCATTCCATGTATCGACGTTGCACGGCAGTCATCAATGCACATGCGGACGCACGAGATACTGACTTGTGATGCCATTTTCTCAGAGACTAGTGTTGTCTTTCCCCTTAAGAACATTTGACACTTTAATTTCAACCTTGATGATCAGTTTTGCCAAGTTTCATCTTTTTAATATGTCTCAAAGTATGTTTACAGTGTTTGGACAAATAAGGTTTCTCATATATCTATCTATGGTGACGTTTCTTTTGCTGTTCAGTATATGTGCGTGCGTGCATGCGTGCGTGCGTGCGTGCGTGCGTGCGTGCGTGCGTATGTATGTATGTATGTATGTAAAAGTGTTTCGCAAATGTAGCATATCACGTGCCAATACACTTTCTGGTATCAACAGAAGCCTGCGTTAAAACTATCAATAGCCGCACCGTCCGTTTACGGCTTCTCCAACACGTGGAACGGGCAAGCAATTCGACTAACCTACAGTTAAATAGCCATATTGGGGATCGATACCCTGGCGCCGGATATCATTACGTTTCTTAATGGAACTCAGTTCTCGTTGTATCCTACAACACAGGCTGGCTCGACGACGCTCGTCTCCAATAGGGCAGAGTACGTGCACAGCTTGTGGCGTCCACGAATAATTGTTTTATAAAGGTATTCCTTGTGAGCCACTTAACAATATTTTTACAAAAGGAAATGTTTAGCGGAACTGTGATATTTTGACTTTATGTTAAGCAGAGGTAATTGCTTCTGTTAAGTGTTTGGAAATAATACCAGCCATTGAACTATATTGTGTTGGAACTGTTCATATATGGCATGCAATACATTAATACTCCCATATTTATTCTTTTTTGGCAATGTATTTCCTCAAATAATCCACTCTCGGTATTCGGTGATAAGGGACTGGTCGTTTGATGTACTGGGGCTTGAGTTTTGTTGAAAAAAACGTCTTTAAAAACATTAATGCAGGTAAGGTACCCTACAAATAGGAATTGTTCGGGGACATGCTATTTGTTCGGAACAAATGTGTTCCTCCTCTCAGAGAAAAGATTGGGTAATTGGAAGCTGTGGAAAAAGAAACAAGAATCCCAGCACTAACTCAAAAACATTCCTCATGGAAAATGATGCAATTGGAAGGCAATATATTTGCAGTTCTTCACGGTAACACTGCCGGGGACATGGGGACGCCTATTTTATCCCCCAGACTCAGGTTCATTCCATCACTCACGCACTGATTTGACAAACTACTCACGGCAAGGAAGCAGTGCTACAATTAATACTTGCTAGCCAGGAAATGCATCCATCTAAAGCGAGAGTTTTGCAACCAGAACTGATAGAGATTTAGTGTGAACTAGAGCTAAAGTCAAATTACGTCAAATTACATGCAACAGAAGGTGTGGGTAGGTGTAAATGACATCTTATTATCTTATCCTTAATATACTAGTATATTCATCACCCCAAACTGGTTTCCACGGAGGTCGTCATCGTTACTATGACGTCACAATCAAATGTCATCACTAATCTCTTTGTATTACTGTTTACTAACTGTAAACGTTGGACGAATGATAGTTGATGATAAATTGTTTGTTTGTTTGTTGTTTAACGTCGCACTCGGCAATATTCTGAGCCTGACCACCCGATCCCGTTAGTCGCCTTTCACGACAAGCATAGTCGCCTTTAGCGGCAAGCGTGGGTCGCTGAAGACCTATTTTACCCAAGATCTTCACGGGTTGGTTGATAATATATAAAATCTCACTCTCGTGGCTTTTGATATTGAAACATATCCTCACTCGCCGATAAAAGTTTAAAAAAACCGTTTAAACCTTTAGAAACTTGTGTTGATACCCTTCCGCCAATAGCCATGTGGGTGCGATTCTCTATGTGTATAGTTATACTCACGTAATGTATTACTTATCGGACGTCAACTTACATAAAGGTATTTGTGTCGCATCCCTGATTCATTCATCCGCACTGATGTTAATGCGGACAATTGTTCATCTACTTGGAACCACTGAGCTGCTATTATGCCATTTGTATATTCCCAAAGGAGCTGAGAATGAAAATCGAGAGCACACTTAACCATTGACCGGATGATAATGTAGATCGATCATACTGTAAGTGCACTGAGCTGTCAAACATTGGAAATGACGCTATACAAATACATAATCTTATTTGATAATGAAAATAATTAACAGTTTTTAGAATTCCGCCTATTCTCTGTAGAGTTCTGTCCCGCAATCCTATATCTAATATAAATATAAGCAGCCATATATGACTGAGGAGAATAGCATATATTTCATAACCTGTTATTCCCTATCAAGTGTTCAACGTGTTCACATGCTATTGCGAACACCGGGTGTTCCGTTCGACAGCATGGGGACGTAGCATTTCCGCAACCCTAAGAACACTGCCTGACTCCCTATGCTGAAGCGAGTGTTTCCTTTTTGTCCTTTCGTGAACAGTACAACCATAATTTCAGATAAAATAAACCTAAATCATTCAAATGTGAATGACTTCAAGTGCTCACCTGAAAAAGACGGCAACATACGATACAAATCAAAATAAGGAATTGCATCGGACATAATTTTTGTCCCTGATGCGTCAAATTCAGAGGCGGCCTCCACATACTCTTTTTTAAACTTTTTAAAATAAACATTGCAATTATTAAAGGTTCCATTGTGGCGGGGAGGTTTTACTTTGCTATGTGACACGACATATGCCCATTTTTTACGTGACCAATGCTGATTATATTCTCGTGATAACGAGATAAATAAAAAAAATAAAAAAATATATAAATAAATAAAAAAATAAAAAGATAAATAACAAAACAAAACAAACCAAAACACACACACACACACACACACACACACACACACACACACACACACACACACACACATCTATATATTACCCAGGAACCTTCGACGTACCCTGAAACTTGTCAAGGAACAGGTATACTACCCAGAAACATTCCTGGTACCCAGAAACCTGGCCTCTACCCGAAACCTTTCCTCGTACCCAGTAGCCCGTTACCTAGAAACCTACTCCACACACCTGCCTTATGTCTTGAAACTGTTTACTACCCAGAGACCTGTTTACTACCTAGAAACGGCGCTGATACCCATAAACCTTACTCATACTTAGACCCATGTCTGGCGGAACACACGTTACATGTAGTCCTTGGTTCACATTTGTGAGTAACGAATACATGAACTGTTTTTTTTTGTCATTTGAAGAGACACTTTTTTCCCTTCATCAGATGACAAAGAGCACGTTAGAGCTCTTGTGAATTGTACAACCCCGTATCATTACCACTGACGACCATCAAGAGACAAGTGTTTTACAATTACAATCTGCACGTACCGATAACTAGTTTCATTATTAGCATCATCAAACGTATGTGTATACTTTTGTAATTACCTATTAACAAACAAACATTATTTGAAATTTGATAACCTGTGATAGGTGTATTGAAAAATTTGGCTAATTATGATCAAAACAAATATAAACAATAAGGTAAATTTCAAAGTTTAAATAAAAATTAAATTGTATGACATAATGGTACTTGTCTATGTATAACATACACAGAGTACATTAATTTCCTCTTACCTGTAATCGACTGCCGATTCCGATTGACCGCGTCTTCCCTCGACTTGCCCAGAATCAAGTGTAAGAGCTATATTGCGCTTCTCAGCATCCACTATTGATTGGTTGGAACACTAGCAATCACCAAGAACAGTGCTGAGACAGTCAGTTCAGCCTTGACTTGGTCTAAAATTAACAGCCATTGGTACGACTGGCACATATCATGTGATCCGATCACATGACTAACAGCTCCTGCCTGACGAGTTGATGTCACGTGTCGTGGTTGAAATGGCCATGGACATAATCGCTTATATAAAACAAATCGTTATTTCTATAAAGGTGCCGAGGCCGTAGTGAAAATATCAGCTACACGTTTGACTTTTTTGGGGAGATATTTATATCATAATCACTTTTTACAAACCAATTAAATTGGACTTGCATTTAGGGCTGGGACGAGTCCACATTTACTACCCGGGTACCCGCCCCTCTATTACCTGTCCCTACCAGTACCCACTGTAGGTCTCAGGAGATGTCTCAAAATGTCCGATTGGGAACAGTTTTAGCATAACCCTGGCAAACGTATTTAGATACACGTATTAAACAATCTGGTCATTCATACACTGAAGGGGCGGTCGGGTAGCCTAGTGGTTAAAGCGTTCGCTCGTCACGCCGAAGACCCGGGTTCGATTCCCGACATGGGTACAATGTGTGAAGCCCATTTCTGGTGTCCCCCGCCGTGATATTGCTGGAATATTGCTAAAAGCGGCGTAAAACCATACTCACTCACTCACTCATACACTTAATTTGATTTAAGTTATATCTTTATTCAACCACATGAAAAGTCAGAAAGAAATGCGAACATTAGTGACTTGTAGTGTAACCGTAGAGTTCTAGATAATTTGTGTCGTGCATGCATGTCGTTATATAAGTACAATGGCGTTAAAGCCCTATTCACCTCATCTCAATACGCTGCATTTCCAATAAACACGCCAGTTCTCATTGCCTAATGTAATCCAGACATGCTTGTTTTGAAAAGGGAAGTGTCTGTGTTGAATAATTGTTGCCAACATTATGCATGTGGCGCTTCTTAAGTGCTAAGATAGATTAATAAATGATGCAGGAAATTTTTTCTTTTTGTTTTAATTGCGCATCCTTGTTCACAGTCAAATGGATTTATCCACATGTCTACTTTGTCTAACAAGCAAAGCCATTCATCCCTGACTATACCTGGGTTGTATAGTAGCTACTGTTTACCTGTTGTAACAAAAGTCGACGATGTGGGTTGAGCTCATGGCTGCAAAACCCCCATTTCTTTCGCAAACTTTACTTTACTCGACTCCGTGTTTTATACGTGATCGTATTACAACACTACATTAACTCGCTTGTGATATTTGTAACGCAATTACACAATAACTCAACGCGAATTGTGAAATCACAAAGTGCACCCTTCTTTTCCAGACGGATCTATCAGCGCTTGTTTATTGTTAAACTCTAAAAATTTGCAGCATGATCCTAACAAAATGATAAAATAGAATGATAATGTGTGAGTGAGTTTGGTTTATGGCGATTTGAACAGTATTTCAGTTATATCAAGGCGATGTGACAGTAAAAAAACCCACTATAGCGGGTCTTTGAATTGATCAATTTAAACCCATGAGCATGGGCATGGTGCTGACGGACCTACGAACGAACCTTTGGACCCACGATCACAGTTTTCTGGCACGACTAAGATGCGAAATGTACACCTATATTTGAGGAGCCTAAAAAGACTGCCTCTTAAACCCTAAAGAAAGAAGATATAATTTAATACATTGTTATTGATTTCATATATATTGATATATATATCAGTATTTCGGTTGTTATTATTTGAATCCACGTGCATAGGATTCTGGTACAACTAAGGGAAGTAACTCATCAATGACAGCTGATTTTAGACGACTGTACAATGCGCGCTTCTGTTTTGAAACTTTGCCTTTATTTGAAGAATGAAATGACTACGATATCAAATAGCCGTTATTATTCAAATTCTGATTTAACAAGGTCAATATGGCGACCGAATAAGCAGCTGAAAATATTATTTTACAATCCAAATATGAATGAACAGCTTCACAGTGGTTAACGAACAATTACCCTACCCCTCTCTAATAAAACTTTGAGTGAGCGAGTGAATTCAAAACCATTCTGAATTATTCCAGCACCAAGTTTGGGATCCACATATACGTACCCTTGCAGGAAGTCAAATTCGGATTCTTGACTCAATACAAGGAATTGGCCCTCCCTCAGAATACGTTGGTATGAAGTAATGCATTTAAGTCTCGCCCGTGCCAGACGCTTATCTATTCGATTGTACATTATGAGCCAAAATAGCATGTCATTTCTATTCTGGCTACAGAAGATTGCTAGACCTGCAATCCAATGTTCTCTAATATACCGACTCCGACCGTTTATTGAGTTTTGCCTGAGTGCACACCTTCAAGAATACCTATTAGTTGCTGGAGAAAGTAGGACACCGCTCATGCAGCGAACGGGACCCACAGCGCTCTGATCCGCCACTTAACATCGTCGAGTGTTACTTGTCTGTGTTTATTCAACTGAATAACGTTTTTCCTGGGACCCACTGAGTCATTTAGCCACTGCCAGCCAAGATGAATCTTAGTAAGACAAATGAACACATTGATACATTGGTTGCATGAGAATGGCTTCAGCTGATGGACTGAAGTTTGGATTGGTTTGGTTGTTGTTTAACGCCGCACTCAGCAATATTCCAGCTATATGACGGTGGTCTGTAAATTATCGAGTCTGAACCAGACAAGCCAGTGATTGACATCATGAGCATCGTTCCACGCAATTGGGATACGACGACATGCATCAACTAAGCCAGCGAGTCTGATCATCCGATCCCGTTAGATGCCTCTTGCGACAAGCATGGGTTGCTGGAGACCAATTCTAACCACAGCTACTACTACTACTACTACTACTACTACTACTACTACTACCACTTCTACTACTACTACTACTTCTACTACTACTACTACCACTTCTACCGATACTACTACTTCTACTACTACTACTACCACTTCTACCGCTACCACAACTACTACCACTCAATCACCCACTCACTGTCTTTCTATCAACATCTTCTCTTTCACAGTGACGACTGACTTAGCTGCTATAAATAATTCGCAAAGGCGTTAAAAACATACACAACGTTTAATTGAAGTTAAAAATCAATATCTCGCATGTTTCATGGCGGTACTGCTAACACAAGATATAGAGAACGGCAGACACATTAATAGGCATAATGCAATATTCAGACTGTTCATTGGCGGCTGTAAAGGGTCTAACTATGAAGGACTGCGTTGATGGGGTTTGTAGCTGATTATTTGTCAAAACAATCCCTTCGAGGTCCACACACTTCTGTCAACGATGCCGGAGTGTTTGGATCCTACTGATGCAGAAGGCCTGGTTGTGTAGAAAGTCCTCAACAGCAAAAATGACGTCATCATAATTTGCGTATGACATCATCATTATTTGCATAATGCTTGCCATTCGTCACCACTCGCTCCTTTCAACCTGCAAGAAGACTCGTCCCCCCCTCCCCCCCCCCCCCCCCCCCCGTTAATGGTGTACTAATACATCCTTCCTTCGTAGTTAGGTTCAGAACTTTTCAGCCATCTCTAGTATTTCGTAGCTCAAAACAATTCAGTGTGTCAATGAAAATATTGTGTGAGTCTTGTTTATGATCCTTCAAATTACAACAGCTTTGGTTTCGGACCAGAACACCAAACAACGCATGTATTAGGGTGCCCTAGCCTTTGCTCTCTATTGCTTGTGCTTGCATGGCTTTGTTGTCAATAGGAATCCTAACAACTTCTTTTCAAGGTTACCTAACCAATCTATTTCGCCCAGGAACACTTTACCGTACATAATTGAGAATCGATACATACTAACGGTTGTCATGAGCATTTTGTGAGTGTGATGGCCAGGAGTTCTCAACTTTTAAGCTAAAAACTATGGACGTATTTTTAAACGCCAAGTAAATGGATGTTGCATCTCTATTGCCATTCAATTACCAGCTCGGCATCGGCGTAAAACTGGCGCCTGACGTTTCTTTTAGTGACAGTGAATGCTGCGAGTGTCTAGATGCTGTACAATTACCATATAAACTGCAACTGTTTGTGTCTTTGTCGAACCATTCTATATGCAAAAGTACACACACTCTTTATATTTCTGTAACTTGTGGAGGTATATGACAATTTAAAATTTAAAATTCTTCTGATTTTTGAAAGTACTACAGAAAAAAACCGTGTACTTTTTTATATGCCGATGCAGCGTATTTTATTGTGGAACCATGATTGTAATTGTGTTACACTGGTTTTGTTGATATTCGATAGACGCTCATTGCATTGTATTTGGACAGTGATTAGTCGTCAGGAGTGTAGTACTATTTAATGTAGGCAGTCGTTAGGAAGTTACTATATTTAGATGCTAGTGTGGCGTGTAAACTTCTTGTAGGCCGTGGACTTTTTGGATTTTCATTGCAATGTATTTGGACAGTGATTAGTCGTCAGGAGTGTAGTACTATTTAATGTAGGCATTCGTTAGGAAGTTACTATATTTAGATGCTTGTGTGGCGTGTAAACTTCTTGTAGGCCGTGGACTTTTTGGATTTTCTAGCACCGCTAGTTGCTTGTTAGGCTGTATATACAGTGGGACAAGGGCGTGTTTAGGTACCTCTAACCCATTTAGTCTCTCACGCATTTTCATCGCTTCGGAACCAGCTTTCATATGAGGATCACACATCAACCCTGATTCCCTGCCAAGCCCAATTCGGAAGCTTGACCACTGTCGCCGCTGGTTGAATATACATGTAAATGATATCACAGACTTTTGCTATCATTACTGTAGTTTGGTTTTGGATGTAGACCATTGCCATCATATTATTCATTGCCATTGAATATGTTCCTACCACTCTACACTGTGTACTACAATTGTAATTGCCGAACAGATTTCTGTTTAAACATATTGCGTCAATTTGGGAATCGGTTCACAACTGGACATGCTGGATATTCTGAAACATAATGTGCTATGGATTCCAAAAGTTTGTTCGCCTTCTCCTTCCAGAAAAACGAGTTTTTAATTATGTTTTAAAGATCTTTTGTTTTAAAGATGGAAACAAAACTCAAACACAGAATGTGGGACTACCCTTAAACAAAATCCCAGTTGCCTTTTGGAAATGAGTTTTCCTGTATTTTTAGCAACTTAAAACTGGCCTCTGCAAAGTCAGCAGAATTAAATCCACACAGTAAACGATCCTCAGTAGGTTATGGAGCCAGTTCAATATAATATTTAGCTATTGTAATTTCCCTGTACCTAAAGGCAGGCATTCTTAGATGCTGTACTAATGGAATGGACTCCAAAACCCATGGGATGGACTGTAATAAATACTGCTTCGATATTTTTGATACTATAATCCTACCTATCCTGACATGTGGGGTTGAAATATGGGATTTGGAACGAAAAAAAACCCACATGGAATGAGGTATTCAGGAGGGTTCTGTATTTACCTAAAACTGCTAACAATCCACCTGTGCTTAGGGGTTAGGACAGAAACACGTTACAGGTACCACGACACATTCATTCATTCATTACGTTTACTTATGTTCTCGTTATTTAAAGGTATCCACGTGGCATTTGTATGTTATTCCCACACCTGATATGGCCCACGCGATGAAATCTTAATTCTGACAAAACAGTGAGTTTGATTTTACGTCGCCTCAAACAGTATTTCATATATGTCATGGCGTGTCAGCTTAATGTGGGAGGAGAGCCCGAAGTAATACAGGTCTTAGATTGGGATCACTTTTGTTAAAACCAAAAGCACAAAGATAGTGCCGATAAACCTTCGATCCTTCAAAGGTTTCTTGTATCGTGATTTGAGCTCCCCTGTATTGTGTTACAAGTCTATGGAGAGCTTGATTTGTTGGAGTCATGCTCGTGTTTCATCACATTTGAGTGATCCATTCACATAATTTTCATTGCTCTTTTGCCCTTCACGCTCAATGAAATCTGTTTCGACGGATAATCGAGACTGGTTGCAATTGTTCCCTGGAGTTGACGGTGTTCTATTTGTGAACTAACCGACGGTTAGTGATCAACAATACAAGAGCCAATAGACACAGTTAGGACAAGCGCGATGCTCATGTCCTGGTGCTACTAGACGGAAGTATTTTCTGCGCATGCGCTGATGGTCGAAAAATTGTTTCAAGGACCTGTTCGAAGGTCACTTTGAACTGTAACAAATGTTATATTTGGGATAACACTTTCTTAGTAAAGTACAGATTCTCGTACTTTTTGGGGTTGTCCCGTCCGGGATTCGAACCCACACTTGCCAGAGTTAGGCACCTAATCGCCAGTTCACAAAGTCAGTCAGTCCACAACATCCGACAACTGGTAGTCTAGATCACGTCTAGATCGGACTTTCATTTTTGCTATTCTCCACTGTGTATCACATTCCTCTGTGTATTACAGGATATAGGACAAAGACATGTGATACACGTAGATGTGATACATGAAAGATGATACAGGAGAAATGATACAGGAGATATGATACAGGAGATGAGATACAGGAGATATGATACAATAGATGAGATACAGGAGATATGATACAGGAAATATGCTAAAGGTGATATAATACATATGTGATATAGGGGATATGCTACATTAAATATGATACAGGGAATGTCCTACAGGAGAAATGATACAGGATATATGATACATGAGAAATGATACAGGAGACACGATACAGGAGATGAGGTACAGGAGATATGACACAGGAGATATGATACAGGAGATGAGATACAGCAGATGAGATACAATGGATAAGATACAAGAGATATGATACAATGGTGTGAGTAAGTTGGGTTTAACGCCGCTTATAACAGTATTCCAGTTATATCACGGCGTGTCAGCTTAATGTGGGAGGAAAGCCCGAAGCGATGCAGGTCTCAGACGTTTATCACTTCGGTGAAACCCACGAGCACGGGTATGGTGCTGACAAACCTAGAAACAGATATGATACAAAAGATGAGATACAGGAGATATGATACAGGGAATATGCTAAAGGTGATATAATACATATGTGATATAGGGGATATGCTACATTGAAAATGATACAGGGAATGTCCTACAGGGGATATGTTACAAAAGATATGCTGCAAGAGATAATATATAGGTGACGGATATGAGAATCCGCGACAGTGTCCCGAAAGTGACCAGTGCCTCTTACATGTATAAACATACTGGAAAGATGAACAAAGCGTCAGCCCAATATGATGATCTGCGCTTCTTACACGCCCGGACTACCACCAACTCCCATACACGTTCTCCATTCCAAAGTCGCTATATGATGGCGCGATATTTTGCGAGCCTCTAAATAACAATTATAAAAATAAATATGGACTATATATTCCAAATTGCACATTCGATTAAAGAACGATTAACCTTCTGATAAGACCTAGTTATTTCGAGAATGGCGAGTTTGGCCATTGATTAACCGTCAAGTTTATTAACGGAGATTATGAGAATCCTGACGACCCTGCCACGAAGTTGACAGAATCTGATGGGATGTCTAGACCAAGCGACTAAGCTAAGCAAATAACACTTGATTTAGTTTTGTACTTGAACATACAGGTGTACACACATTCAAAGCATCGTACTTTCCTATTTTTGCAATTTTGTGTTAACTGGATACAGAGAGTCGATTTGAGTAATGCAGAGATGCAAATACTCATGATCGAAATGATCGACAATACTGCCACATGTATGACTTAATCAAACATATGTAATGTTTGACATCTTCTTCTGCATTATGCTGTTCATATTTGCTGACTTTATTAAACAGACCTGTTCACAATCGCAGAATTACCCCAAACAATATTGAAGCGCCGAATCATTATGCACCTATATAAGGAGGACGCCAGATGTTGGGATGTAATGTCCTGGCCGGCTCGTGGCGAGATGGCATCGAAAGATAGAAATAGAAAAGGACACATAGTTTTCAAATTGCGAGGACGTTAAGGGGCTTTCTTGAATTCAGAAATATTTATGAAAATAAAACACGCATACACAGGTAACACACGATTTCGTCGTGTCCTTGCAAGAAAGCGACAAAAGAGTCGATAGTACGATTCCGACTACATCTTCTGCATGTGTTTATGAATAACTATCAAATAGTGATGATACCAGGTGTTTGCCAAAAGGTTGCACCTGTCACAAACGCATGCAAATGCAAGTCAATTGTTCACCTGAAAAATAATGGGAACATAGGGTACAAGTCAAAAAAGGGAATTGCATAAGACATCATTCTTGTCACTGATGCGTCAAATCTGGAAATTTCCTCCACATGTCTACTATAAAACTTTTTGAAGGCTATACTGAGGCCTTGAACTTCTGAGCAAGAGTCGTGTGACCCTTTTTGAAATCTCACTCAAACTTAAAGGAGCGCCTATGTCGAACAGCTGACCATCTTTCAGAAAATCAGTAAGTGTGGCATACTGCGTCTCTTGTCTTCGTGAGATCTTCGAAAGATAGTGGATCTATCGTAAAAATAAAATGATCCAATTCTCTGCGCAGTCAACTCTTGACTGGTAAGCTAACATAAAATAAATGCCTGTTTTAATGGTAATCTAATCTGCTCCAAAGGGTCAATTGTAACAAAGAAATACTGTCGCGTCGTGTTGGTGTTCTCTAACCTTTCCATCACGCTTTGTCCGGATTAGTTGTGTAAATAGAACAGCTCCATCTTAACCCAACGACTTAAAACTTTTTGTTTGATAACTCAGCCATTCAACTCTTGATAACAAATGTATGTGCGTTGTCAGCGCTTTGCGCATGTTTTGTTGCGTGAAAGCTAGCGCATTATTATTATTTACAGATTAAAATAAACAAAATGCAGCAAGGAGGGTTTGGGTGATCCTGTCAGCCAGGCTGGTTAGGCTCATCATCAGCTCAGGGCCCTTGCCCCCTCTACACGCAGCCCAGACAGAGAATGGGACTTCTCCCAGGAAGCGCTGCCTAGTCAAACCCACCCAGAACTTTTCGGAGAATGTGAAGACTCCCCAACACTGCAGCCTTCTGCATTACCCAGATTGTCAGAAGGGCTGTATTCCTTGTAAGAAACCCGGGTACTCTTCCAATGTCAGTCAACAGATTTGGAGGTGCCAAACCTAAGGCACCAAGAACTACGGGGAATCGGGATGCAAGCATGACATTCGAAAGCGAAGTCCGCATATTTGCCATGTTTTCCCCGAATCTTATCAATCACATTGGTGTCAATCAACTTTTAACTATTGTAGTGTCGTTCGTGTTATATGTTTGACAATAACAGTTGGTGCAATGTGAGTGAAAATGTGCGTCGCACATTGAACTCATGTTTGGAATCGAATCCGTGACTCGCGTGACAAGTGAACGCCTCGACAGCTAGGGCACCCTCAACGACTCCAGTTAAAAGAATAACACGAACCAAAAATAATTGTTTTAAGAGGTCGGGGTGGTTGCATAGCCTAATGGAAAAGTGTGCGCTCGTCACACCGAGGCCCAGGTTATTTCCCGACATGGGTACAATGTGTGAAGCCCTTTTCTGGTGTTCCGCGACGTGATATTGCTGGAATATTGCTAAAAGCGGAGTAAAACCAAATTCACTTACTCACTAAATCTGTTCGACGTCTCACCCAAAACATTGGACTCAATCCTTCACTAAATATTGTGGCTAACACCAAAGAGTTACATCTACAGGTAACCTAGCACTGCACTTTAAAAAGGTAGATTTAACTCCTGACCGTACATTGGTCCTCTGGCAGGAAATCGTAGTCCGTTTGGCTGTCTGTACACGTGTCTATCAGCATATTAAACCAGCGATCTCTTTCGCTAATTCTTTTTGTTTGTTTGTTGTTTTACGCCGCGCTCAGCAATATTACAGCTATATGACGGCGGTCTGTAAATAATCGAGTCTGGACCAGACAATCCAGTGATTAACACTTAGGCATCGATCCGCGCAATTGGGATACGATGACATGCATCAACCAAGTCAGCGAGCCTAACCTACGACAAGCATAGTCGCCTTTTTCGGCAAGCATGGGTTGCTGAAGACCTACTCTACCCCGGATCTTCACGGGTCAGCTAATTCTGTAGGAAAATGTCCTACAAATTCCCATGAAGGCGAATGTTTCGCTAATTCTGTAGGGAAATGTCCAACAAATTCTCAGGAAGGCTACAAGACAAATGTTTTACAGCACTACAGTCTCTCTACTGCACATGAAAAAACTTTGTTCTCTTGGTCAGGAATCTGACACTGTTTGGTAACGTGATATCGTGGTGACATATTATGAATTCGTGACTTCAAGTTGTGCTGTCGTATTGCTGCGTCATCCTTGCAAGCAGTCCCCAAAACTGTTGCGTTGCCATACGATCGCGGTAGTGATAATGAGGCCACATCACAACACCGATGTCACCAGTAAGTCAACATTGGTCCTCTGTTCCTTGTGGCATTGTTTGCGTTATTTGTTATGGTATTTCAACGTTTCTTTGGCGAGGTGTAACTGTTTGACATTTGGCTTGTAGTGTATCAGTTTCTCAGTTGACATTAAACTTGCGTACAAACGAGGCCACCACTCCAAGATGGTAATATTTGTTTGTTGTTTAACGCCGCACTTAACAATATTCCAGCTGTATGACGACGGTCTGTATATAATCGAGTATGGACCAGACAACCCAATGATTAACATCCTGAGCATCGATCCACGCAATTGGGATAGGATGGCATGCATCAACCAAATCAGCGAGCCTGACCATCCGATCCTGTTCGTCGCCTTTACGGCAAGACCTATTCTACCCCGGATCTTCACGTACCAAGATGGTATTAAGAAAAACCCTTTCCATATGCATTAGAAATCAATCGATTGTACGATTCCTACTATAATTCCGAGTATGTGTTTTTGAATCACTATCAAATATTGATGATACTAGGTGCGGGCGTAAAGGTGAGCGTATCCTGCCCCACCGGTGGCACCCGTCACTAACACATGCAACGGCAAGTCAATTGTTCACTTGGAAAAACACGGGAACGTGTGGGACTAGTCAAAATAGGGAATTGCATCAGACATCATTTTTGTCACTGATGCATCAAGTTTGGAAATGTCCTCCGCATGTCTACCATAAAACCTTTTGAAAGCTTTACTGGGGCCTTGAATGTTGTACCCTTAATCAAACAACTTCTGAGCTAGAGTTGTGTGACGCTCTTTGAAGTATTGGCAGAGAGAACATTCTCTATGGTACCTTATGTTGTGAAATGTAGACACAAAGGACTGAACAACGAAGTTGAATGTTATGTTAACAACAACATAATACAGTTGTGTTTTTTACCTTTGTTCAACATACGCATAACGACCTTCACCTAGAGACAGACATCATTAACTGAGGAAAAAAGGAAAATATACCTATCAGATTCTATCATATGTTTAATGTTCAATTGAACATATCTTAAATTAGCAATATTATATCCAAGCAATGAGGTCTATTGGCACCTGGTCAGCATTCAAAGATTTCTACAAAGTTCTATTTTTGTAAACATAATTTGATTTAAAACTTTTCAAATTAAAAAAAAAAATGTTTTCTGGGCGTGGTTGGGTAGCCTATTGGTTAAAGCGTTCGAGCCGAAGGCCCGAGTTCGATTCCCCACATGCGTAAATTATATGAAGCCCATTCACTGTGCCCCCCGTCGTTATATTGCTGCCATACTGTTAAATGCTGCGTAGAAACATACTCGACCCTTGAAGATCCGGGGTAGAACAGGTCTCCAGCAACCCATGCTTGCCGTAAGAGGCGACTATCGGGATCGGGTGGTCAGGCTCGCTGGCTTGGTTGTTGCATGTGGATCGATGCTCATGATATCAATCACTATATTGTCTGGTCCAGACTCGATTATATACAGACCGCCGTCATAGAGCTGGAATATTGCTGAGTGCGGCGTTAAACAACGAGTCAAACCAAATTATGGTATTGTGTGTGCAAATGTGACAGTATCAAACGATTATTTATACTTCAATTAATGATAAATCACGTGCATAGTTGTATTATATACCTATCAATGATATGAGGTATTCTGCGTGTGCGATAGAGCGAACATGGAGACGGTCATATCACAGACTGTATTATAACCAGACCTGTATAATAGCTGAGGTGAGGTGAGGTGAGGTGAGGTGAGGTGAGGTGAGGTGAGGTGAAATGAAATGGGATTTAACGACGCGTCCAAGTTTATTGCACATATATTGCGAACGTGCATGCACGTGTGTGTGTGTGTGTGTGTGTGTGTGTGTGTGGCTGCTTGTACTAGTCCCTACTAATGCTGATTTCATAGTGCTAGCCCACTGAGATACAATACTGCAGTTCAACATGAATACCCCACTCAGACACAATAAACTGACTCTGACCGGAACAGTCCTTGTTTAAGCCCTTAATGCCGAGCGCCAGACAGGGTAACAACAAGTACCATCTTTTAACGTCTGTTTGGTATGACGTGTCCGGGGATGGGACCTGGACCTTTCGCTCTCCGGACGACGCCCTACCACCAGACCACGGAGGCGATTGGCCCGTATTACAGGGTCGGACCCACTTGTCAATGCACTTTGAATGGGCGATCGACACCAGCCCGGGTGGTAAGAAAATAAGAGTTACGTCCCTTAATGCGTCGTCTGCTCGTCTTTTTAGCTAGCTTTCCAGTGACAACGACTTCCAACAAGGTGAAAATGTTTTGCATTCCCTCAAATTATTACCCTAGGAACAGATGGTGAGATCATACGTCCGTGCGTCACGTGGTTCGTACAAGGCTAAACTCGTTTTATTCGTTTTGATTGGATAACCGAGATCTCGCTAAAGTCACGCGTGAAAGGAACTTCTGGAACTTCTTAAACCAAACAAGGTCACCAAACGCACCATTTCGCTTGGCATTCTATATTAGTTATGCATAGAGCTACTACAGATATTATATAACCGGGCGATATCCCGTTGCCATGTACAACTACATATACACCGTGGCCACTTTCGCTCCTGACAATTTGACTTAATATAAAAAGTCAGTTTAAAATATTTGGAACGATATCTAAAATTACATTGGATGCTCCGGCTGTGCCATCTGTGTCCCTTAAGAAGCGGAAAGTGTGTCGGAAAGTGTATGTCTGCTCAGAGTGAACAGTCCCGACTCAAATCACACGAAATCTCCGTAGAAGTGCCCCGACTTCTGTGGCCAAAACATCCTAAATGTGAATAACAATTTTCCTTTTTTAATCGCTAGCGTAAAATGTAGAGTGTCGATCGCAGTTGTCTTTCCTTATAGTAATAGTGACCTTGTACTTCGTTTGAAGCTGCCACTGACATAATGTGTCTACAAGCAGATTCGAGTGTGTTGATTATAACTCTGATTTCCCTTTTCCAGAATGGTACGGAAATGATTTAATTCATCTGATTTAAATTCAACGAACCAATTTGATCGCAAAGCCGGGATACCGGCGTTGGTATTGACCGAATGTAGGTCCGAGATTCAAATGTTAAAGAGCGGCCATGTTTGACTTTTGAAATTCTTCTTACATTTGTTATGAGTACTAACAGCTATGTGCTTGAATTACCATGAGTTGAAGAAATGCTTAAATAAAGATCTTGAGATTTACTGTTTCCATGTTTGCAAACTCAAAAGCAGAAACACTTTGTTTATACGTATGAATAGACATGTCAACAATGCCCATTTTCAACCATATATCAATACTCAGGCGCAAACAGATTTGCAGCCGGTTTTGGTATGGTCTGTTTGACGAACGAAAGTTGTTATTTATTTCTACTTAAATATATACCACACTCATTAATTATAGTTAGATACCATCTTTATGATACTAATAAACTTTCTCATAACTTTCGCTTTCGCTTGGTCAGATACCATAGAAAGTCAACTCGTTTCGTGAAAATGGTATCTGGCGAGAACGAGTGTAGTATTCTCTATTAGTATTGGAGGAATAGAAACATGCAGGTGTGGGATACTAAATCCATTATCATAATTGTATAGTACAAGGTAGACCTAGTTGTACTCGCGGGGCAGTCGGGTAGCCTAGTGGTTAGAGCGTTCGCTGGTCACGCCGAAGACCCTGGTTCGATTCTGGTGTCTCCCGCCTTGATATTGCTGGAATATTGCTAAAAGCAACGTGAATCAATACCCACTCTCTAGTTGTACTCGACTTTACGGAGTGTTTAGCTATTAGAACTATCAAATTCCATATTTGGGAAGGGAAACAGTAACAAGCGAAAAGTTGTTCGTACACAGAGCAACTGCAAGAACATTTTAAAATTCAACATCCGGTCATTCATACAGCTGGTATTTCCCCTGAGCCATCAATTCGCGTTCCTCTTTTTACCATATAATGGGTAGGTTTCTAGGCAGGATAAAGCCAACGGATAAAAACGGATCAAAGGTCAAGTAGGGACTACTTTCAGTGTGTCCTAACAGACATGGCGTCGGCGATAGTGTCAGAATTAACCATCGGGAATCCTGAGAAACTACTGCGATAATTGCTATCATTATCAAAAGAATAGTCTATTATACTGCAAATCAGTGTCTAACTGTGACCTAGCTAAGGCTTTTTGCAAGTTGTGGCAACTTTGGAGATATTAATTGCGAAACCATTTAGAGGACACTAGCCTAGCTAGGGGGATCAGTTTCCATATCTGTGCCTGTAGACCTGTGCGGCTTGGAACCTTTTCCCCAAACTAAAACGGTTTGATTTGGCCGAAATATTTCCGAATCGTACCTTGTCGCTGTGTGTACATCTGACTGCACTTTGTAATGTTATGACAGGACAGGCAGACAAAACAATCGTGACGTCTCACAGACTAGGGTTGGAGAAGCTTCCCTTTGATAAAGGGCAATTACTCCAGCGGACAGACCCATGGGTTGCTGCAAAAGGCAAGTAGAAACCATTTGTTTAGGCAATTGTTCGTTTGCCTAAATATCGTGTACGCCACTGTATAAGAAACAGGTTTCAGTTGGAACTATAATGACGGTTGTCACTGTCCGACGGACGCGTCACTTGCCTTCTGTCGTTATATATATTTATGCGCACATTCCAGGAAAACTTGCAATGTTTAGGTAATGTTTGAGATGGGAAAATATATTTCGAGCACAGAATTGAAGAATGACATTATATGATAAAGAGGTTATCATGCTTGTGTGTTTGGGGATGGTAAATATCCTGTATTAGGAATATACACTATGTATTCCTAATACAGGATATTTACCATCCCCAAACACACTCGCGTGAGAACCTCTATACATTCGTTATATTTATATCTATACATCCGCTATATCTATATCTATATATCCGCTATATCTATACCTACATGTCCGCTATATCAATATCTACATATCCGCTATATCATGTCAGTCGTGCCTCTCCCCTTCATTCCGAGCAATAGTTCAGCGTGGAGCGTCTTCATTTCTCAATTGCAATTGATTTGAGCTTTACAGTTTATTCAAATTTTACGGAAAAAACTATTTTTGCTTAGAACTAAGCGTTACAATCAAAGATTTGGTCAAGTCATTCCAGAAAGCTTCTGGTAGGAATTTAATAAATGTGACACGTGGCTTATCAACATGATGTGCCATGTTGTCCCATACTTTGACATTTGCTCACTGGCACTTACATGCCCTTTCATGGATCGAATGGCCAAACTCCGGCGGTATGGATTATTGCTCATAATATCAATCACCGGGTTGCTAGGTGCGGTTTTGGAAAAGAGAAATAAAAAGACTTTGTTGTGAAATTTGAGTGGCAGGTGCAGTCAGAAGGCCTATCTTTTTCGCAAACACCAGGCGTCATCACATTTTTAGTGACCTATTCATATAAGTAAACTACTTTAATAACGGACCTGCTACGAACTGGCGGATATAACGAACTGTTATTTTGGTCCCGGCCAGCTGCTGCGTATATGCTGTTCAATGTATATATGCTTATAACGGACTACGGTCAAATGAACTGAAACTAGTGGTCTCTTTGAGTTCATAATAACCTTAGTTTGCTGTAATTGTCATCACTTTTTTGCATTTTCTGTTTCGGCAATCTGACCGTTTTGGAAGAGAGAGGTCAGTTTTGCAATAAAACATAATTTTCCAGTTATTCGTATAGCACTGAAACAATAATTTAGGATTAAAGACAAGAGGCGAAATATTTTTTGCTGCTTTTAATTGATGGAGCAGAGCAAGTAAGCGGACAGACACTTAAAACTTAACAGTTATTTTTCATCTGAAGAAGTGGTGTAAAGTATAATTGAATTGTCTTTTAACAAAGAGCCCGCACGTTGCTTGTCAAAGTATTCACACTTGTACTGATTGCCAATGTCAAGTTGCCAAGCACGTTTTTTGGTACGCGCAAGCATTAAGCAATAATTTATTTTGTTAGTTGTAAAATGTAATATATATCTCACAAATTCTCTTCGTATTCACCTCCGCGAAGCGGCTGTAATAATGTTGAAGTCGGACTAAAACCTGAAGTATACACACTAAATATGCATGTGCAAATCACGATGTCTTCCTTCCGAAGCGCACGTAAAATCTTGTCACATTGACCAAAGATCCTAAGTCCGTATCCAATACCAAAGTTGTAGCTTCAAAACATGAGATCATTTTGTTTTGAAGATGACAATGACAATCGGTAAGGTATGGAATACTGTAAGGGACATTCCCGCAATCTCGCATTCTCGACCTTTGGAAACGAGGTAAATATGCCCAAAACACGAGATTTAGTCTCCAGCAATCTATGAATTTACCTTTGTGTCTGTTTGACGCATCTTTATTCACCTTTCAATGATCGGCCTGTTGATCAATGATGACTAACACTGTAACCGCCACAGGTTCATTAACAACTTCGGAAATCTCTCCCGTAACGTTTATGGTGTCGGCCATTTTGACGTCTTGTACTTGATGTAAATGTATTACGACGCGCTGTCATTGTGACTGACTTACTGAGGTAATGAGGATATGATTTGAACACATGTGCTGCGTAAGATGTTTCTGAAGAGCAAGTTGTGCATCCATACGCCCATGTTACCTCTCTTTTACTCCGGGAGATGGCTGGTTGTTTTATGGCTGAGGTCTCATGTACTAAATAAAATTGTGTTTAGATCTTGGCCTACGTCCCTTGAGGTAAGAAATTATGATAAAAAAATTATAAGAGTTGACTTTTACTTTGTGTGAGTTCATTGGAGCAAGCTCCGACGTTCATACAGTTTGGCCCTCACTCTATGAAGGTTCATACTCCAATGAACTCACACAAAGTGAAGGTCAATTCTTAAATAAATTCCGCGGACAGTATGTTTTTTTTTATCTCTGAATATTTTTCACTTTCACAACGTTCCATGATCACGTGCTCACTTTCAATGCCCGCTCCGTAACCTGTATGGCTCTATTGCCTCCCACGAGTTACAGTGCGCCGTTTGTCACACACTCCGATGTTGCCTCTTGTCTGAAGGAAACCATGGTGAATACCTCCTGTTGTAATGGAATATTCCTACTCACTTCATATTGGACCGGCTCAGATGAGATAAAATGTTGGGGCGAGGACAGGTGACAGTTTAGATGACTAATCCATTTTGGAAAAATACAGAGTAAACTAAACTAATAAATAAAGGTCAGAAGTAATCCAATTAACCCACTATCATGTAACGAGGCAATTGGCTCCATTCAACCAACTTTATTCTTGAAAGAATTACAGGACTGTTTATATGTTTAGCGGTCGTGTCAATGTGCTCGATATCCCATAACAGTTGGCAGAACTCCTGAATGGCCAACCGCTCAATAATTTTGCCAATACATAACACTGACTCTAAAACAACACTTATTCTTTGATTCCTTTTACTTTTAGTTTGGCAAATCTGCAGGAGATGAGATGCTGGACAACCTTCAGTCAGAATTTTGATAAGTAATCCATACTGGAAGCTTCACTGTAAACTAAAACTGCATGTGGAGTGGACTGAGAGGTGAGCATTCGTGCCCCTCTCATGGCCATTTTTGCGACCGGGTTCCGTCTTAGCGCAAACGGGCATACCTAAAACAATTGTCAACTCGTTGCGTAATGGTTCACATATATTTCCCCATATATTATATATATTTCAGATGCAATTTAAAGCACATCGGGACATGTGGAATTATACGGTATGATTGAACACATTTAACTGTGTCTTGGGTATATTTTTCGATGCAAGACATATGTAAAATCAAAAATGATTTCTGAGGGATTCTTTGACGAAGAACTTGAAATCATACGCGCATTCTCATTGGTTTGTCGTATTCTCGCACATAACATTCATCGATAGGGGGACGAGTTTTCTTGCATGTTACGGAAAGGGGCGAGTGGTGACGAATGATGTATCAGCGTACGTTCTCTCACCTGATCGGGGGCCACGGGTGTCCCAGTCGTCGAAGGCGCCTCAATTCGCTGTGCAGAGTGGCGTCCCTTGGACATGCCAGAAACCGATGATAGTGGCTTCCAATCCAGTTTCGCCCCGATTATGTTTCTATGTTTGTCAGCACTATACCCGTAAACGTCAGAGACCTGCATCACTTCGGGCGTTCCGGCCAGATTAAGCCATGATATCAATGGAATACAGTAGAAACCGGCGTTAAACTCAACCCACTCACTCATTCACTCGCACCTGATCGTCAGATGGAAGTCTACCATAGATTGTTATGCCTTCTGAAGACACATGTGCAGCAGAAGCAAGGTCAAGAATATGCTCCAGACAGTTCAAACAAGCATGTGTGTGACAAAGGGTTGGTGTTACTAATGGGAAGATACCCAATGGCATGAAATAGATTATCATACCTCCATGTCAGAATGATGAGATCTGATTGGTCCACGTGATCTTGATAAAATAATTTGTATCCCGCCTTGGAGGGGAATACATTTCTCAGCGGGGGAATACATCTCTCATACCCCGCCACGAGCAAGGCAGGCTGCACGTGGATTTCTGAGGGGCAGAATAAATCCTTTATGCCCCACTTCAAAGAAAAAGCCGCACGCTTTTTCCGAGTCAATTGAAGTCACGTGACATAGTGCAAGCTAACCAATCGAACAGCTGTTTTCTATCAATTGTGAATCTGTTTGAATTATTATGCTAACCATCAGAAAGTAAAACAAAAACAACATTTTGGTAGAAATGATTGGGCGCAGTTTATTTCAAATTGGACAGTAGCTGGGAGCCTAGGGACCCAAAACCTATAGTGGGTGCCTACCCGAAGGTACCTTGGCAACCCAAGCAAAGCAAAGGAAGCACACACCTACGAGGATTATCAACATTCACATCGATACGGCCTCCTTAAGCACCGCAGCAAAAACCTAGTACACAAGCAGTGTACGCACATACAAATCAAAGTATTACCAGTAGGAGTGTCACACTGACTGGCGATACTGAGACTAGTTAACAGGTAGAGTATCACATAGCCTGCTATTACTCTAGCGAAGCAAACTCAGTGCAATAACAACCAGCAAAAAGCATTTGGCCCCCAGACTCCCCGCCATCACTTCTTGTCTATACAAGTATGTCCCACCAAATGCACCACTGCTAGCAAGCCACCAGATTTTTTGTATTAATAAGCTAGAAAGCCAACATATGAATGGTTTTCAAAGCATTTTCAAGGCTGTCGTGCAAAATTGTTAAATAAATGTTAATACCCAAATCAGAGAGGTGGGTCCATACACGGGGTCACTGAGATATGGAATTAGTGTATTAGTGGTCCATACACCATACACTGGGTCACTGTACATGCCAGATATTTGACTTGTTATGTTATGTTTTACCAAAGTACCCCCTCGGCTACAAACAGCCACAGCAGCAAACCGATTGACCCTTTGGCGCTAATGCTCAATTGTAGCATTATTCTTGGCCCAACGCCAGTGTAGTCGAGGAAGCATCTCTGACCACATTAACTTGGTTTGGGGCATAAGCTTAGTGGTAGCTTGAATATCCGCCTCTATAACCGAGCATAACTGTTACCACTTCTATGGACAAGGTCATTGGACCCCAACTGTATAACAAGTATTTTGGGGGGTGGTGACCTCTGGATCTTTCATCTGAGATATGGAATTAGTTGGTGCCACTTGATGCCCCTTTTCCCAAGCCAAGTTATTCCTCCTCTAAGTTTTTCCACAGACAGATGTAAACCTATCGGTCGTCCAACTGCCCTTCTGTGAGCCCAGTACACAATCGATGAGCCGATTATCCAAATTTCTGTGAGCATTTAAAGATTTTGATGACGAGATACTGAATTAAGCCAAGTTGATTCTAATATATAATTTCAACTTCACCTTTGACTTCCACCGGTCCCACTCCTTGATTGTTTGCTCTGGGATGCCTGGAATTACAGCTGTGGTGGCGGCACCAATGCAAAATGAGTGTGATTTGTATGATGATGTACTGCAGCCAATAAATCTAAGCCTTAGCAAGTACAGCCCTGAATTGAAACTGAGTCACTGGGCTAGTACTGTAGTGAAGAAACAGTTCAGGAGCTGAGGACTTCCGTCGAGTTGACAAGTATGACCTCAAATTGTAAACAGCACACAACGAAGTGCTATGTTTGGCTATTTGCAGAGTTGAGCCATGACCTGTCTGATCAGTTTTAGAAAATCTTATTTTTAGAGTACTATCGTTATCTAGGAGTGTGACATTAACAAACTGTAATCAGCCCTCATGTTTTGATCAAGCTGGTGTGACCTCACTTATCCGAAAAAATCCAAAAAATGTAAGCGACAACATGGCCTTGAACAAGCATGCTTCATAGCGTGATGAGCAGACATGCTGCAAACCGTGCATCAGTTTCTCAAGCAAACAAAGGGTAATTGGGGCTCTGCTATCATCCATGGAAGACATGTTCCTCATACCTTTCAGCATTTTTCTCAATAGGAAGTCATCAGGTCAGGAAAGCCAAGTAATTTATGTTGTCTGCCCAATCCTGACAAATGTTGTGCAGCTGTAGCTGGCGATGCCTGTTTTAGTGACAAGTAACCCAAGTATCTAACTAAATGCTGTAAGGGCGCTGGCCATGTGACTGGAAGACCTACTTGTGATCTGAACATCTCAAATTGATTTACTGCAGATTTATATGCTTTCCTAGTATTCTCTGCGATCGAATGCTCTAGGGGGCTTTCAGCTTCAGTAACCAGTGATTCCAAATTGAAGTTGGTATCTGTGTTGACTCTGAGTCCGCACCTGGTGCCAATGGACAAAACCTCTGAAATTCAGATCGAGACAACGAGTCTGCTATTGTGTTGAGCGTACCTGGAATGTATATGCCTCTTACCATTAGATTAACTACCAAACAGCTGAGAACTAATGCTCTTATGAATACCGTAACCCGCGGTGACTTTGCAGATAATTTGTTCAATATGGTCACAATCGCTTGATTGTCAGAGTTGAAAACAACTTTCTTGTGTTGGAGGTGATGACCCCACAGGTTTACTGCAATGATTATTGGAATTAGTTCTAAAAATGTGATGTCAGAAAGGAAACCAGCTTCAATCAATTCCTTTGGCCACTTTTCTGAAACCCATCTTCCGTTGAAATATATCCCAAACCCCTTGTCTTCTGCACCTGCACTATCTGTGTACAATTGAATCTGATCATTTTCCATCTATTATGAAATACAGATATGCCATTGTGTTTTCTGAAGAAGAAGAACCATGTTGATGAATCCAATTTGATCTCTTTAGCAATGGGAATCCTGTGATGTGGTTTGTGAACAGACTTCGTGGAGTCAATCATTATTCTAGAGAAAGGTCGTCCCATAGGGATAGCTCTGCATAGAAAATAAATTTAAGGTTCCAATGAGAGACTGCATCCTTTTCAAAGTGACTTTGCGTTTTCCCATTAATTCCGAGAGTAGATCCAGACACTTGGCACTTTTATCTGCAGGAAGCCTGACCAACATCTCTGTGTCAATTTCTAGGCCCCAAAAGGTGATCTTTGCACAAGGTTGTACTGTTTTGTCATGTGCTACAGGGACCCCCAACTCTTCACAAAGATTCATTAAAGTATCTAGTGCTATGCTGCATTCATTTGTATTCATCTCATCTCCAAAAGGAAAGTCATCAAGGTAATGTAAATCATCTCCAGCTTGAATTGATTGTTGGACAGCCCATAGAGGAAAAGGTGCACACTTTTCAAAGAAGGCACAACTTACCTTGCATCCCATGGGTAGGTACATATCCACATAATGCTGTTGCTTGCATTTTATTCCTAACAGATTAAAGTCTGAATGATTAATAGGACAAAGTTTAAAAGCGCTCTTTAAGTCAGACTTTGCTAACTGGCAGCGTTTACCTAAAGTTTGAACCATTTCAACTGCACTGTCAAAACTAGTACATTTCACTGATGCTGACTTATCCTCAATGTGATCATTAACTGAAGAGCCTATCGGATAGGACAAATGGTGTATTATTCGAAACTGACCTGGTTCTTTTTTAGGTACAATACCTATCGGTGATATCCTGAGATTAGGTATTGGTCGATATTGGAATGGACCTAACATTCTCCTGCTTTTATTTCTTTATTGTTTATCATGAGTGACCACAGTGTTTCCTTCTGCAGATTTTAGGTTAGGAGATTCTGTTTCCTTACGAGGACCACTACAGTTCAAAACAAAACCTTGTGTAAAACCTTCTATTAATTCTGCTGCCGCTGCCTGATCCAGATACCTTTCGAGCAAACTTCTCAATACACTAGTCTTAACGGGTGAGAAACCTTTACTGGGAAGCTGAAATTTTTGGCTTATTTTGGTTTGTTCCAAATCTGCAGGATTTCATGGGATGAAGTTTGGTACACTGATTACAAGAATGGGAATACTTGCAATATTGTCTGCTACAGCTCCGGTAATTGTAATCATAACATGGCGATTGGCGACGGCCCTGCATGTTGGACTGGGGTGATCTAGTCTGCATACTCTGTTTGGAGTGGGTGCTCATGAACATATGCCAATAATCTGGATAGATTCTTGCCCATGAATTGCTAGGATCACGTGCCTGTCTAATTCTAAAATGTTGATCATATGACTCCAACCCATCCCGGCATACTTTTGTGCTGCCCACCTAATGGTATGCATATACTTAATCAACTGTTGGTGCTTTTTGTGGGAATCTCTCCATGTAAACGCTCATGTAAATAAGGAACCATTCCTCAATAGTGCCAATGCTGGCTGAAGGTTTTTTCATTACCTCAGTACCACCCCTACTATTCATTGTCACCATCCCAATATGCTGTGATTCAACAAATCCTGTTTGGGTTGTCTTCAGAATATTACTGAAATCAATGTAATCTGAATTCCAGATTTTTTCTTTCAGTGAATGTGGCAATGGGTCGCATATCTTGTCTTCTACACACCAAATAATGGGGGTATCGTTCATATCTTCAGCAATTTCTGAACTAGTTTGGCTACTCGACTGACCACCCTGTTCATGGTTAAAGTTAATTGATGGAAAAGTGGAAACAGAAACCGCCTCACCTGATTTTGGCGCCTTTTTGGTCCATGTCAGCCGCCATTTTCAATCGCTTGTAGCCACCTGTGGTCCCTGTCCCGTCAGTGTTCTGCGTCGTCCGTGTTGCGTCGTCTGTCCCCTCTGTCTCATCTTGTTGACGCTTTCGGCCGTCTTCCTTCGCATTTCATTTCTGTAGCTTCTTGCCTCGTGGCATACTGTTTATTGGCGAGCCGCTGGTAAAATTTAACTGCACTTAGCGTTCTGACATCATCGGCAGGAAAAGACTAACGCCACTTGAATCTGTATATATAGTCAACGTTACCAAAGGGGGGTAACTCTCAGGGCCCATCAATATTCCATGCCGCTAATAAATGAATTTATCCTGGTATTATATCTTTTACTTAGCGGATAAATTTAATTATTTTTACAATGTCATATTAAATCATTTCGGCTCCTGGTATAAAACCTAACGCGAGACGAAAAAAAACCCATGTACCCAGAGTGATCCTGATACAGATTATAGTATGTGTGGTCTATTGCGCTGTCCTCTGGGCAAGCCAGGTCCTTATCATCGCTGGTTCCAACCCAAGGTTCGCAGTATACTCGCGTACTCGAGTGTATCACCATATGTACTCAAAACGTTTGCATCACTTCCGGCTTTCGACCCATACAATAATAACACGCCTTGATTAAACTTTAAATTCTGTTTTAATCAGCAGTAATCGAAATTCCAACTATTAGCAAAAGGGGAATTAAATGAAAAATAACATCCCCAAACTTTGAAAAATCTGTTGTGGGCATTTTTGTTCATTTCCATACACCTTATCAAGATAAGTACCCTCCGAACTATGTTTTGATGAAACATACCTCTTTTTTTCTACAGTGAAGATGGGGAGATGGGGCGGAAGAAAGCGTTATACTCGTTGTGACGAAATCCCGGGTTTGATTCTACACATAGGTCCAACGTATGAAGCCTATGTCACATTTACAAAAAAAATAATTTTAGTTAATGACACACCGCCTCGTTGTACAGTTGCTATCAGCCTTTTGTCATACATACACGAAGCATGCATAAGTATGATGGCATTTCCTGAAAATATATCCTCTCAAATGCATTTGTTTAAAAGATGTATATGGGACACTGCCATGAGGAAACAAAGCATTAGGGGTCTGTGTTATGACTACAGACAAAATACATACAGCTTCATTGTAAGGTTGCTATTAATCTTTCGTCACATCTTCTCGAAGCATGCATACGTGTGGTGGTATTGCATGCAAATAATCCTCTCAAATGTTATATTTGTTTTAAGATATGTCAACAGGGTTATGTGTAATAACTACAGACAAAATACAAAATACATACCTCTTCATTGTAAAGTTGCTATAAACCTTTCGTCACACCTTCACGAAGCATGCGTAAGTATGGTGGTATTGCATGCAACTACATCCTTTCAAATGTTATATTTGTTTTAAGATATGTCAAAGGGTTATGTGTAATGACTGCAGACAAAATACAAAATACATACCTCTTCATCGTAAAGTTGCTATGAACCTTTCGTCACACCTTCACGAAGCATGCATAAGTATGGTGGTATTGCATGCAACTACATCCTTTCAAATGTTATATTTGTTTTAAGATATGTCAAAGGGTTATGTGTAATGACTGCAGACAAAATACAAAATACATACCTCTTCATCGTAAAGTTGCTATGAACCTTTCGTCACACCTTCACGAAGCATGCATAAGTATGGTGGTATTGCATGCAACTACATCCTTTCAAATGTTTTATTTGTTTTAAGATACGCCAATGGGTATTATGTAATGACTAAAGACAAAATACAAAATACATACCTCTTCATTGTAAAGTTGCTATAAACCTTTCGTCACACCTTCACGAAGCATGCATAAGTATGGTGGTATTGCATGCAACTACATCCTTTCAAATGTTTTATTTGTTTTAAGATATGTCAAAGGGTTATGTGTAATGACTACAGACAAAATACAAAATACATACCTCTTCATCGTAAAGTTGCTATGAACCTTTCGTCACACCTTCACGAAGCATGCATAAGTATGGTGGTATTGCATGCAACTACATCCTTTAAAATGTTATATTTGTTTTAAGATATGTCAAAGGGTTATGTGTAATGACTAGAGACAAAATACAAAATACATACCTCTTCATCGTAAAGTTGCTAAGAACATTTCGTCACACCTTCATCAAGCATGCATAAGTATGGTGGTATTGCATGCAAATACATCCTTTCAAATGTTTTATTTGTTTTAAATTACGCCAATGGGGTTATGTGTAATGACTAGAGACAAAATGCAAAACGTTCATCTTACTAATGCAGAATCAGGATGAAACCGACTAAGAGGAACTTTTCAACATATTTTTAAGGCGCAGATAGGTAGTTAACGTGTGACAAACCTTTTCTCGCCGATACAAATCCCATTGAAATAAGAGTGTTACAAATCGACAAATCCTACCAACGGACACCAGACATCATATGTATCTTAAAGATATTTTTACATCATATTCCTATATTCTTCTATATCAGGCAGGTGATTTCACCAGGTGATAAGTATTCAACATACGGAAAAAACCTGAGTCCTGATATTTGTGCTTGTCAATAATTTATCAACACAAGATCTTTCGCCGTTCAACGGCTCTTCAGGTGTAATGAAAACTTTAACTTAAATATATATATAATCCGAGAACAAATGTGGTCTAGACAGATACTAGATTCGTGGACGAAGCAGCAACACAAGAAATTGAACTAGGCAGAGCACAAAAATATTTATGTGCTGTCTCAAGAAATATTACATACAACTTGGCAAGTTGCAATTTCAAGAACGATACCTACGAAAACACAACTTGCTGTCCAACTGAACAGTACACTGAATGTTTTTGTAAGGTATACCTCACAAGAAGAAAACTTATCAACCGTTTTTGCCTGCGTTTGCGTTTGCGATTTGAAGCAACAGGGGGTGTCATGTTCTGTTAAACTCACTGTCAACGTCAAAGTGATAGCAATGTTTTTGTGCTGGTTTGCGATTTGTTCTGCATTGCGTTTCTATGAAACGGGGACTTTTAAACCGCATCGCATCATATATCGCAGCAGTGGAATCTAAATATAATATATATTTTATTCTTAAGACATATGATTACACTCATTTGACTTGGATACTCCTTGCACGTGAAAGAGGCCATACTTTTAAAATGGCCGCTAACAATTGTGAGGGTGATGAACCAGCTGTCAACATGGAAGCTTTCTTACAGTTGGTTGAAAGTAGTCCTGCTCTCTACGACTAAACAAGTCCCAATTATCGAGATTAGGCTCTTATAGTAATATTTGGACATTAATTTCCCGTGTCCTGTATGTACCGTCCGTCGAAAGTAAGCATTTACTTCATTATTATTTGCTTGCGTGTATGCACATGGGAATTTACATGGTTGAGTATGTACAAAATTGTGACAAAATTCTTCTTCAAATACCTTTATTGAAGATGTAACAAGCATAAGTCTACGTATGCAAAACACACCCCTGTCCAAACAATGGGACACCACTCTTGATGATCAGCTGATAGGATATATATTTTTGAGAGGCGTTGGTGTTCAAATAAGCAAGATTCAAGTTTTAATTAAATTATGTAAAACACATTTCAGATTTTAAACTTTATTATTTGTATTTTAACTATTACTAGAGAAGAATAGCATTACAAAAATGAACAGAAGTGTTAGTAAATAGGCAAAAATAGTTTTCATGTAAATCGGAATACAAAGGATTTCTTTTAAAGAATTAATTTAACAGTTTTGAAAACGAGATGGAGAAGCTACATAAAGACGAATGAGGAGAGAATTTCTGGATATCATGAAAAGTGAATCTGGTGCAAGTGACATAAAAGAATCTAAATGGACATGGTATAGATACTTGGGATTCCTTGACTCCCATTTCGGATATACTGAATAAGTAATCATTATGTTAAAAAGGTATGTTTATTGATATGTTTATACATTTGTGTCGCACGTATATATTTCCAGAAGAACGTTCGAAATCTTGATCAAAGTAATGACATATGCCATTGCACGATATGAAATTACGGATTTATACTAGTTTCAGAAATGACACGACTATGCCAGATGACATTGACGAACTGGAACCTTCAGTGTCTGAATTGGACTCGCAAGTAAAGTCAGAAGATGAGCAAGACGTCAATGACCAAGGGTCTGATCCCATGAAAAGTTATGACATATTTTAATTGGTCTCCTTTACTCAGTGATCCTTGTTAACTTACCTTGCTGCCAGGGTACTTCTCTCTTTGTAAAATATTTCTCTCTCCCTTTGGGCTTCTTGTCCCAGTTTGCTGCCACTCATGTCTAGTTTTGATGGAACCTGAAGTACCGCCATTTTTTATTTGAAAAATTTGCCATTTTGCTGCTAAAATATATATACCAAATGTGCTCTCTAAGGGCACGGCAGAGTTGGAGTTTGAAGATCGCAGCCCTCAGCCCCCATTAGGCCTAATTATATAACTAACTTCCCCCCAAAAGGAAACCTACAAATAAACATGGGTTGAGATCAGTCTCAACAACACCAAGAAGAACTCAGTCATGGGCCAATTGCAGATCCCCGTTCTTTAGAGCTTTCCCAATTTTTTATGCACGAAATATGCCAGCATCACTGTTGGTGTCATGTGATCCAACACCAATGGTAATGAAATCGTAGTTATCATCTATCACTACCACCAAAACGAAGGAAAAGGTTGATTTATAATTGAAATATAAGGATCCTGAATTGTGTGAAGCATTTATGATGATGTGCTTTCCATCAATTGCAGTTTGAACGGTGCAACTTTTGATGCAGGATACCTTCACGTTTTTGCGAACACACAGTTAACATCAATTGTTGACAGTTTTTCCTAAACACATTCTTATGAAAAAGTCGGAATCGTGTAATGGTCAAAATTGACGCAGTCATACGCTATACCTCAGTTCAGTAAATAGGTAATCCTATAGGACATGGCAATAGCACCTAATGTTAACAAAGTAAACTGCTGACGATTTCGCGAGATACAAATATGAACATGATTAAATGTTTTAATGAAATATCGAGTCACACTATCAAAGCCTATCACATTCCTCAAAAGGTTCTGACCGACTTTTGTGAAGGTTATAGATGATATCATTCTGATCTTTCGTATTGGAATTGGATTCAGATTCCTGCCCATATCAGCAATACAACGAGGATTAGAGGGCTTTCTTTATCGAGTTGCTTTATATGACGTTTGAAGCTTTGTGTGTTTGCTAGTTGTAAATGTCTATGTATAACGTATGTTTAATATTGTATTCAGATTTGATGAAGCTTTGATCAATATCCATCATATTCTGAATATGATTAATTTCTGTTATTGAAGCCATATTAGAGATTGCTGGACGACCACGTAGTTACAAACACGTATTCATTTCACACAGAAGCACCACGTGGATACTAATTGAAGTCAACCATTGAGTATCGTGTTGACATTTTACTTTAATTCATTAAGTTTAACAGTATTCAAGAACATTCAGAAACATCTGTCAAAACACTAGATGTTGGAAGATATATGATACCAGAAAGTTATACATCCTTTGTCTATTAATACATGTATCAAATTAATCATAAAGGTTTATTAAAATATTTGATTAAAACAAGAGATATAAATACCGGGCAGGCATCACTCGATGCATTGCAGTATCTGCAGCAAAGACTACAGGTAAGCTACAGTATACTTAAACTCTTGGAAAATTGATGTCGTATTCATGCATCCTATGCGTTCAGAGAGCATCACTGCTTCTTATCTTTGACTTAGGCGTTGTATATAACAGAACAGCTATTTGTATCACAGTTGAATGTTATGATCAGTTTTAACCAAATGAACATAACTGCCCCAAATAGCCAAAAGACACCAGTGTCGTACCTTATAGATTGGCAGAACGCATCTATTCGTAATTCCTTTGTATAAAGTGTATGTTTTCTTTGATCATATACTGAACTGAAATTCCTATAATATCGAGTGGGAATGTGTGCTGCAAAATGTTTTAATTCTGCTGGAATTTACTGTAAGTGTAAATAGTTTATTACACTTAGATAAATAGTGAATATTGCTATGTCTGACACTTTACTAAATCAACATACCCGGAGTGGGTTCGAGTATCATTTCTAATCTAAATATCGGGTATTTAATGTGATATCATACCTATTCAACAAACCTGGTTCAGAAGTACATGTTTCTTTGCCACGTTTCTCCTCAGATGAGTGTACATGTCAAACGGGAGAGAAACAATTCAGTAATATGAATGATTTCATTTGATGGTTTCATCAATTATATCATGATGTCATAATTATCATTCCAGTGTGGCGCCATGTCTGTCTCACAACTGTCAGAGTTCGCAAATCTGAAAACATGCATTGTTTATCTCCTAATTCAACCACGAGACGTATCCTGGTACATTCCATGCTGTTATCTGTACTTTACGCTCTAACGATGTCTGGTTAGGTTTACTGAATTCAAGGCCTCAGCAAAGTTATTAAAAAGTCCTATGATGTACATGTTGATTTCATTTACAAATTGGTGTACCAACGGCTAAAATGGAAGCCAATATAATTCTCTGTTTTGACGTGTACCATCCCTGTGACCAATGAAATGGTAGCCAGTCGTCTCATGCTCCACACTGTACACTACAGGCTTGCGTAGGCGTAGGCTAAAATACAGGTCGCCTTGATTATCGCCTTGATTACCTATCAGTTGCATTTACTACTGATGGAATAGCTATGTCATTTGCAATAGACGTATATACTGGTATAAAATGATTATAAATCACTGGATAATTACTTCATGCTTTAATTATCAACGTACAATAGCTGTCAGTGATTTGGAAATAATAATAATAAATCATTACAGAACAATGGCAATGCGGGGATTCGAGCTGCTGTTGATTGTACATCTTGTGTATATCCAAGGTAAGAATAACTTGTATACATATTGTTACTACTAGCAACAATATCAAGTGCTGTTGTGGCCAGATTTGAACAGAAGTCAAAGCAACTATTGGATCTTTCCAGAATTATTTACTTGGCAAGTGCAAGAGAAACTCTGGATTCCTACCAATACCTTTCGGGATTCAAAAACAAAGACTGGCTCCTTTTTAAAGTCACTCAACAGTGACAACATTCGAGAGTGCACTAACATTAATTCTAGAGCATCTTACTTATTGCTGCTGAAACCTATTTGATCCAATGTATTGACTTTCTGATTGTTAGCCAAATACTGTGTGTTTAAATATAATTATTTGATTACACATATTTTCACAGTGCTGTTGTAATCGTTGCTGGTGCTATATTCTATTCACTCCCTGTGTCTTCTTATCTTTCGTCACCTGCAGTGCCTTCGGGTTCTACAATGACAACATCTTCAGGTGCCCCTCCTACAGCCACTCCCGCGCCTCCACCAACTACGACGCCTCGTCCAACTACGACGCCTCCTCCAACGTCGCCGCCTACAACAAAAAGTTAGTTGTAATAGTAGTTTTTATAAGCTGTTTTCTCACTTGTGTATTTAAAAAAGAAGACTTTGATTCATTCGTCATTAATTCGCCATGTCTTGATTCATCAGTACAATCAGTCCAAATTACAAAGTATTCCAATTAGACAACATGATTACTTTAGAGCATTGAGATGCTGAATTGTGATGTAATATTAATATTGTATATATGAAATAAGTAATTTAGTAAGTGAAGTCATGATAAAACATGCAACCATATTGTCAATGTGTCTTCATCATACTGACATCTATTGACTAAAACAGTTGTCACCTACGTTGCATTTGCTGTTTTGTGGTATTTCATCTCCACACACTATATCATCGTAGTTAATAGTAAAAATTACTAAAAATCTTAATTTCTTTGATATACTGCAGTAGCGACGTTTCGGAACACATTCTTATACCGTTGTCAATCAAGACTGAATAATCTGTGCATAGTACAGAATTATGTATGTTTGGTGAAAAATTACTAGAAATAACAATTTATATTCATGAACGAGATTTACATGAGTGGGTACACAAAAACAAAAGGAGTATACTATTGCAACAACATGATGGACCGAGAACACATGATGAGGAAGCCACATGATTTAAGTATACACACGTGGGATGATTGGATTGATGAGATTTAATCTTACATTAAAATACTTGTTATCCATATATTGTGTCTCCTTTGTCATCCAACAACTGCTATAAACGTTTATTAAACAATTCACATTCCGAGCGCCAGACAGGTTAACAACAAGTACCATATTTTAGTATGAAGCGGCCGGGGAGTAAACCCCGGACCTTCTGTTCAGTTATTCAGTAAATGAAGTCATGAAAAATCATGACTTGTCTAACTGACATATATTGTCCACAACGGTGACTACATTTAACGCCACACATGCGTTGATCTCATACGGGTGTGTCGGGGGGTCATTGCTATCTGTTTATCTGAGTTTATTTGTTTATTTGCGTTTGAGTTGAAACAAAATTGAAGCCAAACATTCAAGGTAGATTGCTTAAATAACGATGAACAGAAGCATCCAATCTCTGTCAGGTATAAAGCACTATGTAACTTCAGATTGTTCATGTGTATATACTTTCATTCAAACAGCCTTAGACACTGGTATACAATGTACATTACAGATTAGTATATTTTGCTTTAAGATTCCGCCGAAGAGGCTTGCCCTGCAGTTGACGTGTGTTACAATGGAGGCATCTGTGAAGACGGCCCGGCCTCCGGGGAATCCTTCATGTGCAGATGTCCTTATGGAACCACTGGAAGATACTGCGAGACGGGTACGTGTGTAACTGCGTGTTGACTAGCTACCTTATACACCTGTGTATGAACGCATGAATGGAGATTCTGGATTAGAATTGGTTCCCAGCAACCGATGCTATTTGTATGAGGCGGCCCCGTGGGGACTTTGGAATAGAATTGGTTCTCAGTAACATATGCTGGTCCTGAGGCTACCAATTGGATCGGGTTGTCAGGCTCTCTGATCGTTGCTGACAATACCGATCACTGGATTGTCTGGTCCAGACTCTATTGTGTCATACAGCTTGAATATCGCTGATGGCGCTGTTAAACAGCAAACACACAGACACATACTAAATTCAAAATGTCAAATTCACTTTTACAGACACAGATACTACACACGCACAAACACTTAGAAACGCTAGAAACATATGCTCTTTATAAAAACATAAAAATAATATTTTAAATAGAATGGAATATTCATTTTGAACTGGGCATTATTTCCTTTTGTGAAACATATTTCAAACATATGAAAAATAAGTACGATGCGAAATAAAAACGACATAACCTTTCCGATATCATAGGCCGAGTCCTTTGTTTGATTCCGTCATGTTATAAACTATCTTTGGAATCCATCACACTAATGCATTCCACTAATACATCACTACATTGGTTTTCCAGCATGCGTTCAACGTAAGGTAGACCTTCTCCTGATAGAAGATGCGTCTCCGTCCGTCACGAAAACTGAAGACTACGCTGCAATGAAGGAATTTGAAGTTCAACTCATCAATGACACCCGAATAAATCTGTCTCTTTTACATGTTGCTGAGGTGGTATTTGGAAAAGAAGCTGAGGTGGGATTCCATCTAAACACCTTCCATGACAAGGGGTCCGCCCTGGCAGCCATTGCTAACGCTACCAAAGAACACGGTCCAACATTCCTTGACAAAGCTGTTAAAATAGCCGACATCAACGTGTTTAGTGAGAAAAACGGTGACCGCACTGACGCTGATAATGTCGTCATCGTGTTCACTGACGGAAGAAGCAGGAACTCTATGAACATTATCAAAGATGCTGGTGGTCTAAGGAGGAAGGCAGTTATCTATGTCGTGGCTTTGACGAAAAATCAGGCCATCGGAACCATGAATGACGTGGCGTCAAAATCCAGCCTTGTATTCACCGATAGACAGAAAGCTTTGAAGGACATCAGCGATAGTCTGACTGAGCTTACATGTCAAAGTGAAAGACCTGGAAGGAAATGAGTGGATATGATTTATAGAAATAAATACCATTCATCCTACCTATCGACATTTGCTTTGTTTTAAGTCCTCATTTGTGTTGTCTTGGTCCTTCTTCGTCGTGACTTTGGCGACATCCACAGTAGGCCAACATTCCCTTTCTAGCAATGAAAGGACAATACAAATCTAAAAGAAAATATAGAAAATATAGAAAATAGATCTTTACAGCAATTTACAGTTTATAACGAATCATTTTCAATGACAAACAGCCTGAAGCGATATTAACTCTATAAATGACCATCTGTCATTATTTTGCCTTGTCAATGTGGAACTAACGTAAAAAGGAAGACAACAGTTCGAGTACGGTCCAGAAGTCACTTACAATAATGGGAGACAATTTGAGGGGAGGTCACTTTTTCATGACAATAGTTCCGTCAAAGTGTTGTGTTCACTGCAGTGAAATATCAAGTGTTATGTTCACTGCAAATATCACTTTTCCCAACTTCAGAAACTTAGTCTCTCACACTGGAAAGTATAATAAAATGTATTATTATATATGTAAACAATATACTCTAATTATGGACTTCAAATAGTGTTGAGGTGGTGCTTCTGTGTGAAATGCATATGTGTTTGTGACCAAGTGTTCGTCAAGCAATCTCTAATATGTCTTCAAGAATATAAATTAATCACATTCTAATAATCACATGGATATTGATCATCGTTTCATCAAATCTGCAGACAAAATCAAGTACGTTTACATAGAAACTTACAACTATAACATTTCAAACATCCACAGTTTCATACATAGCAACACTGATAAATATACATTCTAAACCTCGTCGTATTTGTAATATGGGTGAAATCTTAATCCAATTCCTATACGAAAAAAGTGAGTGAGTTGGGTTTAACGCCGCTTTTAACATTATTCAAGATATATCACGATGTGTCAGCTTTATGTAGGAGGAAAACCTGAACTGATGCAGGTGTCAGACGTTTACCACTTCGGTGAAACCCACGAGCACGGGTATGGTGCTGACAAACCTAGAAACATAATCAGGGCGAACCGGGATTCGAAACCCCAATCATAGGTTTCTGGCGTACCTAAGGAACGCAACTCTGCACAGCGATTGGGCCACCTGTGTCTCCCTATACAAAATAAACAAAATGACATAAGCTTCAACCTTCAAAAAAATCAGTCAGAACCATTCGAGGAATGTGATAGGCTTTGATAGCGTTACACGATATTTCATTAAAACATTTAATCATGTTCATATTTATATCTCGCTAAATCGTCAACAGTTTACTTTGTTAAAATTAGCTGTTATTACAAGGTCCTATGGGATGACCTATTTACTGAACAAAGGTATAGTGAGAGATTGCGTTTGCACGATTCGGACTATTTCATAAGATTGCGTTTAGGAATCACTGTCAAATAGGGATGATACTACATGTTCGCAAAAAGGTGAACGTATCCTGCCTCAACAGAGGCTCCTGTCTCCAACACTTGCAAAGGTAAGTTAAGTGTTCACCTGAAAACATCGCAATGTCCGCCACATGCCTATCATTAAACGTTTTGAATTCTTTACTAAAACTTGATAAAACCTTGATCAAATAACTTTAGGGGAGGAGCCGTATCGCGCTCTTTTAAATCTATGAAGAAAGAGTATGTTCGATTGTACGTCAACTATTTCTCTTTAAATAATTGAAACTGGACCAGATGTTGCGAAACATGTACAATCCATGTTCTATATTCATTAACAGTAAGGCTCTAACTTGCACGTTGTGTGTGCATGTTTATTTCCATCAAGTTTGTTTGACATCTACTTGTCTCATATCTTTTGTATTATCACAAGCTGATAATTGCTGCTTTGGATTAGAAGTGATCCCAGATGTGTCAACATGTTGTTTTACTCGTAAGTTTCCCGAAGACACGAGTTTTAAAAAATGCGTTTTTATATTTCGACTGTTTATTTATTAAGTCAAGAGATGTTAAAATGGCTTTGATTTTACTGAAATAAGTGTCCACCTCAAAAATAATATTTTGGAATGTCCTCCACATGTCTGCCATAAAACGTTTGGAAAGCTTTGCTGAGGCTTTGAAAGTTGTAACGTGTGACGTTCTTTGAAATCTTCGTACAAGGGGCATGCCCGATTGTACCTAAAAAGGTATGGCAGGTGACATGACAGGAAAGTTTACAATTGGAAAGTTGAGGTGATCACGCTTGTAATTCAGTGTTGTGGAGAGTTTTTTTTAAAGTTTTATGCATAGATTGAAATATGAAACAAACGAGGGAGTTTCACACGTCTCTTTCAATTCTATAGTTCAGTTGGGTAAGTCAAAGGAAGGGAATTGGCTATTTGACCAATATTGAACAATATCCGATCATGGATATCCCCTGATATACCTGATTAATACAACATATGCACCTTATGCCACTATATGCGTTTGTGTGGAGGGGAAATGCAACAGGGTTGAAGATACTACATAGCACTACATATTGAATAATATTGTGCAATATACACCAATAAGTCCTACCACCACGTACATATACATTTGACTAAATTCAATTCACCAATAAAAATTAGAGTTAAATTGAACGCATTGAAAAAAAACCCATTTGTTATTGAAGACATATTAGAGATTGCTTGACGACCACGTAGTTACAAACACGTATTCATTTCACACAGAAGCACCACGTGGACACTAATTGAAGTCAATCATTGAGTATCGTGTTGACATTTTACTTTAATACATTAAATTTAACAGTATTCAAGAACATTCAGAAACGTCTGTCAAAACACTATATGTTGGAAGATATATGATACCAGAAAGTTTATATATCTTTTGTCTATCAATACATGTATCAAATTAAACATAAAGGTTTATTAAAATATTTGATTAAAACAAGAGATATAAATACCGGGCAGGCATCACTCGATGCATTGCAGTATCTGCAGCAAAGACTACAGGTAAGCTACAGTATACTTAAGCTACAGTAAGCTACAGTAAACTCTTGGAAAATTGATGTCGTATTCATGCATCCTATGTGTTCAGAGAGCACCACTGCTTCTTATCTTTGACTTGGGCGTTGTATATAACAGAACGGCTATTTGTATCACAGTTGAATGTTATGATCAGTTTGAACCAAATGAACATAACTGCCCCAGATAGCCAAAAGACACCAGTGTCGTACCTTAAAAATTGGCTGAACGCATCTATTCGTAATTCCCTTGTATGAAGTGTATGTTTTCTTTGATCATATACTGAACTGAAATTCCTATAATATCGAGTGGGAGTGTGTGCTGCAAAATGATTGGTTAGAAAACGTTGTTTAGCACGTGTATACCAAAGAGACATGTCTCTTCAACCCTCAAATCGAATGTAACAGAACATACATCACTCACATAAAAACACCTAGCATTTTTGTTTTAATTCTGCTGGAATTTACTGTAAGTGTAAATAGTTTATTACACTTAGATAAATAGTGAATATTGCTATGTCTGACACTTTTCTAAATCAACATATCCGGAGTGGGTTCGAGTATCATTTCTAAGCTAAATATCGGGTATTTAATGTGATATCATACCTATTCAACAAACCTGGTTCAGAAGTACATGTTTCTTTGTCACGTTTCTTCTGAACCTTGTCAATCAGATGAGTATCAAATGGGACAGAAAGAATTCAATGATATGAATGATTTCATTTGATGGTTTTATCAATTATATCATGATTATCATTCCAGCGTGGCGCCATGTCTGTCTCACAACTGTCAGAGTTTGCAAATCTGAAAACATGCATTGTTTATCTCCTAATTCAACCACGAGACGTATCCTGGTAGATTCCATGCTGTTATCTGTACTTTACGCTCTAAAGCCGTCTGGTTAGGTTTACTGAATTCAAGGCCTCAGTAAAGTTATTAAAAAGTCTTATGATGTACATGTCGATTTCATTTACAAATTGGTGTATCAACGGCTAAAATGGTAACCAATATAATTCTCTGTTTTGACGTGTACCATACCTGTGACCAATGAAAGGGTAGCCAGTCGTCCCATGCTCCACACTGTGCAGTACAGAGTTGCATAGGCGTTGGCTAAAATCCAGGTCGCCTTGATTATAAGATGTGCACCACATATGGCCTTTTTCGAACATCAACCTGATACACTGTGATATTTCCGAAATATTATACGAAATGGCGTTATTCCAAACCCAATCACTCCATTCAAGGCAAAGATGACTGTTAAAAGCTGAATGAACCAAACCTCCAGGCCATGCCTTTAGCTATTGGTTGCATTTACTACTGATGGAATAGCTATGTCATTTGCAATAGACGTATATACTGGTATAAAATGATTATAATCTCTGGATAATTACTTCATGCTTTAATTATCAACGTACAATAGCTGTCAGTGATTTGTTAATAATAATCATAAATCATTACAGAACAATGGCAATGCGGGGATTCGAGCTGCTGTTGATTGTACATCTTGTGTATATCCAAGGTAAGAATAACTTGTATACATATTGTTATTACTAGCAACAATATCAAGTGCTGTTGTGGCCATATTTGAACAGAAGTCAAAGCAGCTATTGGATCTTTCCAGAATTGTTTACTTGGCAAGTGCAAGAGAAACTCTGGATTCCTGCCAGCTACCAATACCTTTCGGGATTCAAAAACAAAGACTGGCTCCTTTTTGAAGTCACTCAACAGTGACAACATTCGAGAGTGCAATAACATTAATTCTAGAACATCTTACTTATTGCTGCTGAAACCTATTTGATCCAATGTATTGACTTTCTGATTGTTAGCCAAATACTGTGTGTTTAAATCTAATTATTTGATTACACATATTTTCACAGTACTGTTGTAATCGTTGCTGGTGCTATATTCTATTCACTCCCTGTGTCTTCTTATCTTTCGTCACCTGCAGTGCCTTCGGGTTCTACAATGACAACATCTTCAGGTGTCCGTACTACAGCCACTCCCGCGCCTCCACCAACTACGGAGCCTCGTCCAACTACGACGCCCGTTCCAACGTCGCCGCCTACCACTAATAGTTAGTAGTAATAATTTAGTAGTTTTTATTAGCTGTTTTCTCACTTGTGTATTTAAAAATGCAGACTCTGAGTCATTCGTCGTTAATTCGCCATGTCTTGATTCATCAGTACAATCAGTCCAAATTACACAGTATTCCAAATAGACAACATGATTACTATAGAACACTGAGATGCTGAATTGTGATGTAATATTAATGAAACAAGTTATTTAGTAAATGAAGTCATGATAAAACATGCAACCATATTGTCCATGTGTCTTCATCATACTGACATCTATTGACTAAAACAGTTGTCACCTACGTTGCATTTGCCTTTTTGTGGTATTTCATCTCCACACACTATATCACCGTAGTTAATAATATAATAACACTAACAATCTTAATTTCTTTGATATAGTGCAGTAGCGACGTTTCGGTATACATTCTTATACCGTTGTCAATCAAGACTGAATAATCTGTGCATAGTACAGAATTGTGTATGTTTGGTGAAGGATTACTAGAAACAACAATTTATATTCATGAACGAGATTTACATGAATGGGTAAACAAAAACAACAGGAGTATACTATTGCAACAACATGATGGACGAAGAACTCATGATGAGGAAGCCACATGATTTAAGTATACACACGTGGAATGATTGGATTGAGGAGATTTAATCTTATATTAAAATACTTGTTATCCATATATTGTGTCTCCTTTGTCATCCGTCAACTTCTATAAACGTTTATAAAACAATTCACATTTAGGGTAATGTTCTTTATAACGAAGAACTGAAACAGCCAAATACTGTGTGTTCAAATATAATTATTTGATTACTCATAGTTTCACAGTACTGTTGTAATCGTTGCTGGTGCTATATTCTATTCACTCCCTGCGTCTTCTGATCTTTCGTCACCTGCAGTGCCTTTGGGTTCTACAATGACATCATATTCAAGTTACGGTAGTTCAGCCGCTTCCGCGCCTCCACCAACTTCGGCGCCTCGACCAACTATGACAACCAATAGTAAGTAATAATAGTAGTTGTTATCAGCTGTTTTCTCACTTGTGTATTTAAAAAAAAGAAGACTGTGACTAATTCGTCGTTAATTCGCCATGTCTTGATTCATCAGTACAATCATTCCAAATTACACAGTATTCCAATTAGACAACATGATTACTTTAGAGCACTGAGATGCTGAATTGTGATGTAATATTAATGAAACAAGTTATTTAGTAAATGAAGTCATGAATAATCTGTGCATAGTACAGAATTATGTATGTTTGGTGAAAGATTACTAGAAACAACAATTTATATTCATGAACGAGATTTACATGAATGGGTAAACAAAAACAACAGGAGTATACTATTGCAACAACATGATGGACCGAGAACACATGATGAGGAAGCCACATGATTAAGTATACACACGTGGAATGATTGGATTGAGGAGATTTAATCTTATATCAAAATACTTGTTATCCATATATTGTGTCTCCTTTGTCATCCGCCAACTTCTGTAAACGTTTATAAAACAATTCACATATAGGGTAATTTTCTTCATAATGAAGAACTGAAACATCCAAATACTTTGTGTTTAATATATAATTATTTGATTACACATATTTTCACAGTACTGTTGTAATCGTTGCTGGTGCTATATTCTATTCACTCCCTGTGTCTTCTGATCTTTCGTCACCTGCAGTGCCTTTGGGTTCTACAATGACATCATATTCAAGTTACGGTAGTTCAGCCGCTTCCGCGCCTCCACCAACTTCGGCGCCTCGACCAACTATGACAACCAATAGTAAGTAATAATAGTAGTTGTTATCAGCTGTTTTCTCACTTGTGTATTTAAAAAAAAGAAGACTCTGATTCATTCGTCGTTAATTCGCCATGTCTTGATTCATCAGTACAATCATTCCAAATTACACAGTATTCCAATTAGACAACATGATTACTTTAGAGCACTGAGATGCTGAATTGTGATGTTAAATTAATGAAACAAGTTATTTAGTAAATGAAGTCATGAATAATCTGTGCATAGTACAGAATTATGTATGTTTGGTGAAAGATTACTAGAAATAACAATTTATATTCATGAACGAGATTTACATGAATGGGTAAACAAAAACAACAGGAGTATACTATTGCAACAACATGATGGACCGAGAACACATGATGAGGAAGCCACATGATTAAGTATACACACGTGGAATGATTGGATTGAGGAGATTTAATCTTATATCAAAATACTTGTTATCCATATATTGTGTCTCCTTTGTCATCCGCCAACTTCTGTAAACGTTTATAAAACAATTCACATATAGGGTAATTTTCTTCATAACGAAGAACTGAAACATCCAAATACTTTGTGTTTAAATATAATTATTTGATTACACATATTTTCACAGTACTGTTGTAATCGTTGCTGGTGCTATATTCTATTCACTCCCTGTGTCTTCTGATCTTTCGTCACCTGCAGTGCCTTCGGGTTCTACAATGACAACATCTTCAGGTGCCCGTACTACAGCCACTCCCGCGCCTCCACCAACTACGACGCCTCGTCCAACTACGACCCCTCCTCCAACGTCACCGCCTACAACAAATAGTTAGTAGTAATAGTAGTTGTTATCAGCTGTTTTCTCACTTGTGTATTTAAAAAAAAGAAGACTCTGATTCATTCGTCGTTAATTCGCCATGTCTTGATTCATCAGTACAATCATTCCAAATTACACAGTATTCCAATTAGACAACATGATTACTTTAGAGCACTGAGATGCTGAATTGTGATGTAATATTAATGAAACAAGTTATTTAGTAAATGAAGTCATGAATAATCTGTGCATAGTACAGAATTATGTATGTTTGGTGAAAGATTACTAGAAATAACAATTTATATTCATGAACGAGATTTACATGAATGGGTAAACAAAAACAACAGGAGTATACTATTGCAACAACATGATGGACCGAGAACACATGATGAGGAAGCCACATGATTAAGTATACACACGTGGAATGATTGGATTGAGGAGATTTAATCTTATATCAAAATACTTGTTATCCATATATTGTGTCTCCTTTGTCATCCGCCAACTTCTGTAAACGTTTATAAAACAATTCACATATAGGGTAATTTTCTTCATAATGAAGAACTGAAACATCCAAATACTTTGTGTTTAATATATAATTATTTGATTACACATATTTTCACAGTACTGTTGTAATCGTTGCTGGTGCTATATTCTATTCACTCCCTGTGTCTTCTGATCTTTCGTCACCTGCAGTGCCTTTGGGTTCTACAATGACATCATATTCAAGTTACGGTAGTTCAGCCGCTTCCGCGCCTCCACCAACTTCGGCGCCTCGACCAACTATGACAACCAATAGTAAGTAATAATAGTAGTTGTTATCAGCTGTTTTCTCACTTGTGTATTTAAAAAAAAGAAGACTCTGATTCATTCGTCGTTAATTCGCCATGTCTTGATTCATCAGTACAATCATTCCAAATTACACAGTATTCCAATTAGACAACATGATTACTTTAGAGCACTGAGATGCTGAATTGTGATGTAATATTAATGAAACAAGTTATTTAGTAAATGAAGTCATGAATAATCTGTGCATAGTACAGAATTATGTATGTTTGGTGAAAGATTACTAGAAATAACAATTTATATTCATGAACGAGATTTACATGAATGGGTAAACAAAAACAACAGGAGTATACTATTGCAACAACATGATGGACCGAGAACACATGATGAGGAAGCCACATGATTAAGTATACACACGTGGAATGATTGGATTGAGGAGATTTAATCTTATATCAAAATACTTGTTATCCATATATTGTGTCTCCTTTGTCATCCGCCAACTTCTGTAAACGTTTATAAAACAATTCACATATAGGGTAATTTTCTTCATAATGAAGAACTGAAACATCCAAATACTTTGTGTTTAATATATAATTATTTGATTACACATATTTTCACAGTACTGTTGTAATCGTTGCTGGTGCTATATTCTATTCACTCCCTGTGTCTTCTGATCTTTCGTCACCTGCAGTGCCTTTGGGTTCTACAATGACATCATATTCAAGTTACGGTAGTTCAGCCGCTTCCGCGCCTCCACCAACTTCGGCGCCTCGACCAACTATGACAACCAATAGTAAGTAATAATAGTAGTTGTTATCAGCTGTTTTCTCACTTGTGTATTTAAAAAAAAGAAGACTCTGATTCATTCGTCGTTAATTCGCCATGTCTTGATTCATCAGTACAATCATTCCAAATTACACAGTATTCCAATTAGACAACATGATTACTTTAGAGCACTGAGATGCTGAATTGTGATGTAATATTAATGAAACAAGTTATTTAGTAAATGAAGTCATGAATAATCTGTGCATAGTACAGAATTATGTATGTTTGGTGAAAGATTACTAGAAATAACAATTTATATTCATGAACGAGATTTACATGAATGGGTAAACAAAAACAACAGGAGTATACTATTGCAACAACATGATGGACCGAGAACACATGATGAGGAAGCCACATGATTAAGTATACACACGTGGAATGATTGGATTGAGGAGATTTAATCTTATATCAAAATACTTGTTATCCATATATTGTGTCTCCTTTGTCATCCGCCAACTTCTGTAAACGTTTATAAAACAATTCACATATAGGGTAATTTTCTTCATAACGAAGAACTGAAACATCCAAATACTTTGTGTTTAAATATAATTATTTGATTACACATATTTTCACAGTACTGTTGTAATCGTTGCTGGTGCTATATTCTATTCACTCCCTGTGTCTTCTGATCTTTCGTCACCTGCAGTGCCTTTGGGTTCTACAATGACATCATATTCAAGTTACGGTAGTTCAGCCGCTTCCGCGCCTCCACCAACTTCGGCGCCTCGTCCAACTATGACGCCTCCTCCAACGTCGCCGCCTTCAACCAATAGTTAGTAGTAATAGTAGTTTTTATAAGCTGTTTTCTCACTTGTATATTTTAAAAAAAAGGACTCTGATTCATTCGTCGTTAATTCGCCATGTCTTGATTCATCAATACAATCAGTCCAAATTACACAGTATTCCAATTAGACAACATGATTACTTTAGAGCATTGAGATTCTGAATTGTGATGTAATATTAATGAAACAAGTTATTTAGTAAATGAAGTCATGAATAATCTGTGCATAGTACAGAATTATGTATGTTTGGTGAAAGATTACTAGAAGCAACAATACATATTCATGAACGAGATTCACATGAATGGGTAAACAAAAACAACAGGAGTATACTATTGCAACAACATGATGGACCGAGAACACATGATGAGGAAGCCACATGATTAAGTATACACACGTGGAATGATTGGATTGAGGAGATTTAATCTTATATCAAAATACTTGTTATCCATATATTGTGTCTCCTTTGTCATCCGCCAACTTCTGTAAACGTTTATAAAACAATTCACATATAGGGTAATTTTCTTCATAACGAAGAACTGAAACATCCAAATACTTTGTGTTTAAATATAATTATTTGATTACACATATTTTCACAGTACTGTTGTAATCGTTGCTGGTGCTATATTCTATTCACTCCCTGTGTCTTCTGATCTTTCGTCACCTGCAGTGCCTTTGGGTTCTACAATGACATATTCAAGTTACGGTAGTTCAGCCGCTTCCGCGCCTCCACCAACTTCGGCGCCTCGTCCAACTATGACGCCTCCTCCAACGTCGCCGCCTTCAACCAATAGTTAGTAGTAATAGTAGTTTTTATAAGCTGTTTTCTCACTTGTATATTTTAAAAAAAAGGACTCTGATTCATTCGTCGTTAATTCGCCATGTCTTGATTCATCAATACAATCAGTCCAAATTACACAGTATTCCAATTAGACAACATGATTACTTTAGAGCATTGAGATTCTGAATTGTGATGTAATATTAATGAAACAAGTTATTTAGTAAATGAAGTCATGAATAATCTGTGCATAGTACAGAATTATGTATGTTTGGTGAAAGATTACTAGAAGCAACAATACATATTCATGAACGAGATTCACATGAATGGGTAAACAAAAACAACAGGAGTATACTATTGCAACAACATGATGGACCGAGAACACATGATGAGGAAGCCACATGATTAAGTATACACACGTGGAATGATTGGATTGAGGAGATTTAATCTTATATCAAAATACTTGTTATCCATATATTGTGTCTCCTTTGTCATCCGCCAACTTCTGTAAACGTTTATAAAACAATTCACATATAGGGTAATTTTCTTCATAACGAAGAACTGAAACATCCAAATACTTTGTGTTTAAATATAATTATTTGATTACACATATTTTCACAGTACTGTTGTAATCGTTGCTGGTGCTATATTCTATTCACTCCCTGTGTCTTCTGATCTTTCGTCACCTGCAGTGCCTTTGGGTTCTACAATGACATATTCAAGTTACGGTAGTTCAGCCGCTTCCGCGCCTCCACCAACTTCGGCGCCTCGTCCAACTATGACGCCTCCTCCAACGTCGCCGCCTTCAACCAATAGTTAGTAGTAATAGTAGTTTTTATAAGCTGTTTTCTCACTTGTATATTTTAAAAAAAAGGACTCTGATTCATTCGTCGTTAATTCGCCATGTCTTGATTCATCAATACAATCAGTCCAAATTACACAGTATTCCAATTAGACAACATGATTACTTTAGAGCATTGAGATTCTGAATTGTGATGTAATATTAATGAAACAAGTTATTTAGTAAATGAAGTCATGAATAATCTGTGCATAGTACAGAATTATGTATGTTTGGTGAAAGATTACTAGAAGCAACAATACATATTCATGAACGAGATTTACATGAATGGGTAAACAAAAACAACAGGAGTATACTATTGCAACAACATGATGGACCGAGAACACATGATGAGGAAGCCACATGATTAAGTATACACACGTGGAATGATTGGATTGATGAGATTTAATCTTATATTAAAATACTTGTTATCCATATATTGTGTCTCCTTTGTCATCCGTCAACTTCTATAAACGTTTATTAAACAATTCACATTCCGAGCGCCAGACAGGTTAACAACAAGTACCATCTTTTAACGTCTTTTGGTATGAAGCGGCCGGGGAGTAAACCCCGGTCCTTCTGTTCAGTTATTCAGTAAATGAAGTCATGAAAAATTAACGCCACACATGCGTTGATCTCATACAGGTGTGTCGGGGGTTCATTGCTATCTGTTTATCTGAGTTTATTTGTTTATTTGCGTTTGAGTTGAAACAAAATTGAAGCCAAACATTCAAGGTAGATTGATTAAATAACGATGAACAGAAGCATCCAATCTCTGTCAGGTATAAAGCACTATGTACCTTCAGATTGATCCCGCAAATATACATTCATTCAAACAGCCTTTGACACTGGTATACAATGTACATTACAGATTAGTATATTTTGCTTTAAGATTCCGCCGAAGAGGCTTGCCCTGCAGTTGACGTGTGTGTCAATGGAGGCATCTGTGAAGACGGCCCGGCCTCCGGGGAATCCTTCATGTGCAGATGTCCTTATGGAACCACTGGAAGATTCTGCGAGACGGGTACGTGTGTAACTGCGTGTTGACTAGCTACCTTATACACCTGTGTATGAAGGCATGAATGGAGATTCTGGATTAGAATTGGTTCCCAGCAACCTATGCTATTTGTATGAGGCGGCCCCGTTGGGACTTTGGAATAGAATTGGTTCTCAGTAACATATGCTGGTCCTGAGGCTCCCAAATGGATCGGGTTGTCAGGCTCTCTGATCGTTGCTGACAATACCGATCACTGGATTGTCTGGTCCAGACTCTATTATGTCATACAGCTTGAATATTGTTGAGGGCGCTGTTAAACAGCAAACACACAGACACATACTAAATTCAAAATGTCAAATCCACTTTTACACACACAGATACTACACACGCACAAACACTTAGAAACGCTAGAAACATATGCTCGTTATAAAAACATAAGAATAATATTTTAAATAGAATGGAATAATTTATTTTGAAGTGGGCATTATTTCCTTTTGTAAAACATATTTCAAACATATGAAAAATAAGTACGATGCGAAATAAAAACGACATAACCTTTCCGATATCATAGGCCGAGTCCTTTGTTTGATTCCGTCATGTCATAAACTATCTTTGGAATCCATCACACTTATGCATTCCACTAATACATCACTACATTGGTTTTCCAGCATGCGTTCAACGTAAGGTAGACCTTCTCCTGATAGAAGATGCGTCTCCGTCCGTCACGAAAACTGAAGACTACGCTGCAATGAAGGAATTTGAAGTTCAACTCATCAATGATACCCGAATAAATCTGTCTCTTTTACATGTTGCTGAGGTGGTATTTGGAAAAGAAGCTGAGGTGGGATTCCATCTAAACACCTTCCAAGACAAGGGGTCCGCCCTGGCAGCCATTGCTAACGCTACCAAAGAACACGGTCCAACATTCCTTGACAAAGCTGTTAAAATAGCCGACATCAACGTGTTTAGTGAGAAAAACGGTGACCGCACTGACGCTGATAATGTCGTCATCGTGTTCACTGACGGAAGAAGCAGAAACACTATGAACATTATCAAAGATGCTGGTGGTCTAAGGAGGAAGGCAGTTATCTATGTCGTGGCTTTGACGAAAAATCAGGCCATCGGAACCATGAAGGACGTGGCGTCAAAATCCAGCCTTGTATTCACCGATAGACAGAAAGCTTTGAAGGACATCAGCGATAGTCTGACTGAGCTTACATGTCAAAGTGAAAGACCTGGAAGGAAATGAGTGGATATGATTTATAGAAATAAATACCATTCATCCTACCTATCGACATTTGCTTTGTTTTAAGTCCTCATTTGTGTTGTCTTGGTCCTCCTTCGTCGTGACTTTCCGACGACATCCACAGTAGGCCAACATTCCCTTTCTAGCAAGGAAAGGACAATACAAATCTAAAAGGAAATATAGAAAATATAGAAAATAGATCTTTTAGTCAAATGTTCTCTTTAGAGAAGTAAGATACAAGTTCATTAATTAATGTAAACATATTTTCTATGAATACCATGAAGGGTTGGGAAGTTTCTTGGTAAAAAATATCTCGTTATGCCGAAGACATAGGTTCGTTTCCCAACATGGATACAACTTGTGAAAGCCATTTCTGGTGTCCCCGCACGTGATATTGCTGGAAGATTGCTAAAACCCACACTCACTCACTCACTCACTATGAATTACAAGAGGCAATAACTCGTATATACCAGGCATCACATGTTAAATGTTTTATATGGACACATTACTGCCAAGTTCATAACAATTAATTTTAGGGTTACAATGAAGGCGTTTGACAATTGTTGTGATGCTTGATGGCAATTACTCAGTAGCTGTGATACAAGTGAGTTTGGTTATACATCTTTTTAAAGTATTTCAGTTATATCACAGTTTATCAATGACTGCCTGCTAATTGAGGCGTCTCAGAAGAATGTCAACAACCATGGGATCATAATCATGATGTGTTCCAACATATAGTGTTTGACATATGTTTCTGAATGTTCTTGAATACTGTCAATAATATCGAGGATAGTTCATGTGTCGAGTGAAATATCATGCTTCTCTCATCTAGTGACGGGGGCAGAGATGAGATATCTTCACAACCCCTTGTATTTGCGACTAACAAAGTAGTTTCTTAAGAAATATAAACAAAAGCAATAAAAATTATTTATGGGCATGAAAATCCTGTATCATACATATAGATATGATTATATACAAAATAAACTTTAACAAAAAAAATGCATGTACTTGAAAACTACCAAACCGTTGTTGGAAAGGAAAGACTAGACGCTGGTCAAGTAACAAGAATGGCGCTTTGGAAAACGAACAGTCTCGATTGACAAATTAAGTCAGCAATTTACAGTGTATAACGAATCATTTTCAATGACAAACGGCCTGCAGCGATATTAATTCTATAAATAGAAGTAACGTAAAAAGGAAGTCAACAGTTTGTGGACGGGCCGGAAGACACTTACGATAATGGGAGACAATTTGAAGGGAGGTAACTCTTTTATGACAATAGTCCCGTCAAAGTGTTATGTTCACTGCAGTGAAATATCAAGTGTATTGTTCACTGCAGTGAAATATCAAGTGTTATGTTCACTGCAAATATCACTTTTCCCAGCTTCAGACAACTTAGTCTTTCACTCTGAAATGTATAATAAAATGTATTATTATATATGTAAACAATATACTCTAATTATGGACTTCAAATAATGTTGAGGTGGTTCTTCTGTGTGAAATGCATACGTGTTTGTGAGCAAGTGTTCGTCAAGCAATCTCTAATATGTTCAAGAATATAAATTAATAACATTCCAATAATGACATGGATATTGATCATCGTTTCATCAAATCTGCAGACAAAATCAAGTACGTTTACATAGAAACTTACAACTATAACATTTCAAACATCCACAGTTCCATACACAGCAACACTGATAAATATACATTCTAAACCTCGTCGTATTTGTGATATAGGTGAAATCTGAATCCAATTCCTGTACGAAAAAGTGAGTGAGTTGGGTTTAACGCCGCTTTTAACATTATTCAAGTTATATCACGATGTGTCAGCTTAATGTAGAAGGAAAACCCGAGGTGATGCAGGTGTCAGACGTTTACCACTTCGGTGAAACCCACGGGCACGGGTATTATGCTGACAAACCTAGAAACATAATTGGGGCGAACCGGGATTCGAACCCCCAATCATAGGTTTCTGGCGTACCCAAGGGACGCAACTCTGCACAGCGATTCCCGGCGCCATAGACGACTGGGCCACCCGTGTCCCCCTAAACAAAAGAAACAAAATGATATAAGCTATAGCCTTCACAAAAGTCAGTCAGAACAATTCGAGGAATGTGATAGGCTCTGATAACGTGACACGATATTTCATTAAAACATTTAATCATGTTCATATTTACATCTCGCTAAATCGTCAACAGTTTACTTTGTTAAAATTAGGTGTTATTACATGGTCCTATAGGGTGACCTATTTACTGAACAAAGGTATAGTGAGAGATTGCGTTTGCACGATTCGGACTATTTCATAAGATTGCGTTTAGGAATCACTGTCAAATAGGGATGATACTACATGTTCGCAAAAAGGTGAACGTATCCTGCCTCAACAGAGGCTCCCGTCTCCAACACATGCAAAGGTAAGTTAAGTGTTCACCTGAAAAAATCGCAAAGTCTGCCACATGCCTATCATTAAATGTTTTGAACTCTTTACTAAAACTTGATAAAACCTTGATCAAATAACTTTGGAGGAGGAGCTGTATGGCGCTCTTTTAAATCTATGAAGAAAGAGTATGTTCGATTGTACGTAAGACGTGAATCGTGGACATCAAAAACTGCAGCTGATGGAATGTTGCTTGACATGAGAGGATAGTTGACTTTTTGAACGTTGTTGTCATCCCCCTGATCATGCAGTCTTGTTACTCGGAATCTTTATGCATAGCTCTAAATATACATGGTCATCAATAGTCCAACTATTTCTCGACAGTCTTCAAATAATTGAAACTGGACCAGATTTTGCGAAACATTTACAATCCATGTTCTATATTCATTAACAGTTAGGCTCTAACTTGCACGTTGTGTGTGCATGTTTATTTACATCAAGTTTGTGAATATCTACTTGTCTCATATCTTTTGTATTATCACAAGCTGATAATTACTGCTTTGGATTAGAAGTGAGCCCAGATGTGTCAACATGTTGTTTTACTCGTAACTTTCCCGAAGACACGAGTTTTAAAAAATGCGTTTTTATATTTCGACTGTTTATTGTTTATTCATTAAGTCAAGAGATGTTAAAATGGCTTTGATTTTACTGAAATAAGTGTCCACCTCAAAAATAATATTTTGGAATGTCCTCCACGTCTACCACAAAACGTTTGGAAAGCTCTGCTGAGGCTTTGAAAGTTGTAACGTATGACGTTCTTTGACATTTTTTTACAAGGGGCATGCCCGATTGTACCTCAAAAGGTATGGCAGGTGACATGACAGGAAAGTTTACAATTGGAAAGTTGAGGTGATCACGCTTGTCATTCAGTGTTGTAGAGAGTTTTTTTAAAAGTTTTACTCGACTCTTTCAATTCTAGTTCAGTTGGATAAGTCAAAGGAAGGGACTTGGCTATTTGACCATTATTGAACAATGTCCGATCAACGATATTCCCGAAGCTTCAGTATAACCTTTTGATCAAATTCGCTTGTTTTGATGTAATCAATGAGGGAGCATTTCACAAATTGTTTTTTGTGTGAACTTTTGCTTTAAATTTTGACACATTGCCCTGAACTGAACATATCGATGTAATTACATTTATGGTCACCATGTTTAGTAACAAATACCCCATGGATCAAGGAATAAAGATTTTCCTTAAGTTGAAAAATCAAAAGTTTTCAGAGAATTTAACTATGAAAATAAGCAACATTTTATAAAAGTAGAGAAGCTTTATTGACAACATCAAAATTACATGCAATATCAAAATTACAAATACTTTTTATTATTAGCTTCAATATATGGAAAATACATGAATCCGACAATATACCGATATCTCAACAGAGACGTCTATCAATCCGCAACCTGCTGCAGGCGTTGTTATAATGCAACAAACCTCTTTCCATATCCAATAGAAATATCTGCATAAAACAGAGTCAACCTTTGGAACAATACAAAAAATTGAAAGGGATATTGTATATCATTTCGAGTTGAATACCAGTACTGACATCGGTGCATCTCTCTTTAAAAGCCTTGTGCTTTACAGGGAATGTACTCAGGGTGATGTATGTGTAATGTGTGTGTCCGCTGTCATTATTTTCATGTCACATAATCATATTTCAGTAATTTTTTAAGTCCAAACATTCAAACTAAAGGCTTGATTCTGCATATATTGTTGGGTTTACCTTTAAGATGTTTAACTTTACAATCCAAAGCTAAATATGTTTAGGGTGCTTTGTGATGAGTGTACATGTATTACAACGGAACGTATGTAGGATTGTACCTGATTAATACAAGATATACACCTTATGACACTATATACGTTTGTGTGGAGGGGAAATGCAACAGACTTGAAGATACTACATAGCACTACATATTGAATAATATTGTGCAATAAACACCAATAAGTGCTACCACCACGTACATATACATTTTACTAAATAGAATTCACCAATAAAAATTAGAGTTAAATTGAACGCATTGAAAACAACAACATTTGTTGAAAATACAAAACAACCCATACATATGTTAACCTGTAGAACCAATATACCACACAATATGCCGTTTCAAGAACAATCAACATGAAGATTACATATACACCAACTGCAATTTCGTAACATCAATAATATGCCAAGAAGACATCAGACAAAAAGACTGCAAATAACAATAAACGAAACTCCATTACGTACTTAATAGCAGACGAATCTGGCATTGTAACAGAACCTCTTATTGGTGGTGACGTAACATTCGGGGATGACTTGCTAGTGGTACGCAACGTGGAATTTACTGTTGATATCTGTTCCGACTGCATGGGGTTCTTATTTGTTTGCCCTGGCGATGGTCGGCTTGTTGTAGGTTGTCCTGGTGATGGAAGGCTTGTTGTAGGTTGTCCTGGTGATGGAAGGCTTGTTGTAAGTTGTCCTGGTGATGGAAGGCGTGTTGTAGGTTGTCCTGGTGATGGAAGGCTTGTTGTAGGTTGTCCTGGTGAAGGAAGGCTTGTTGTAGGTTGTCCTGCCGATGGAAGGCTTGTTGTAGTATGTGCTATTGAAGGAAGGCTTGTTGTAGTATGTGCTATTGAAGGAAGGCTTGTTGTAGTCGCCCATTGCCAATTGTCCGTGTTGCCAGTTGCCCGAGACGCTGATACATGGGTTGTACGATGTTCTTCGGGTGGCATAGTTGACGTTCGAATTGTTTTTGGTAGGATGTTAGTAGTATGTACACTGTGTGTATTTGAACTCGTTTGGGTTTGCCTGTCCGTAGTAGTAGGTGATCTACAAGCTGAAAACCAAACAACAGGATTGTTACAATAACTGTGTGACACAAAGTATAGTTGTTTTTTTCCTCACGTTCCTTTCGTTTGACCTTTCACTCTGGTTCCATCATGTGTCTTAATATTGAATGTCTTCATTTCATTTTACGATTCGTTCTGGTAATTTCCTGGGGGGGTTATTACACAGTAAAACATGGTAATATCCGTAGTTCGATACTCGCAAAATTATGCACGCCATTTCTTCCATCCCACAATTCACATACATATTCTTTATGAATCACTATCAATTATTGACTATACCAGGTGTTCGCGTACACAATTCATAGGATTAAGTTTATTAAGGTATGATTTCATTTTAAAACGACCAGGCGGTACAGTTGGTGTGACCTTTAAACTATGCAAGTTAAAGTTTTATATTGTATTGATCAAATGTGTATTTAAAATATACCATTTGAGTTGATCCAGACAGCGGGGGAGGTGGAAGCGTCACATATTTCGCAGTCAGATCCAGGCTTTGGCCTCCCGTCCTGTACACACAGCCTGTTGTGAATACAGTAGCCTTCCTAAAGGGCAGATCAACGCATGTATGTAGAACATCTATCTATCTAGCTAGCTGGTATCGAGCTATCTATCGAGCTATCTATCTATTTATCTATCTATTTATCTATCTATCTATCTATCTACCGAGCTATATATCTATCTATCTTTCTATCTATCTATCGAGCTATCTATCTATCTATCTATCTATCTATCGAGCTATCGAGCTATCTATCGAGCTATCTATTCAATGCGGCACATTGTTATCCTCAATTATAACTGACGAGGCAGGATAAGGACCATTTTAGCACTGTAATTGCATCATTATGACTTATGTTATGACAAAATGCATATGAAAGGATACAATGTGTTACAGTGAATGATTTAGACATTTTAGGAAAATATTGAAACATTGAACATTTTAATTTGAACACACAATGCCATTTAGAAAGCGCACAAATGCAACAAATGGTACATTTGGGATAACACTTTCTAAGTAAAGTACAGATTCTCGTACTTTAAGGGTTCTAATTCCGGATGGAAGTCCACCCCCAAAAGGTACGAGAATCTGGACTTTACTGAGAAAGTGTTATCCCAAATATAGCATTTGTTACTTATGATTGTGGCCATTTCAGAAGTCAAACACTTGCAAGTGTAAGAAAGAAACCAAAGGCTAGTTGTCAGCCATTTGAAAATGTCTGATAAATTTTCTACCATTATTGTAACCTTTAAACTTTGACATTTTCAGTTTCCCAAAATACTACTTATCCTACACTTCTGTTGTGCTTGATTGTATCATTGTACCAAGGGAGCCCTGATCAACACCCTAACAAACAATTAAGAACCTTTTTTAAGAAATTAGTTGGCAAATGGTGACAAAAATTAAGCCACATGTAAGAAGGACAAAATATGACAAAAGAGGTTGGTGCTCCGGACTTGTTTTCGCACAACTACACTACGTTTAGATTGAAGATGAAATTCTCTCTCCCATTTCCATGGTTTGACGCATGTACATGCTATGATTATCCTGCTTTCCATGATGTAAAATACTCGAATTATAATGGTCTATGACGTTTGGGTTACTTTCCATGTATCCCACTACATCGGTGTACAAATGGAAAAAGTGCAGAAGCAACTACTTGCCAAACAGATGCTCCTGTTTGAAATCCGGAATGAGATGCAATAGTGCCTGCCATAGCCACAAACCCTGTGCCAGCTGTGACTGAACTGAGCGGTGATGTGTGTGATTCAGACACTCTTTAAGTGCAGATAACACTGATAGATCTGTGTTTTTATTTAGAAAAAAATCCTAAGATCACATATGTGTTTGGTTGTTATTTATTTCAGTTTATTCCCTTAATAATAAAGTTTACTTTATTAAAAACAAAGCATGTAAAACAATACCAATTTCAATTGCTTTAGGCAGAACAATTACCTGCCAATTGCATGAAATGAGCAAGCTGGTTGCCCTTATTGTGAAAATTTTGGGGAATTATTTTTCATTCACAACTATTGCCCATTGGGCTGTTGTACAGATAGGGTGTAACCTATACGCTTCAAGCTCCTTACAGCGAAACGGCGTCACGTAATGTTCATTCACGTCAGATATACGTGATGCACAGAGCCTCAATTTCAACCCATTTTTGTTTGGCAAAATGGCGACAAATAATCGATTCGTATCTTAATGTCCGCTTGTTTCCAAATTGTGGTAAACATGGCGATAAGATTAATGCCTTGTCGCCTTATCCCTCGTGAAATACGGTCTCATTGTCGACTCGACCATGCATAGGGTACATAAAGCCTACAGCTTATGTTATCGCTAATGCCTGGAGGTTTCGTTCAAGTACCTGAATGTTCCATTGTCTAGTCGTATGGTTGACTGTGACACACCTGGAGTCGTAGACCAGCACAACAATTCCGTCACTGTAGATGTCATCAGTATTGGACACGGAGATGTTGTAAGCTGCTACTACGTCGGCCGGAGAAGACGTTGAACGCTTTTTTCGTATCTGGACCGTGCACAACACTTCGCTTATACTTTCGTCGACAGCGGCTGTAGTGGACATTTCTTGATATTCCATGTGCCCGTTTTCTTGCACCTATAACATAGGGCAAACAGTGAACCTATGCATATTGTTTAACGCAATAGCGGCTAAGACCGTGACGGGATCCAGGCCATTTGGTGACAGCATGATCAACCCCACGCCATCGTGTACGAGTGAGGGGGCTTCTGTTCTTGCCTTGGCATCTTATCAACCTCGTGTAACACGGGGTCACGGGGGGCACGGGGGGCCCAGTCGTCTATGGCGCCGCGATTCGCTGTGCAGAGTTGCGTCCCCTTGACACGCCAGAAACCTATGATTGTGGGTTCGAATCCCGGTTCACCCCGATTATGTTTCTAGGTTTGTCAGCACCATACCCGTGCTCGTGGGTTTCACCGAAGTGGTAAACGTCTGAGACCTGCATCACTTCGGGTTTTCCTCCCACATTAAGCTGACGCGCCGTGATATAACTTGAATAATGTTAAAAGCGGCGTTAAATCCAACTCACTCACTCACTCATTCCTGTAACACGAGGTATCAGTGCAAATGTGTTTTTTGAATGGATTGGGGGAACCTGTGATATTCGAATCCCGGTTCGCCACAAATATGTTTCTAGTTTTGTCATTACCGCACCCGTGCTCGTGGGTTTTACCGAAGTGGTAAATACTATAAAAAGCGACGTTAAACTCAACCCTCCCACTCAGTTATAGGATGGAATGGAGCTTTAAATGGACTACATTTACAAATATAACAATAATAAATTTGTAAACAACAATAAACACCGCATTCAGCAATATTTCAAGCCATTTGACGACAGCTTGTAACTAATCGTGTCTTGGTTTGACAAACAAGTGATTGATATTATGAGCAACACCCAACGCCGTCGGGATTTTTGCAGGTGAACATTTGACTTGCCTTTGCGTGTGTTTGTGATGGATGCCACAGTCGGGGCAAGATACGCTCACCTTTTCGCGAACATCTGGTATCATCCCATTTGAGAGTGATTCATGGCCATGATATGGTCGGAATCGTACAATTGACTCCGATCTGGGCAAATACTTTTTTATGAATATGGAAGGGTTTGTCACTTTTTGGAAAACCCATATCACTTTTTAACAACGAAACATGCATACCGCGAAACTTCTAATCAAACACTTCGAGTCAGCTCCACCAGTAAACACTGAACCGAACACAGAGACTTCACGGCAACTACTGTTTCCAATGTCACAGTGACCATCGTCGGCAACGTCGTACAAAACTGGAGGCTTGGTGAGATCCGTGGAACAGTCTTCACCTCCGGTATTAGTGTTACACTCACACGAACCTAACAGAATAGACAGGACACGTTATATATCATACAGTTGTCGATGATTGGACCAGATGAACAACGAAAAATATTACCAGCTGTGACAGATATTGGGGAATGGTTAGTTCGTGATACTGACTGTTATGTTAGAGGCCCGTATTATTTTCTGGAACAAATTATGTTTTTTCGATAACAAAGAAGCTTTCACACACCCATCACTTCTAAGACCCGAGTGGTTAAAGCGTTCGCTCGTCACGCCGAAGACCCGGGTTCGATTCCCGACATGGGTACAATGTGTGAAGCCCATTTCTGGTGTCCCCCGCCGAAATATTGCTGGAATAAAAGCGGCGTAAAACCATACTCACTCACTCACTCACTCACTCACTCCAAGACCCAAGAATGTCAATTGTTGGGTTCTTAATATATCTCACCTGGAAAACGCACGCGCGCACGCACGCACGCACGCACGTACACACACACTGAAATCCATGCATAAGAAATAAAAGTGATCCCCATGAGTATTACCATTCACACACAATCCATTTCCAGAGCACTCCCCGAGACATGACCGCTCTGTGACTCTGTCGAAGATGGACTGCGATGACCCAGACTGGACTTCTCTCAACGCTGGGTTTACCATGACTTCCTTAATGCAAGGTGCCCGGACACTGTCCAGCTCAAGTTGGGAGAAGTCAGTAGACTGGCTCAACTAAGAGTGCAAGACATGGATATTGAGCACTGAGAGTGATAATTAGAATTGATTGACTAGTAATTGAAAATATGTTTTATTTACATACGAACATATGCGAACTAAAGTCATGGTAACGATCGTGATAATCTATCTATTAACCCACGATACAATAAAACGATACAGCAACCAATGCAGTTCTGTTGAGCGTCGGGGTGGTCGGGTAGCCTAGTGGTTAAAGCGTTCGCTCGCCGAAGACCCGGGTTCGATTCCCGACATGGGTACAATGTGTGAAGTCCATTTCCGGTATCCGCCGTCGTGATATTGCTGGAATATTGCTAAAAGCTTCGTCAAACCATACTCACTCACTCTGCTGAGTGTTCGCTAAGGTAATCTACGGCGTAGCCTCGCGGGGTTACTTGAGTGCCAGGATTCGGTGGTGGTGAAAATGAATCCGTTTTGGGCCTGAAATTATTATTCTTGTTTTCCAGCACCTTCCTCATGTCTTGCGATTCACTGTACGGTTGTGGAATGGGCTTCATGGTGGTTCTTCCAACACGTCTGACGGGTAACTATTTTATGATGAGTGTCACAAAAGTGTCTTTACCCTCAATACGATAGAACTCAAATATTTTTGGAAGCGTCGTTAAACCCAACTCACTCAAGCATTTAAGATGACGAGCCCTAATATTTCTAAAGCTGAGCTTAACCGTAGTTCGCTCACTCACATTTTTGACTAAACCATAGTATCGTGAAGGCAGGCTAGATGAGTACTACCTGTCCTATCATTGTAGTGGAGGAAATGGTAGGCGTTATTTCAGTATATCCAAAATGAAAACTTAGACATACTTAGGCATATAAACTGATGCACAACAGAAATTGCATCCTCTTCTCCAAAACGTCAATGCAATTACCTGTATGTCAGTGACACATTGGCTGAGACTAGCGTTCACGTCAACACCAGGAACGTCTTGACATAATGCTGTTGTGTTCGACGATGTGATCAATTGTCGGCAGAATTCATTGGCCCGCTGTTCTGTCCAACCACCTCCCCATTCTGGATCACCAGTTCTAGTTTGCTGTAAACAGACAGTGTGTTCAAATGAAATATGTAAATGTACTGATAACAATTTTAGGGTTAGGGTTAAGACAGCAACCAATGCTTGTCGTAATAGGCGACTACGCTTGCCGTAAGAGGCGACTACCCTTGTCGTAAGAGGCGACTACCCTTGTCGTAAGAGGCGACTAACGGGATCGGGTGGTCAGGCTCGCTGACTTGGTTGATGCATGTCATCGTATCCCAATTGCGTGGATCGATGCTCATGATACCAATCGATGGATTGTCTGGTCCAGACATATAGCTGGAATATTGTGCGGTGTTAAACAACCGACATCAAAACTAACAAAGAAATTTATAAACCTAATCACTTTTATATTAGGTTTCATTATTCATAAACATCATCTCAAAACTAAAAAGGGGGGCGGTCGGGTAGCCTAGTGGTTAAAGCGTTCGCTCGTCACGCCGAGGACACGGGTTCGATTCCCGACATGGGAACAATGTGTGAAGCCAATTTCTGGTGTCCCCCGCCTAGATATTGCTGGAATATTTGTAAAGCGGCGCAAAACCATACTCACTTGAAACTAAAGCATAGTGTTCCGTGTTTATAAACCTCATTGCCTTTGAACTTTTGGTTTCATTTTCTATTCAGTCACCACTAATGTACTATGCGACTGAATTCACTGTTCACAATTCTCTATGTTTATATGCTAAGGTCCCCTTTTCACACTTTTTCATATTTTTCCACACAGAGTCTTCTCGAGTGACAAACCTAATTCTTTTTTTATGCTCTCAGCAATTTCCCCCAATGTGGTGATTTGAATAAGGAAGCAGTTCCAGTTGTTGCTGTGTTCGGCAGAAACATAGATCCAAAATTCTACATGGATTTTGTCAAAGTTGTTGATTTAGAAACTCCAAAAAGTAGTTTTTGGGAAATCCCAAACATTCAAAGGCACCGCGTTACCACTAGACCTATTTGGTCAAAATATCCGATATGGTTTTCAAGATCTGCTCCGGAAACGTGTGCCATGGAAACTCGATTTTTATATCTTTTAAAGTTCCCCAAAAGGCTCCAGTTTACCACTAGATATATCTATGTGCCAAGTTTGGTGAAGAAACATTTACGGTTCTGCACCGGAAACGACATCTGGCACGGACGGTGTCCATTTTAACAACTCACCCTTCTCACGCGCGACACTGGATTCCTTGCACATCGTTTCTTTCTTGCACCAGATATAGTGCATTGTCTTCTAGGAACTGATCTGTATCCTGCCGGCACCGTACAGGTGCGCGATGCGGTCATTGCAGAGCAGGTGATCTTGGTATTGACGCAAGAGCAATACTGGTCCACAGCCGGGACAATGGACGTTATCTGGGATACTACCGAAGGTTCGAAGAGGTTGTTTTGGGGATCGACTCTAAAACAATCACATTGTTCTGTGTATTTGTGTATCAATATACATGAGATTGTATACTAAGTAACCTTAACTGATGCTGTGTGAAAAGTTTGTTCCTAGGCTGCAATGTTGTGGATTGGGATCTTTTATATCCATAATTATTATTGGATTCATACACGAGCCAATACCAACTACCTACATATCATAAGGCTCTCCTCACATCAACAAATCTGACCAACCAACAGCAGCCCAAAATCATAACCCATTTTATTAATGCAAGGGAAAGAAAATAGGAATCCTGATATCACAGTGCCTATTACCTACATGAAGTCAGGCACGATGGTTGACAGGAATAGTAGATTACATTACCTTAGCTGGTGACTTTCAACAGTAACTTACTCCAGGGAGTGATTCCATAATAACATGATCCTGTAAAAACTCGAATAAACAATATATGGTGATATCACAAGCCTGCACACATTTACATGCATATGGAAACTCCTTACCTCCAAGAACTGGTGAACTGGTCAAACGGAGCCAGGGATCCATCTCTTGTCATGTAGTCATCATCTGAAGTTGACGAAAGAATGCCACAGAGGCCTCGAGTCTTGTTCCGGTCTTGGATAGATGGGGTTAAGTAAATATTTAGTCTAGATCCAATGATGTACGCCTGAAGTTTGGCTCCACTAGGAAGGTATACCTATCAAAGAACATATGCAATGAGGCAGTCTGTTCATGGTATTGTTCAGTAATAACTAAAACCCAAATCTCTTTTGACAATTCATTTTGGGAAAAGACATAAGTATATGGAATTTAAAATACCTGACCGGACTTCTCTAAACTAAAAATAACTGAATTGATAGTGATTGCGGGTGTGTGGTGTGTCCGATGCAATTCACTATTTTGACTTGTACCATATGTTCCCGTGTTTTTTTCTGGTGAACAGTTGACTTGCCTTTTCATGTGTTTTTGACACTACCACCGGTGGGGCAGGATAGTCTCACCTTTTCTCGAAAACCTGGTATCATTACCATTTGATCATGATTCATAAACTAATTCTCATGATATAATACAATCGTACAGTTGTACAATCGACTCTGCTTTAAACAGAGATTTCTAGGGGTTTGTCACTTTATTTATTAGATATGTCCATGATCTACATCTATTGATGTGAATATACCATTTTTGGACATTCTGGACTACCTCGTAATACGACCCCCTCCGCTTCACGTCCATGGCCCCTCCCCCGTCTCGGCATGAGGTGTACCCAATGTGCCAGATGTTGGAGGTACAGTGACTCAGCTCAAACACTGTCTTTCCAGATCGCACGGCTACTCCACAGTTGCAGAATCCTAACCCCCCGCAGTTCTCCGTCTCGATTTGCACCTGGAAATTACAGAGCAGTGTTGCTTATGCGGGCCACAGGAGCCCTTTATTCATATACATGTTATTGTTTGTAACCAAACACATAAGGGTTGGACCATTTCATTTCTAGAGGGAGGAGGGACATGACCATGAGAGACAGTATGCCTGTAACCCTTATTTATCAATAATCATTTCCAATCTTTAATTTCAAGAGGCCATATAACAGTTGTTGACTGTGATGAGAAATGACCATAAGCATCATATGCCCTTACTTGGAAACTGTCAAGCAAAAGAAACATTGTTTGCTCCTGAAAACAGAACAAGAAGACACTTGTTTGGTCAAAAGACATGGATTAACAACATCATTCCACATTATGCCATGAAAATCAAGTTGGCCTAAAATGAACCCTATTGCAGTTTGAGATGCATCAGTTATGGGGATGAAGGGTTTATTTTGCTCGGGATATGAAAAGCCGGGGGTTGTTGTGAGGGCTTTCTTTAGCAGTTAGCAATTGTTAGACCGTTTAGGTTTTAGAGAGGGGAGGCGATGCAAGAAAGGTTTACTACAAATGTGTGATGATACGAGGCCAAATCTAAGAAATGACACACGTCATGGACATCTTTAGAGGGTGGGATCTGTGTGATGGTATCTATTTTTGAAGGGTCGACATGGATGCCATCTTTGCTGAAGATATGCCCTATAAGCAGCAATTTGACATTTGCTTGGTTTAAGAGTGAATCCTGCTTCTCTGATTTTTTAAATAATGCCTTGAGGTGATTCAAAAGTTCCAAAATACACATAGTATTTACAGAAATGTGGCTTTGATTGGAATATATTAAATGTGTATAGTTGAGAGATTACTGGTGTGATGTAAACGACCGTTGAAATAAATATGCACTGAATGACAGAGAATGACAACAGAAGGTAAATTTGTGGGGAGAAAAGGCAAAGTTGTGGATGGACGAGGTGGGCACAAGTATAAAGGGAGATAACTCCAGTAGGGTTAGAACAGTACAGCTTGCAAATAAATCAGCTCGCTAAGCAGACGGGCTAACCACTCTCTCTGCTGGACCCTAAGGAGACTAGAGTTAATTAAGGCCATGTCATAGCATCCACTAGCTGAAGATCTGCGGGCTGGATAAATGGGCCCCAGCTGTGAAGCAGACAACCAGCATAATAGTGCTACCATTTTGCCAGTTGATATGGATAGTGCCCACCCAAACGACGCCAGCAACATGAGTTTTATTCATACGGAATAATGACAAGCATTGACTCTGAAATGTACATGAGTGAGCATGAAGGCTGAGCACATGATTTAAAAACAGCGTTTAACCAACATGGCTCGGAAGGCAAGAGAGAGTGAGAAGTGAGTGAGTTAAAAATTAACATTGCATCAGCTTTGTTTTACCCATATAGCGACAAGTGAGAAGTGAAGAGATCTGACGTAGTGAGTGCTGTGACGTGGTGGTGATGGTGGCAGAGTTAGAATGTCAACATAGACATGTGGCAGAAGAAATATTATGGTTGAAGAATTGGTGTTAGCATGTCAATAACCGCATTTAGCTGTTTAGGGCTAAATGTAATTAGTATGTAACGCCAATTCATTTCTTTATTGCCTCTGAAATGGTGTGCAGAAATGCCATAGGAGCATATTTCAGTTAAAGGGAGGTGATTCCATCCAATAACACCATCAGGTGTAATTTTGGTCGACTCGACAATGGGAGAGGGCCATTCCACAAGAACTGGGCTGAATGATATTGGCTTCAAACATTGCTTGCACTTGTCTGGAACATTATTTCCTGATGGGTGCGTTTTCCCTATACAAATGGAGTCTAATGGGGCTGGTGTCACCTGTTTCTATTTTGTCATGATGTAAGTGACTGTGTCCTAGTTCTGACCAATCTGAGGCAAAAACTGATCTTTGTGATTGGAGACATGTATTTTACTGTATACTTGGACTTTCAATATTTTTTAAATGCTTTGGGGTACAAAAACTCCACAACGTTCATGGGTATTATTATTGTTCATGGCTAGTTGTGGCGTTGGATGAGGCCGCCGCCTCACTAATGACGTCCACGAAGTATCGGCTGTCTCCCGTCCAAGAATTTCACTTCAAACTCAAGTTCCACTGATCTGGGTAATGTTGAACGTATATTACTCAGGAAACTGTTGTTGTTGTATTTAGGCGATTGATTTTAACACTATTCAGGGTTTTGAGCCAATGTGTCCAACTTTCAGTTTGTAGCGTTTCTTTTTTTCGTCAGGTTACATCAAATGTTATGTTACTTATGTCCACCCTCCACAATCATAGTAATTGAAAAGTACATTCCCCCAGTAGATGTGTGTTAGAACATGTCAAGTTGACTGGGTTTTGCTACACATGGTGTTGTAAAAAATGTTTTTTTATTTTTTTTTTATTTATAAAATGCTTTATTATACTGCTATTTTCATTGCTCTCTTTCAAACTAACCTATATTGTATATTGTTTGTATTGAGTAAACAGTGAGAAAATTTTAACATTGTTTCCATAGATTGAATTTGAAATGTGCCGTAAAAAAATACCAACTCGCTTTTCAGAAGAAAAAAGTACAAATAGCCACTTCAGTCATACAGGTACCAGGATATGACCACACCTGTCATACGGGTACCAGCAAATAGCAACACCAAGCATACATGCATGTACCTGCATATGTCCATTCCATTCATATAGACACCCGGATATGACAATAAATAATTGTTCATAGAGGCATACTCTATTTAGGTACATTCATTAGGTTCGCAAAAATACATTCTGCATATTTCATTTTGAATTACCTCCACTGTGTCGGTAAGATGTCGGTACAATGTGAACACGCCAGCCACGTCAAATCGATTCCTGTAAAAACAGATATAATTACTCTTGAACTCATTCATACTTCGGCAAAATGTGGATTTAGAAAAATATGTGCATTATGACACTGATGACTTTTGGTAAGTTTTGTTCCGATACATTTGATAAAGCACATGCCACACACCATTTAAAACTTCACAAACCTATGGTCCCCCGCCTCGATATTGCTGGAATATTGCTAAAAGCGGCGTAAAACCTCACTCACTCACTCACTCACTCACTCACACACCTATGATACATTACATACCTTAATCCATCAAATGTTCTTAAATTAGGATCGTTTGTGGATGAGCAGTATTTCTGTTGAATTAGGGCTGTGTCTCTCTCCAGTGTCACCTACAACATAGGTTCCACATGTTTTGAAAACTTCAACTTGCGGTCAAGGGCTCAGAAAGATCTTCAGCAATAAATGTAGCAGGCCGGCAATAAAGGCCTTGTTATTTGTGAAGATAGATCTGACTAACTACTTGCAGTTGATAGACGCGGCCCAGAAGTAGCTTAAGAGATCAGTAACATGACAAAATATATGAGTGTTGTCTCATTTTGCTCCTTGGTTCAGGAATGTAATTAGCATGCATGATGGTTTACCGTAATATTTCCAACATGATATTCTTTCCAAAATGGGAAAGCAAAACTGTCAGGAATTTTCACTTTCAGTGTTGTAATGGCCGATTGTCGTCCATACTCTGGAGTAATTCTGCCTAACACTGTGATTGGTGAACGCCTAGACCAATCAGTCGCGGGTATGTTAGGAATGCCACATCGGGATTGGATGACAGCAGCTTGGCCACACCCATCTGGATCAGCTGTCTCCACCTCTACAGTAAACTCGCATGGTGTCATCAGAATCCGAGTGATGTTGCCACAACCGAAAGGAACTGTCATCTGTATGTGGACATTTGTCGTCTCTCCTTCCTTTAGTACAACTTCTGGTTGCAAAATCTGGAGAAGGGAAGTCCTTGAATAACAAACTATAGAAAAAATACCGTTTGAAACAAGTATTTTTTTTTAAGATGCTTATGAAAATATTGCACCACTTGCTATCTAATGTGCTAATGTGCTAATGCAATAAACAAAATTACCAAAATGAGGGTATTTGAATATTCATTTCTTTGAATTCATGTCCTTTCAAAATAGGCAACTTAATATGTATTTTCAGATTTAAATGTGTATTTAAGGCTTAATTTTCATGACACAATTTGCTATGCTGCTACTGATTCAGTATTTGATTGTACGAAAATGTATTGTTACCGATTACCTTGATTCCAATGAAGTCCACATCAGAAAAGGAGTGATTCCCCTTCGGCAAGCCTTGAGCGAATTGAGCTCTCACAGCACAAGACAACTAGTGATGAAGATCGGTAACAATTTAAATTTAAAAAACCTTTGTATCATACTCCCATTTAATATTCCGGGTGGTGGGGTGGGGCTGGATGAGGGTGTAGGGGTGTGAGTGTATATCGCTAGTAGGTTAGTTAGAGACGGGTGATGATCACTTTCGGTCACTATTCCTTTGAGGATTTCGATCGAACCAATTCTTCTTTTTTAACTACAATGTTGTTCGACAGAAAATCAAATCACAGCCACCTCACGCCACCACCACTCAGCCCCACCCACTATAGTATATCAAAATGATCGGCCCAGCACACACACACACACACACACACACACACACACACACACACCCATCTTATAAATATCATTCATCTATAGGGAGGTTTCGTGTATTCTGACTGTGGATTCCTGAATTTGCAAAAAACCCTGACTTACTTGAAAGCACGTACTTGTATTAGGAATGATAATAAACATCGACATAAATCATTTCCATGTATTATTATTTCCTTATAATATTATAAAGGTTTTTTTGTAAATCCTAAGACATACATGTACTGAAACAACAACAGGTTTTGAACTTACGTTAAAGCCTGCTTTTGAAATGCCATTCGTTTTAAGAATAGCCTCTGTGAGGGTATTGTTGGCAACATAATCAAATCCACCCGAGGTCCATTCCATGGGATCAAAGGTTGTTGTGAGTACATCGTTAACATACCAGCTGGTTTCGTACCATAGCTTCTGCGTAGAAGACCGGTTGAACTGACATCGAAACAGTAACTCACTAGAGGCAAACCTGTGTTTTAGACTTGTGTTGATGGAAGGACTTGCAGTAAACTTTGGAGCAGCTGGACATGTTCGAAACATATATAAAAAAAGGAATTAAACACAATATATGAAACTCAATCTACAAATGAGCTCGTACTTGTGATTGAACCAAATGGACGTGCAAATGAACATGGTTTGTGAGTATGACCCATATTGTAAAATGTCGGTAGTATATACTTATGTTGATGTACGTGTAAGACTAATGCTGTTTTTAAAGTCACAAAAGTGCTTACTTCCAAAAGAAAAATTGGCTTAAGGGTATTCGATTATATTCCACTATATCCTACTGGAAGGTATTATCGCAATTTGGGGTCTCTCAAAGTAGAACAAATACGATAATGGCGTTATTTAACCTAAGACACATAAAGTTAGACACGATAATGTCCGTTTATAATGTTAACATGAAACTATTCAAAATAGTTAAATGACCTATTTGATACTCGATCTACCAAGGGTGGAAAACATTTTTATAATATTGCCTACCTGATACCAATAAAAATATTTGCTTTATAATTACCTACAGAATCCACTGAATAAATATTTTGACATATCCGTTTCAGTCAAGTACAATGTGAAGATCAAATTTCCAGGGATAGAGTATCATAAGTACCATTATCTTATGTTGTGTACACATTACCACTAAAGATAATACTCACCTTACAAGCGTTAACACAAAACACATTGTGTGTGCAGTAGTGTGGGAAATATTGAGATTATATCTTTACGAGAAATATACATCCTTGCATAAAGAAAAATATGAAATGCCTACACAGTGTCAACAAGATATTTAAATCACTGTATACAGATGCCTAACTGTCCAGTAGATTTAGTAGATTTAATGTCACACCCTCATTGAGCAACCACCTTGTCGGTTTGTTACAAATTCAATACCCTTGACATAAAACATATTACATTGTTGTGATCAATCTATCTAATGTTTGCCATTTGTATGCTACTGTCATATATTGTCGCGGCAAGGTGACTACTGAAAAGAATTTATTGATGTCAACTTCTTTATTATGAGGAACACAACATTGCGGAGTATATGCTTACTCCTTTGTCAGGTATATACTCTGAAAAGTTGCGGTCCTCATAATAAAGAAGTTGGCATCAATACATTCTCTTCTTTATCTGTATCACTTCAAAGACTTGATAATGGCTACTGCTACGTAATTTCCCGTTATTCCGGAGGCATGTGTGGATGACAAGATAATTCTAGCATGCTTTCTGCATGCATTTACAGCTAATACGTTACATCTTAGATTCATTCGACGTGGAATTTTTAATTTGTTCTCATGCGACCCAGTATGTTTTCCCATAATATCTATGGCTTGACGCATGCGTGATGAGTGAATGACAACGCTGGACACATGCATGCATGCTGGAGTGTATTAATGATGGCAGTTAAAAGCTTAATCTGACTAGTTTGGTATTAATAATCATCCCTGTAAATGATCAAAATAGATAATAAGGTTTTGAACAGTTTACGATGCTTACCTTTAAGAATAAATAAAACGGTATTATCGTTCGTTTATACAAAGGCAAAATATGAAGAGATACATTTGAGGGTAATATTAGGGTATAGATGCATTTATGTCAACCTTCTCAATATGATTTTCCCATTGCGGCTTACCCGAGTCAATGTGAGAATTGGGAAATGTTGAAACAGAAACTTCATGCACGAAGCAAACATGATCGAACAGACTCAAGCGGATGCAAAAACAAATATAATGTAGCTGCTCTTGCACTCTTCATTCACACTGTCTGTGTCTGTGTGTGTGTGTGATATGTGTGTGTGTGTGTGTGTGTATGTGTGTGTGTGTGATATGTGTGTGTGTGTGTGTGTATGTGTGTGTGTGAGTGATATGTGTGTGTGATGTGTGTGTGTGTGTATGTGTGTGTGTGTGATGTGTGTGTGTGTGTGTATGTGTGTGATGTGTGTGTGTGATGTGTATGTGTGTGTGTGTATGTGTGTGTGTGATGTGTGTGTGTGATATGTGTGTGTGTATGTGTGTGTGATGTGTGTGTGTGATGTGTGTGTGTGTGATGTGTGTGTGTGTGATGTGTGTGTGATGTGTGTGTGTGTGATGTGTGTGTGTATGTGTGTGTGATGTGTGTGTGTGATGTGTGTGATGTGTGTGTGTGTGTGATGTGTGTGTGATGTGTGTGTGTGTGATGTGTGTGTGATGTGTGATGTGTGTGATGTGTGTGTGTGTGTGTGTGTGTGTGTGTGTGTGTGCTGCTGCTTCTACAAGTACAGACTTTACTCGGATAGTAGTGCTGCCCAACATGAATACCCCACTCAGACACAGTCTACTGACTCCGAGCTGACCAGTCCTTGTTTTAGCCCCTCAATGCCGAGCGCCAGACAGGGTAACTACAAGTACTATCTTTAAACGTCTTTTGGTATGACGCGTTTGGGAATCGAACCACCAACATTCTGTTCTCCAGACAGACGCACTATCCACTAGACCACAGAGGCGGTTTCATTCGTATATGAGCTAATCATCATTATCAGCAATATCAACTGATTCTAAAATATCAAAACTACAGACTTATAAACTACATAATGTTGATGATTTACTAATCCACATGCATTTCAGTTAGTTTGTTGTTTAGACCTTAGAGATAGACAGTTACCACGAGCACGAAGCTGACGCTAAAGTTAACACAATGTCATGGCCGAGTATGTAGTGATGGTTAATATGAGGTTGTTAACCCCAAACTGCAATCGTGAAACAGCATAAATGAGAAACAATATGACTGTCATGCTGTAGACGAGAATTCTCATGGTAGCCCATGTGGTGGTTCCTGGTGGCAGTAGTAAGTCATAAATGAAACTCAACGAACCGTTCTTAATTAAACCCTGGCCCTGTAGATTCAGCTGAAACCGCCCAGCTTCCGATCCCATTCTGACGATGAAGGTAGAATAAGGTAGGGAATGGACGTACAAAAGCTAGAGCTACATGTTTGCTCAGACTTACTGAGTACTCTTAACACAAATTAAAACCCCATTAGTGGGGTTCATATGTTAAATTCCTTGTTGCAGATATCGTTGTCAACGTAGTGTAATACTACTGCTGGCAAAAAGGTTTATGTTTGCCTGTTATACAATTGGTCATTTTCATACAGCTTACTCATCTAACTGTAGGAATGGGTGATCAGGGACCTCTTGCACAAAGCGATCTTAGCGCTAAGATGATCGTAACTCCCATACTTTAACATAGGCTTACAATAGTTGTAGCGCTAAGATCGCTTTGTGCAAGTGGGCCCTGGTCTCAAATTTGTTGTACACAGGTGCATCCCCTAGTCGTGGCAGAATCCTTTGACAGTTGGCTCGAATCCCAAGTTATGATTTGTGTATTGTCATCACCTTGCCCTTACCGGTGGGATTCTTCTAAGACTTGCATCCCATGGGACTTTCTTCCCATATTTAAGTAACACGCCTTAATAGCTGAAGCATTGTTCAGAAGGCCGCTTTACCAAACTCACACACTGGTCAAACTGGTTATATACACTACCTTCTGGATTTGGGGCTGAAACAAATAGTCAATCATTGAGAATTTACAGACAATATTGGTACTTTCAGTTAACGTTCACCAACAATAAAAAATGGTGTCTCTATATCAACAAAGGATTTGCTAAAATTAACCTTGCATATACATGAAATATAAAAAATGTTGGTAGTATAGTTGTAATTGTACAAACGACTCTGCTTTTAGCAGACGGTTTTGTTATAAATATGGAAAGGGTTTTGGTGGTTTTATGTAAATCTTCTGTACGCTACATTCAATAAGGACCCGTGAAGATTCCGGGGTAGAATAGTTCGTCAGCAACTCATGCTTACCGTAAAAGGTGACTATGCTTGTCGTAAGAGGCGACTAACGGGAATCGGGTGGTCAGGCTCGCTGACTTGGTTGATGCATGTCATCGATCCCAATTGCGTGGACCGATGCTCATGCTATCAATCACTGGAGTGTCTTGTCCAGTCTCGATTATTTACAGACCGCCGTCATATAGCTGGAATATTGCTGAGTGCGGCGTTAAACAACAAACAAACAGTCATTGAGAGATTACTTCTGCTGTTACACTGCTTACCGACACAAAAGCCCGCTCTGTATATCGGCGGACGTTTCAACAGATACACCTCGTAACCATCGCAGTCTTTCATATCGATGTAAAATTGGCGTTGGCAGTCGTCGGTTGTGGACTGGACGCACATCTCTGCTACCGACCGGTTGTGTGCTGTGGGAAGGGGAGACATCAAACGTTCCTGCTATACTTGTAAATTTCGATTCATTAAGCTTAAGGTTAGGACCCGCAAGTTTCAATGTTTTTTTTTTCTCTGGGAAAGTTCGTTGAGGGGAGGAGGCAGGAACTGTAGTAACTATATAATTAGCCACTTTATCACTTTGTGTTTAATGTACCAATTAGTGCAATGGGTGCATAACACTGGCACTTGCTGCCCACCCAAGTGAGTAGTGTTACAATGCGTACATGCGTTATGATGTTGGCGAAGGAGGTGAGGTGAGGTGAAATTGGGTTTAATCGTCGTTAAGATTATTGGATGCTTATATGGCGACGTGCATGCACAACCTGTGTGTGTGGCTGCTTGTACTAGTCCGGACTGTTACCGATTTATGGTGCTAGCTCACTGAGATGCCATGCCGCAGTTTAACATGAATAACCCCCTCAGACACAGTATACTGACTCCGAGTCGACCAGTCTTTGTTTTAGCCTCTTAATACGGAGCGCAAGACAGGGTTACAACAAGTAATATCTTTTAACGTCTTTTGGTATGGCGCGGCCGTGGATCGAACCCCGGACCTTCCGGTCTCCGGGCGGACGCTCTACCATTAGACCACGGAGGCGGTCTTGTTGGCGAAGGAGGACATAAATAGATAAATACTGTATAAAGTATTTGTCTATTTCTTTACCCCTGTTTGGTGTGGAAATATGGCGCAATATAAATGGAATTATTATCATTAAGATTATTATTATGTACAGATTTAAAAAAATGAAGCATAGAGGGTTTAGGTGATCGTGGCACATCATCAGCTCAGGGCCCTTGCCCCCCTCTACACGCAGCCCAGACAGCGAATGGGACTTCTCCCATGAAGCGCTGCCTTGTCAAACCAACCCAGAACCTTTCGGAGAATGTGAAGACTCCACAACACTGCAGCCTTCTGGATTTCCCAGATTATCAGAATGGCTGTATTCCTGGTAGCCAAACCGGGTACTCTCCCAATGTCAGTCAACAGATTGGGAGTTACCAAACCTAAGGCACCGAAACCAATGGGGAGTCGGACAACTTGGTACTTGGGATGCAAGCGTGACATTTCGAAAGCAAGGTCCGCATATTTGCCATGTTTTTTCCTCAATCTTGTCAATCACATTAGTGTCAAAAGAGACAGAAAATTCAATAATATAAATTATTTCATTGGATTTATGAAACAGGACACAGTCAAATTTATTAGCCTGGATAGGTCTGGGTCTGTTTACGAACCTATTCTAAGGGATTTTCACAAGAGGATCATGAGACAAATAAATGTGTGCAAAAGTGCACAATTTAATTCTATTGTGAAGAGACTCCACGTCAATGAAACTGAGCCCTTACATTATGAGAAAAAAATAAGCGATCGGGGTAAGAACGAGGGTGGTGTGATCTATTGTCTGACATGCTATTCAAAACTGACGTATTTTACTTACACCGCCTCCACACGGGAAACCAAGTACCACACTTCAAGAAGCCCGGGGCTGTGTCAAGGAGTAGATACCGGACATTGCCGTACCAAGCGTCAGTTAGGTCGTCCCTGTCATCAATTTCCGTATCACCAGCAGACAACTGATTGGTTGCACCTCGACGAGTGGTATTTGGAAAGGCTTCGAACGTCACACAAGGATCTAACAACGACATATGTGAATGAAGTAGACGAGTTACTCGCTGCATAATAGACCCGAGTCTATTAGATATACTTACCTCCCTCTCTCAGAGGCAAGTGCGTCCACTACCCTATATCTAAGTCTAGTTTCCACATTGCTATTTCAAGCCTACCTTTCTGTGCTATAATATGAGAGGACTATCGCACATATCGATTGTCCAATCAGAGAACGTTTCACAAAATCAACATCCGTGTTCCGAAAACGTGGTCGCTGCTTTAGCCAGATCCATCGCCTATCGAATTTGCGATGACATTATTCCAAGAATTAAGCTGAGACAAATATTTTCGAAGTGGTTCAAATTTTTCGCTAAGTATTTATATATTTGAGCGTAAATTTCATTGTTTTTTTAACTCAGACGACTGAACGGTTATAACAATTACTGAGATGCAGTTCTACTTTTAGACGATCCCCCGCTCGGTGTTTCTTGTTGCAATGTTACTTATTGCTGTGTAGTCTCATGAAATCCGACAGTAATAAGTTTCATTACTGTTGTAATCTGTTATACTGTTTGTCTGTCAGGGATGAAATCCCAAATCCTTACGTTATTGTAGTCATCTTTGAGAAGCCATTCGAAATAAGAACAGCGATCTAATCGGATATGGCGTTTTCATCACATGGGACACAACTGGTGTTCTGCACATGGTGGCGCTACGATCGAGGCGACAACAGTAGGCTTGAAATAATTTAAGAAAATAGGCTTTGATACAGGGTAGGGGACACCCTTGTCTCGGGAGGATGACGTAACTTTGACTGTTCCTATCCTGGGCCCAAATGCACAAAAGGATCTTAGAAGTGAGTTTAAATATGAGTCTAAACTAGTCTCCCTGGTCAATGTTAGAGTATGGGAGTTAAGACGATCATAGCGCTAAGAATGCTTTGTGCAAGTTGACCCTTATAGGTGGTTAGGCTAAGAAGGATTCAGGTTCTCATTAACATCATTACTCCCTATACAATTGAGTATACATGAAGACAAAATTATTTACCAGATTCTGATCATTATCATCCCTTAATGTTAAAGGTTGTTTGAGCCATGGTGGTGATTAGTGTTGCGATTGTAAAGAATTACGTTTGAGCCAAATTCAAATTCTGACACGAAAAAATTGTGATCTCAACAATTGCAAGTAATCAGTTAATGAACGTATGCATCGCCACAAACATATCTCACCTGACTGTGCACGTATGACATGCCCTGCCATTATGGCAAGTGAACAGAGCGTCTGTAGATATATCATCTTCCACTATGCCGCAGCAACGCCTGCACCGAAGACACATGTATCATTCAATGGAGATAGACCTATAAAGACATTTGGGCCAAACATCCCAAATATGAGTAAATGAGTGAGTGTGGGAATACAAATACACTGCTTTCAGCATTTTCCAGGAATAATACAGGAAGAGATCTGAGGTCCATGGGTTTGGTTCAGAGTCAAAGCTTCAGAACAAACAGTGGAAACATCACCCTACCATAAGTACAGGCAGCGACTTAAGTTGGTAATTTCAGGGCTTTGGTTTGTTTTAGACAGTAAGGGGTTAATCATGACTATCTGCATTTGGGTCAGATTATCAAAGGGCAAAATTACACATTACAACGTTAGTTGAGAGAAACTATCACGGACAAAGCTCGGGGAAAACTCCGTTTATGTGTGCAAGTACTTCAGGAAAATGTGCCTGTCCACAGGTCACAAGTGGCAGTGACTTCATCTGCAGATTGTGGCTTTGAATTACCTCCCAATTCCCCTTCCCTCCTGACCGAACACCCTCTCACTTTTATCCCTTCGTTGACCACACATCTCATCTACATGGTAGAGTTTATATCAGTGACAACGAGGTGGTTGCCGCCATCGAGGCCTTTGGGGGAAAACGAGATGAAGACTGGACCAAGAATATTGTAGTCAAAGGATATTATTTGGAGAAACGATTCTCGATGTGAGGCCACGAATGTTTCGACAAACCTGGTACGTCTACGTATATTCAGTATGAATGCATGAGTGATAGATGCATTCCTACTTTTTTCGCAACTTTAGCTTCTATGGTTTTAAAGGCCCTTCATTCCAACTTCTACTGTGTTTCCTACATGCTACCGGGTCTAAAGGCCCAATCCTAAAGCGTGTGCATTCTGGTATTCCTGTGCCATGAAAGGAAACATAGATGGATACCTCAGTTTAGCATGTATACCCCACTCAGACACAGTATACTGACTGTGATGACCAGTGCTTGTTTTATGTTTTAGCCCCTTAATGCCGAACGCCAGGCAGGGTAACAAATAGTACCACCTTTTAACGTCTTTTTGTATGACGCGGCCGGGGGATTGACCCCATCCCCCACCCCCACCCCCGACATTCCGCACTACGGGCGAACGCTCTACCACTAGACCACAGAGGCGGTCTATGAGGACATGTTCAAAGTGTGTACAAGGATCTTAGAACTTGAAAACTTTGTGAAAAGTTCGCCTTCAGTCGAGACGAGGTAACAATGAAAGTATGGAGTTTTTAAATCCAATGTGTGCAAACTCACAACTGCGTTGGTAGTCTTTTCTTGATACATTCAACAATATTCACAATCACAGCATTACACATAATCATATTTAATTGACATGACCAACAATAGGGGTATTTCAAAGCACATGCCAAATTCAAAGTAGAAATGAAGTTTGATCCAAGTCAACTTACCCTATTCACAGCCACCAGTGATAGCTTTGCCCATGTACGTTACAACAAGGAAGTCTTAAGACCCTCCTTATATGATATGTCTTCTCGTGACGTAATGTCCAAATTTACTGATCATGTGCTTGGGATTGACACACAATATGGTGTGTTCGCCTGTATCAGTGATTACCTGTGACGTGTACTCGGTGGATTACCCCCCTGAAGATCCGGGTTAGAATGGTGTGACAAACAAAAAAGGTTATAATGCATTGAGGGAACATTTCGTAGAGCTCCTTGTAAATGCACAAGTATCAGACATATCACATATGAATTACACCCCCTTGAAGATCCGGGTTATAAATGGTCTGCATGGTGGTCAGGGTGGCTGACTTGGTTGATGCATGTCATCGATCCCAATTGCGTGGATCGATGCTCATGAAGTCAATCACTTGATTGTCTGGTCCAGATTCGATTATTTACAGATCGCCGTCATATAGCTGGAATATTGCTGAGTGCGGCGTTAAACAACAAACAAACAAACAAATCATATGGTATGAGGGAATCCGGCCCTGTTTGTTCACAACATTGATTATTGACGGCGGCTGCCAGAAGGAAGGAATTGATACTCCGAATGTCAAGCATGCAAGATATCACTTAATACTTTGTTTGCTTTATCACAAATAAACTCCTAGAAAGGGTTCACTAATTAAGGGGATCGGATGATGCATGTCATAGTCTCTCAGTTGCATAGATCGATGCTCATGATGTCAATCACTTGGTTGCATGGTTCCGACTCGATTATTTATTGGGCTGGAAACGGCGGCGTCAAACAACAAACAAACAATCGACTAACACATGTTGTCGGTTTGTTGTGTAACACCCCAGAGGTCATGGAGAGCGGAACGTCGGTGGTTAAAGATGTTAAAAGATTATACTTGTTGTTACCTTGTCTGTCGGTCGGTCTTAAGGGGCTAAAACGAGGCCTGCTCGGTTCGGAGTCAGTATACTGTGTCTGAGCAGGATATTCATGTTAAACTGCGGCATGGTATCTCAGTGGGCTTGCACTATAAAATCGGCATTGGTCCGGAGTACACACACACTCTCACACACACACACACTCTCTCTCTCACACACACACACACACACACACACACACACACACACACACACACACACACACACACACACGCACACACGCACACGCGCGAACACACACACACGAACACACACACACTTGGTTGACAGGGTCTCATCGTATGAATCACTGGATTGTCTGGCGCAGATTCGATTATTTACAAGCCGCCGTCATACAGCTGCAATAATGCTGCGTCGTTAAACAACAAACAAACAAACATCCGCTAATGTAATCCCACATCGATAAGGAGGCGGATGTTTTGTCGACACTTCTGTAATATGAAACACAGTGTGTGTCCTGTCCACATGGCTCGGAGAAAATCAGATAGAGTTTCATGCTTTGCCCCTGTGTGTTTCATAAAAAAATAGTTATATTCTCGTCTTGAGCCCTTTGTCCTGAAACTCAATAGTAAACTTCGGCGATTAATCCATTGTGTGGGACAACATTACAAGTAATCTATATAAGACGCGTTAGCTAAAATACTTTTGGCGAAGTGCCATATCAAATCGGCCCAAACTCAAGGAGAGGCTATTAGAACGACCACTGCATCGAGTTTATGTGCAGTGTGTTGAGAAGATCAGCAACCCTGCATAGTCCTTCGCTTGGATGATGTCGGCTTACCTGAAAAGTGAAACCGAAGGCTTTCTGTTTGCTGCTCAAGACCAGTCACTTCCCACTCGAAACCGTCAATGTGTGATTTTGCATCAAAATGTGAATATGAAGTGTACATTATGTAATGAATTTAATGAGACTGTCCAACACATTGTCAGTGGATGCCCAGCTTTGGCATAAACACAGTATCTTAAGAGACATGATGGAGTGGCTCGATCATTATATTACCGTCTTCGCCATGTTTGTGATTTTGACACAGAGGTCCATCCATGGTACAACCTGGAATGAGGGCGTCATGGAAAATGATAAATACAAAATTCTTTAGAATAGGCCCGTATACAACCTCAGACGTATCCAGGCCAACAAACCTAATCTTGTCCTTTTTGATAAATCCAACGAAATCATTTATATTATTGAATTTTCTGTCCCTTTTGACACAAATGTGATTGACAAGATTGAGGAAAAACATGGCAAATATGCAGACCTCGCTTTCGAAATGTCACGCTTGCATCCCAAGTACCAAGTTGTCCGACTCCCCATTGTTCTCGGTGCCTTAGGTTTGGTACCTCCCAATCTGTTGACTGACAATGGGAGAGTACCCGGGTTTGCTACCAGGAATACAGCCATTCTGACAATCTGGGAAATGCAGAAGGCTGCAGTGTCGTGGAGTCTTCACATTCTCCGAAAAGTTCTGGGTGGGTTTGACTAGGCAGCGCTTCCTGGGAGAAGTCCCATTCGCTGTCTGGGCTGCATGCAGAGGGGGCAAGGGCCATGAGCTGATGATGAGCCTAACCAGTCTGACTGTGCCAGGATCACCCAACCCCTCTTTGCTGATTTTTATATTTTAATCTGTAAATAATAATAATAAAAATTATTATTATTATTATTATTATTATTATTATTATTATTATTATTATTATAACAGGCGTGGCACAACCGTTGGTCCACATGTCTGTGTGTGACGGGAATTGTCAATGTAAAACCCCTCCTATTAGGGATCGATTGATAGCCTCTCTGTGTGTGTGTGTGTGTGTGTGTGTGTGTGTGTGTGTGTGTGTGTGTGTGTGTGCGTGCCTGTGTGTCTGTTATTTTATATCACAAAAATATGTTACATAAAGAATATTTAGGCTCTTAATTTGAATTTAAATAATTATCTGGTTTTCCAGCTGTAGCTGAAAAAATACCTTTCTCACTGGGCTTGTTCTTTCTACTGAGATCTCAAAGAGAGTCAAAAGACACCCTAGTCCAAAAGTTGTTTGATCAAGGTTTCAATGTTCAAGGCCTCAATAAAGCTTTCAAAATGATTTATTGTGGACATGTGGAGTACCTTTCCTGCTTTGACGCATCGGTGCCAAAAGTGATGTCCAATGCAATCATATATTTTGACTTGTTTTTGCGGGTGAACAATTGACTTACCTGTGCATGTGTTTGTGACAGGTGGCACCGGTGGGACAGGAGATCCTTTTCGCGAAAATCTGGCTCCTGGATCATAAAACTAACTCCATAATATGTCTTAACTCTTCAGACTTGAGGCAATATGTTGTCTTTAACCGGGGATCACGAAGCTAATTTTTTTAGAATAATTCTTAAGTCATGGACAAATTTTGATCTTAAGTCTTCAAACCAAATAACACTATTTAATAGTGATCCCTAATGACATACTCATGATATGGTTGGTATCGTACAATCGATGATGCTTTTAGCAGAAATGGGAAGTGCCTTTTCGCTTTTATTTATCATCGTTGGGAAGAACGCACGAATCGTTGTTGTCTCCATGAGACAATACCAGTTGGAGGTTCCTGGGTAATGGATGGGGATTGGGTTTTTGGTCTGACGGAATTTGGGTTGAATGCATATCGCACAGCGCTTCATATCGACGATGTATTGCGTCCCTATCTACAACAGAACTAGAACCCACGGATCTTGTTTCAACATTTCAGTGTGCTTGCACCATAAAACGTACATGAGTTCGGATTGGTACCAGCAGGAACACACATACACACGCGCGCTCTATATAAGTGCAATAATCCCCTCACCTCACATATACATCTAAGAGGATTGGCGATCAGCATTAAGCCATATTTCTACAATGTGGAAATCAATGAATGAAAATGACAACTGAAAAGAACAAAATACATATACATTATACATATATAAGATATAATTTTATCCTTTCAAAATCCTTATTGTCCTAAAATCGCGTGTGTCTTTAATTCTATTGTTTCGATGTGCCTTTAGCTTATTTTATTAGTTTAATTGCCTCACGAGGAATGGGCAAGATTTGCAAAGTTTTATTTAATCTTACTGGGGGAAAATATTGTTAAATGTGTTATTGTAACAGACGTTTATTAATGTGTTGTGTAACAATGCCTACCTATCTTATTTGTGTCTTATATGTCTTGTTATTGAAACGGTCGATGTTGCCCGAACTGTCAGCTGGATTACGTTAATTATTAAGGATGTACACTCTTCAAAAAGAGAAACGTACAGATAGATTTTTAGTAAATTTATTGTAACTGGTGAAGTCAATATATTTAATTTAATATCATAAATATAAATATGAAATTTTAGAGCTCGATAGTCACATGTTGTCGTTGTACAAAGGCATTGAAAATTGTTCATTGTCATGTCACATAAGGCCACAAGGTTGCACTGAACTCACTATCTCGTGTGACCGCCCCGGGCAGCAATCACGGCTCTGCATGTCCTCGGCACTGACTGGATGGATAAGTGTACGAATTCTGTTCTGCGGAATTCTGCGCCATTCTGCTTGCAACGCGTTGGCCAGTTGTGGGAGTGTCTGCGACGTGTTCTGGCGTTGACGTACACGTCGATCGAGTTCATCCAAGAGGCGTTCGATTGGGTTGAGATCTGGAGATCTGGACGGCCAGGGCAAGTCGCTGATGTTGATGTTATGAAGGTAGTCTACCGTGACACGAGCTATGTGCCGTGGAGAGTTGTCCTGTTGAAACATCTCGCTCTGGCGGTCAATGATTGGAAGAAGGTGAAGTTTAAAGAATTTGATTTATGTAGCGATTTGCTGTCAACTTTCCCTGAACCACAACCAAGTCAGATCTCCTGGTGTATGATATCACCCCCCACACCTTGACACTACCACCACCGAAATTGTCAAATTCACGTACACAATATCGGGCAAAACCCTCCTTTTGACGACGATAAACCCGTTGTCTTCCATCTCGCCGGTGAAGAAGAAATTGTGATTCATCGCTGAACCACACACATGTCCAGTTTCTCAAATTCCAAGGCTGTAAGGTATGGCACCAAGCGTCGCTGTCGATGGATCTGTTGCAAAAAAGGGACGATAACTGATCTTTTCGGGGGTGGATTCCAGCCTGGCGAAAATGGTCCGGTCTGGTCCGATATCAGTCTGGTCCGATATCCTCCTCAAACCAGGGATGCGTCCTGCAGTCTCCGTAGCTGTGGCATTGCGATGGCGTAGGTGGAACAGTCGAATGTAGCGATCCTGTGCAGGGATGGTAACTCTTGGTCGGCCGGTTCTCGGACGGTCTGCAGTGGAATTGAACTGTGTGTATCGTTCACAAAGGCGGCAAATTGTGCTGTGGTGGACGTTGAAGTGGCGTGCAACAGAAGACTGCGATTCCCCTCTTTGGATACGTCCTATGGCAATGTTCCGATCGGCAGCGCTGAGTCTCGGAATTTTCGAACTTGAAAAATGTTGACAATTGAATGACAAGTTATTGGCTTCTGCTTGCCTTTTTATAGCCACAACCACGAGTTACGAATGCCATAACTTGCACGTGCATTTTGTTTTACTATTTTCCTCCATGACATTTTTAACAAGTGTGAGAACAATGCCGTTTTAGACATTGCAAATCGACAATGGCTGCGTTTTGACGCACCTCTTGTCGAATATCAGGCCACCAACATTTTCCAATAAAACATATCCAATTTATATACCGGATGTTTTGTGTAGTCAGGTTCAATGAAGTACATACCACAAGTGCGTTTCTTTTTTTGAAGAATGTATGTGTCGTAAATCACGAAAACCCCAAGGCAATATTAGCACCGAAGACAATTGTGTTTTCAATATGGAATAACGGTCATTATCGACCAAACAACTGTGCATTATACATATTCCGGTTTAAAGAAATAATAAGTTTGAATACACGGTGAAGAGTCATAACAATAGGCTGGTAAATACCATAAGTGTTCGAAGATCTGTTTGGCCCTAATGTAATGTTAGCAGACAAACGCCTTCAAGTAAAGGATATAACGTGGAATTAGCGGCAAATACAACACAATCCCTGATTCTATTAATTTATTACTGCCGTAATCACAAATGCTACACACAAAACATGGAATATAACATGACCTTACAGAAGATAAACGAAGAACGAAAACAGGACAATGCTACGCATGATAAGTTTATGTTTTGGCCCAAACAAATATCAGGGTTTGGGACAGGAGGAATTGTTTTACCCACGTGGCGAATGCAGCGAGGAGTTTAACCAACTGGCCACGTTGCCGTCTTTTCAGTCTTTCGTAAGGACAGCTTTGCTAATATCATAAAGGTGCCAACTTTATTTACCACACACCCTGGCAGCAGTCATGACCCTGGTATACGAGAGATGGCTGAACAGTTCTCAGTCCAACTATGATGAACGGCATTGATGGAGCTGGTTGCTAATTATTTTTTAACCTAATCCCGTTCGAGTTCTACACACTTCTGCCAAAGAAGCTGGAGTGCCTGGATGCCAGGTGGCTTCTTCATTGTGGTGTATAACGTCACCCACCGCAGAAATGACGTCTTCAATACGTTCATAATGAAAATCTGACGCCGTTAATTCTGGAGAATACGGAGGATGTTCAATGAGTTCAAAGCCAAAGTCATACATTGCGACCATAGCAACAACAAACACGTATAAAGGTGCATTGTCCTGACAGAACAACCCACCTTTAGTGAGTTTTCCGCAACGTTTAGCCATGATATTCTCACACAGTTGCCGAAGCAGATTAGTATAATATTGACCATTAAATGTCGGCCATTAAATGTCGGACCTTTCGGGGGGTTTTCCACATCACCTTGCCAGCTGATGAAACAGACTTCACCATCTTCGGAGGAGGAGACGTTGGATGTTGCAGCTGCTTTGACTGTTCAAAACGGTTAATCGCTCAACTAAATCAGCAGGGTCTTGTCAAAATGGCGTCCATTTTTAGGAGCATTTTTACTCAGAAGCCTTGGAATCCAGTCTGCTGATACATTTGTCATGCCCAGTGCATTCTTCAGAATGTTCTCAACTCTCCCATGAGAGAAGCCTACTGCATTGGCTATGTGATTTGTGGTGAGTCGCCGATCATCCATAATCCTATATTGTTTATCAACATGTTCCGTAGTGGAAACAGTTAAAGATTTTCCTGATCTTGGATCATCTTCGGGGCTTTGTTTTCTCCTCTTGAACTCCGCTGCCTACGTCTTATTAGAAGCACGGGAAGGAGTATCATCCTCTAACGTTGACACCGTGTCCACATAGATGGAGTTGGACCATTCTGCTTGAGGTGTTAGATGACAGCGGGCTAGATAATGTTATCTATTTTAATCAACAGGGAGTACCTTGTCACTTTGATACTTGAAATAAATATGCTGCCTGGCAGTGTATTTGGTTCAAATGCAGCCTCTAAGCAGAGAAAACATTGTACCTAATCAATGTAAACTATTGACAGAAAGACAAAAAAAAATTGTTTTGTTTTTTTGTTTTTGGACAGACAGAAAAACTATTGCGGGTGTAAGTAACACACACCTATTATAGTTCATCAGAACTTTTCAGACAACGCTCGTAAATTTTTCTGCATGCTTCCCCTACAAAATCAATGTGAATACCACATATGTTTAAGGTGCGCTGTTGTGTTCAAGATGATGGTAATATTGACCCGAAGTAATGCGGCGGGATCTCTTTATATGGATTACAGGGAAATAATGTTACTTTTCCGGCGTGTCCTGGGGTATTATGTAGATACCGGAATTAGCCGAGTGACTCGAGAGTGTGGGATGTTGTTTTGAGGAGAGACACAATTCAATTCGCTAAAAGTGTAAATCGTGGAGAGTTTACGAACGAACGAATTATGATTGTTTCCATTATGTTCTCAGTATATCTCAAACAAAATGCTTACAGAAATGGACTCACTTTTTTCTGAGTAAATATAAAAAAATCAACGCAGGAGAATGACTCTCCTTTTTATCGATAACTGAGAATTTTACCGACCTTTTCTTATTTACCTGAATCAGTCTCAAGTACAGGTATTATGAAATCTGACGTTGGAACACTAAGTCAGATGTGTCATTTAACAAGTATCTACGGTAATGCATGCAATTGTTATGGTTTCTTCCAGACAACATCAATACGGTGAAACAATATATTCTACTAAAACAGATCCTGACAACGGATACAAATGACCAATATCAACGATACAACAAGGACTAGATGACAACTAATTGGATATATCCATTGTCAAATCGGAAGCGTGGTGATCAATAACTGGTATAGCTTGGCTAATTTGTATCTCTATAATTCAAAACAGAAAAAATCGTTATCCATAAAAACCCTATTGACCAGGACATTTTAAATATTTCTTAGGTTGTGATGCAGGATTTATTCCGTGCAGAACAAAGCTGCAACACGATTCACAGCGGCGTGGAACCATCTGCCTGTCCGTGAGACCAAGGTTGGTAGAACTGCAACTGATGTAGATTAATTTGTCTTCTTATATTCGATACATCTAAGAAATAATATTGAGTCAGTGTGTTGAAATTTGTGGATATCCATTTAGGATGAGTTCGTTTCGTTGATGTAAACATCTTTTATTTTTAAGGAAGGTGTTTTTATATGGGAATAGGGCGGTCGGGTAGCCTAGTGGTTAAAACGTTCGCTCGTCACCCCGAAGATCCGGGTTCGATTCCCGACATGGGTACAATATGTGAAGCCCATTTCTGATAGAAATAGAAATGGTTTGAAAACCCTTTACAAATTATATCAATGTTGAAAATACAGTGATATACAAGTAGTACGATTTTTATTTCATAACTAACTTCTTGGTTTGTTTGCTCTGAGCGTGAAAATTGCGTCTTATCCTATTGGGGTTATTACGAATCTAGAAATTATTGTGAACATATTTGTTGTGATTGTCAGTTACAGCGGAATATCAAAATACTAAAAAAAATATCAAGTGATGTCGTAGCCTGATTTTAGCAGTGGTCGGCGGCAGCAGCGAGTGCAATTTAGGGTTCTTCCTCCCTGATCAACTCGTATCATTGCATTATTGTGTAATATGCCTCTTAAATAGAACGGAAATGACAATATCTTACCCTATATTGTTTCAAGAAAACGAAAAGAATGGAATTATGTGTGAGAGAACCGATCCCGTGTTTGCGACGTGACATGCAGAACACTTTCACCAACAGGCTACGCCACCAGCCAATGAAAAAACTATAATCATGGGATAGAAATTAATGAATTGAGCGAAACATGGGTGATACACAGACAAGCAACAAAAGTAAACTGACGGAATGAGGGGGCATGGGTGACCCCTTTGTCTAAGACGCTGCAATTCGCCGTTAATACGTTGTGGGGGTTTCATCAACGGCAACAGTCGCATGTGCAGGTACTGGGGATGTTAGCATCTTTACAGCTTCCAGGTATTTTGAGGGATAATTATGCCATGCCTTGGATCATCTTCCCGAGGCAAGTGAGTTAACGGACTATAAAATTCCAGTTTCCACCCTTGCCGAACTAGTCTGGTATTATGGAGTTACATGTTGGCTGGACTAATGTGTCTATGCATAGTCCAATCAAAATCGCGCACCGAAATCGAAATCCGGTTCGTAAAATGTCGTGCAGATTTCTGTCGATTGCAGGATGTGCAAAACATGTGCACCACCAACTCGTTGTCAACAGATATTTTCCAAGTCTTTTCATGTTTTTAATCAAGGTGCACACTTGATTTGATTCACTTCGCTATGTAAGACCCCGTTTTATCACAATATAGATCTTGATTATCGATCAGATCGTTTTGACTGGGCGCCGCCATTTTGTTTGAAGCAAATGCAAGTGATACGATAGGTTGAATCTGACTGGTCAGTATGAGAGGCATAGAAAGGACATAACTCGTAATAACCACTGGTGGCGCTACGGTCGAGCCCAGGAATTCCAGCCTAGTTCGGCAAGAGTGGAAACTGGACTTTTAAAGTCAGTCAACTCTCTTGCCTCAGGAAGATGGGGGATGCTTGGTTGATGGCGTCATCGTATCCCGACTGCATGGATTGTTGTTCAAAATATCGACAAGACCCGTGAAGATTGCTTGCCGCCCTAGCATACATACAGAACTGCATGTGTACAGATTACGACCTTCTATTGATTCTCACAATTCTCACATTCTTTTTCTTGTAGATGAAAGCGTGGTTTGGATTGCTGACTAGCCTGCTGATCGCCTCCTGGAGTGGTAAGGTTGTCACATGGGTCTATCATTTCTTGCCACGGTTGTACAAAGGACTAAAGCACCGATAATTACAAATAATGTGACAGACATTTGACAATGCATACTGTGAACAAAAGTAACAAACCTGAAAATATGTTGTGTTTGAGTCAAATGTACAAAATTGAGTGATAATGTGTTACTTATATGATTCCTCACTCACTCACTCGATTATGTTTCTAGGTTTGTCAGCACCATAACCGTTCTCGTTGGTTTCAACAAAGTGGTAAACGTCTCAGACCTGCATCACTTCAGGCTTTCCTCCGACATTAAGCTGGCATGTCGTCATATAACTGGAATACTGTTGAAAGCGGCGTTAAACCCATCTCACTCACACACTCACTCGATTACGTTTTTAGATTTGTCAGCACCATAACCGTTCTCGTTGGTTTCAATAAAGTGGTAAACGTCTCAGACCTGCATCACTTCAGGCTTTCCTCCGACATTCAGCTGGCACGTCGTCATATAACTGGAATATTGTTGAAAGCGGCGTTAAACCCATCTCACTCACTCACACACTCACTCGATTACGTTTTTAGATTTGTCAGCACCATAACCGTTCTCGTTGGTTTCAATAAAGTGGTAAACGTCTAAGACCTGAATCACTTCAGGCTTTCCTCCCACATTAAGCTGACACGCCGTGATATAACTGGAATACTGTTAAAAGCGGCGTTAGAATCTGGCAGAATATGATATAACATCATGTTTGCTTTCAGGAGCCAAGTGTCAAACGGTGACGGGGAAGACGTTTCTGCTGTTCACTGACGGAAGGACATGGAGTGATGCGTGGACTCTGTGCCACAGTCAGGGCTACCGCCTGCTGTATCTTGATAGCCCCACGACACTTAACGCACTGGCTGCGTTTGTTGGCGAGTCTGTATACACCGACAAAGTGTAGGTTTTTTCTGTAACCAGCTATTACAGTGCAACATTTCCGTCAATGAGAACAGACAAGTAATTGTCGGTCCGTGAATGAGAATCCCCATAGTTTTTAGTTTCCTCTCAGGCACTAATCACATCACTGAAGACAGATTTGACTTCACCCTATTTGTTTGTTAATTTGTTAATTTGTTTGTTTGATTGTTTGTTTGTTTGTTTAACGCCGCGCTCAGCAATATTCCAGCTATATGACGGCGGTCTGTATATAATCGAGTCTGGACCAGACAATGCTGTGATTGACATCATGAGCATCAATCCACGCAATTGGGATCGATGGCATGTATCAACTAAGTCAGCAAGCCTGACCGCCCGATACCGTTAGTCGCCTCTTACGACAAGCTTAGTCACCTTTCCGGCAAGCAAGGGTTGCTGAAGACGTTTCTTATTGTACCCCGGACCTTCACGGGTTTGTTCTTTCAATGAGACGTTTCGGTACAGATGACAGCACCTTTATTTTTAAGCGACGTGTTTTTCGACAAATTTAAAGTAAAAATAGTTTCGTTACTTCCAAATGTATCTGAGTTAAAATGAAAGTTGAAGAAAATGTAGTTTAGATTAATTGCCACCCTTCTGTCCGATCGTGAAAAATAACAGATCGTATGACCAACAAAGTGGCACAGAAGTGTTCTGAGATTAACATTGAATGTGTGTTTTACACCTTACTTGGATAAGCAATATCGATGAGAAACATATATCTTACACGTATATATATTTACTTTTTCATGTATATTATTCCTCTGGTTTGTTTGCGGGGGCACGGGTGGCCCAGTCGTCTAAGGCGCCGCGATTCGCTGTGCAGAGTTGCGTCCCTTGAGCATACCAGAAATCTATGATTATGGGTTCGCCCCGATTATGTTTCTAGGTTTGTCAGCACCATACCCGTGCTCGTGGGTTTCATCGAAGTGGTAAATGTCTGAGACCTGCATCACTTCGGGCTTTCCTCCCACATTAAGCTGATACGCCGTGATATAACTGGAATACTGTTACAAGCGGCGTTAAACCCAACTCACTCACTCACTCTGGTTTGTTTGCAAATATGAAAAGTCAGGGAAAGATCAGTCTCACTACAAAGTCCAAAAGCAGCACTGGATCACATTGTTGAATTCGCAAGGTAAACGTCTGAGACCTGAGACCTGTTATGACTTCAGGCTTTCCTCCCACATTAAGCTGACACGCCGTGATAATTTGAATACTGTTAAAAGCGGCGTTAAACCCAACTCACTCACTCATAATACATATGAAATCGTGCAATTGGCTCTCTTAGTACACATTTATTGGGATTGTGAAAATGTTTTTGTTGCCTTTTGTTGCTGTATTCGTTTTAGAGAGAGATGAAAATAGTTGTGCCGCTTTTGGTAATGAAAACAAATCTACCAATGACGAGATACAGAATCTCTCAACGTTTGGATAATTTCAATGCATTGTTTCTGGACGAGTAATAGTTTGGTAAGGTATATTTGTGTGACATATATAAAGTCAGAACTCTGCCTGTGGTGCAACGAAGTAGAAAGAAATCACGTCATCTAATATTCCATTTTTAGGAAAGATAGCGTATGGATTGGTCTGAGCAAGGATGAAGAATCTGAAGATGACTTCAGATGGGATGACTGCTTGGCCCTGAATTCCTCCTTCACGAAGTGGCCTGGGGATGAACCAGTGAACACAGATAGTAACTCCTGTGTCTACATGGAAACGAAAACATTCGTGTGGAGGACTGACTCCTGTCAGAGTTTTCATCAGTATCTCTGTGAGAAAGACACAGGTAAAGCGAGAATTCCTGGGATCAATTTGTTTGTTTGTTTGTTTGTTTGTTTGTTGTTTAACGCCGCACTCAGCAATATGCCGGCTTTATGACGGCGGTCTGTAAATAATCGAGTCTGGACAAGACAATCCAATGATTGACATCATGAGCATCGAGCAACGCAATTGGGATCGATGACATGCATCAACCAAGTCAGCGACCCTGACCACCTGATCCCGTTAGTCGCCTCTTACACAAGCACAGTGGCATTTTACGGCAAGCATGGGTTGCTGAAGACTTATTGTACCCCGGATCTTCACGGGTTTGTTCAGTTTGCAAGTTGAGGCACGGGTGGCCCAGTCGTCTACTGCGCCGCGATTCGCTGTGCAGAGTTGCAGCCCTTGGACACGCCAGAAACCTATGATTGTGGGTTCGAATTATGTTTCTAGGTTTGTCAGCACCATACCCGTGCTCGTGGGTTTCACCGAAGTGGTAAACGTCTTAGACCTGCATCACTTCGGGCTTTCCTCCCACATTAAGCTGACACGCCGTGATATAACTAGAATACTGTTAAAAGCGGCGTTACACCCAACTCACTCACTCAGTTTGCAAGTAAACACATGCTCATGATACAGTGTACGATTACGACCTTATCACGAGCATGTGTTTCAGAATCACTATCAAATAGTGATGACACCAGGTGTTCGCGAAAGACATTGATAAATCGCTATACCTCTCTGCTAGCTCACAATGTATCACGTGTCTCTGATTAACACTGAGTACTCGATTTACACAAAGAAAATGTCCGGGTCCAGACTTTGGATCATAGCCCTTCTTTAGTGCACGGACCGCCTCCGTGGTGTAGTGGTAGAGCGTCCACCCGGAGAGCGCTGGGCGCTGGGCGTTCGATCCACGGCCGCGTCATACCAAAAGACGTTAAAAGATGGTACTTGTTGTTACCCTGTCTGGCGCTCGGCATTAAGGGGCTAAAACAAGGACTGGTCGGCTCGGAGTCAGTATAAAATTGGCATCAGTCCGGACTAGTACAAGCAGCCACACACACACGTGCATGCATGTCGCTATATAAGTGCAATAATCTTGGACGCGACGTTAAACCCAATTTCACCTCACCTCGCCTCACCTCACCTCACCTCTTTAGTGCACGCAATCCTGCAATGTCAATAACAGCCCTTTAGGCTAGATGTTCATTCGTACCCATATTAACATTCAATGCCGTGGTCAAAGCGTTGGCTCGTTACGCCGAAGGCCCGGGTTCGATTCCCCATAAGGGTAAACTGTGTGGAGCCCATTTCTGGTGTCTCCCGACGTGATATTGATGGAATGTTATTAAAAGCGGCGCAAACCCCTCCAAGGGGGGGGGGGGGGCTGTGTTGTCTGTGCAGAGTTGCGTCCCTTGGGCACACCAGAAACCTATGTTTGTGGTTTCCAATCCCGGTGCGCCCCGATTATGTTTCTAGGTTTGTCAGCACCATACACGTGCTCGCGGGATTCACCGAAGTGGTAAACGTCTGAGACCAACAGCACTTCGGGCTTTCCTCCCACATTAAGCTGACACGCCGTGATATAACTGGCGTACTGTTGAAAGCGGCCTTAAACCAAACTCACTCACTCACATGGGAAAAACTAAGCTCATAGCTAGTATTGCTTGAACTGGTGGCAACACAGACGAGTGATTGAACTGGTGGCAACACAGACGAGTGATTGAACTGGTGGCAACACAGACGAGTGACAGAGATCAAATTTACAAACCTGCTGCTATAATGTTTGAATCACAGCTTCCGGTTCTTGTTCTTGTATGTGAGGTGAACAGGGTTTAATGCGCGTCTTGCACTTATATAGCGACGTGTATGCTTTATGATGTTGGCGAAGGAGGGGAGGTGAGATGAGGTGAAATTGGGTTTAACGTCGCATCCAAGATTATTAGATGCTTATATAGCGACGTGCATGCACAACCTGTGTGTGTGGCTGCTTGTACCAGTCCAGACTAATCCCGATTTATAGTGCTAGGCCACAGAGATACCATGCCGCAGTTTAACATGAATACCCCACACAGACACAGTATACTGAATCCGAGCCAACCAGTTCTTGTTTGAGCCCTTTAATGCCGAGCGCCAGGCATGGTAACAACAAGTACCATCTTTTAACATATTTTAGTATGACGCGGCTGGGGATCGAACCCCGGACCTTCCGCTCTCCGGCGGACGCTCTACCATTAGACCACGGAGGCGGTCTGTTCTTGTATGTAATTCAACACTTATGACCCGCTTCTGTGCCATCTTCCGTTTGTTGCAGGTCCGTGTACATACACGTACGCCACAGGTGCCTGTGGTGCCACCTCTAAAGTTTACAACAAAGTCGAGAAACAGCAGGACTGTGAAGAGTTATGCAATACTGAGAAGATATATGGTACCCCTTGCTGGGTGTACAACTATAACGATGAGGAATGCACGCTGTACTTTGACGAAGATCCGTTCAGATGTGCCAATTATCTTGACAACAGAACAATATTTGCAGGATTGCGAAACTGCTTTGAGTGTAAGTACCACATCCATAACAACCCGACTTTATTGTCATGGTCATGTTACAGAGGCAGTGGACGCTTCTTGGTACCCTGTTCACCAAAAGCATGGATGTACTTTGGTGAATCCTCCATTTGTGAGTATTCTAGTGTTATGACCCCACGGAATATGTCATAGCAGCATGCATTAATGCATGTTGATTCTTCCTTTCAGTTGAAGTTCTCTCGTCTAGTGGGACGCTTAGTTCATCCAGAGTTCTTACATGTAATGCAGCTACAACTACCACAACTACATCGGCTACAACCGTTGTTGCAGCTGCAGCCAATACAGCTGCTGCCAGAGCTGATGAAGCTACAACCACTACCACATCTGCCACAACCGCGACGTCTACTACAACTGGCGCAGCTCTTACTACAACCACTACATCGGCTACAACCGTTGTTGCAGCTGCAGCCAATACAGCTGCTGCCAGAGCTGATGAAGCTACAACCACTACCACATCTGCCACAACCGCGACGTCTACTACAACTGGCGCAGCTCTTACTACAACCACTACATCGGCAACAACCGTTGTTGCAGCTGCAACCAATACAGCTGCTGCCAGAGCTGATGAAGCTACAACCACTACCACATCTGCCACAACCGCGACGTCTACTACAACTGGCGCAGCTTTTACTACCACCACTACATCGGCAACAACCGTTGTTGCAGCTGCAACCAATACATCTGCTGCCACAACTGATGAAACTACTACCACATCTGCCACAACCGCGACATCTACTACAACTGGCGCAGCTCGAACCACAACCACTACATCTGCTGCTACAACTAATGAAACTACTACCACTACCACATCTGCCACAACCGCGACATTTACTACAACTGGCGCAGCTCTAACTACAACCACTACATCTGCTGCTACAACTGATGAAACTACTACCACTACCACATCTGCTTCAACTGATGTAGCTACTGCCACAACATCTGCTACAACAATTGACGAACCTGCTACGCCAACTACCATCACAACATCTCCTACAACAACTGATGCAACTACCATCACAACATCTACTACAATAGATGCATCTACTACCACATCTACTGCAACAACTGCTTCAACTACCACCACATCTCCCACAACAACTGATGCAACTTCCATCAGAACATCTGCTACAACAACTGATACAGCTTCTAACACAACATCTGCTATCGCCTCTGTATCTGATATATCTACTGATGTAACTAAACCTATCTCAACTACATCTTCCTCCAAAGCAACAACCCCCAGCACAACTCCAGCGAGCAACAGTGCAATCACTATTGCAGCTACAGATAGTTCAGCCGTGACAAATATTGGTCTTTATAATGCTGCAGCGAATACTACATCAACTGTTTCGATTTCTACAAGATCGACAACTGTCGTCACAGGGCCTTCTGTTACCAACGCTGATCTTACCACTGTAACTTCCACAACTTCGCCATCGTTGACATCTGCCGTATTCAATACTACCTCTGCAACTGCTCACAGCAACCCAACGTCATCTGTCGTAACTACGGCGTCCACAACCCCAACCTACGTATCATCACAAGTCTCTAATGCAGCAACAGCTTCAGTAGAAAGTAAGGCATATCACGATACTCACATTTAATACATACATGGATATACATTAACAAATGTAACATTTTGTATAATGACTGTAATAGTTTATGTGTTTTGTGAAATACGTGAGTGGCTTAATATACTGCCATGCATAGAAAGTATACACCATGTTTGATGGCGGCAAATAATGAAACCAACAAGAGACGGTTATTCGATTGGGATGTATTTGATACGGGTATAACATATATCATATCAATGATGGTTTCACAACATGTCACGTTCACATGACATCTCAGGGAACATGGTAGTCTCAATTTTCCTCGACTGTTTTCATGTGTATACTTTTTTTGGCCCTATAAATTTGATAAACGCAAGTGTAAATAATCAACACAAAATTTCGTCAATATTCTCTTGTGACCTATAAATTTGATTTAACCAAAACATTTTAAACTTTACCGAAACGTTACTAGGCTGACACCCCAGCGGAATGATATGCATCATAATGTATTAATTTCTATACAAATAAAAGCGACAAAACCATTTCCATCACCACCAGAAGCCTCTGGTGAAAGCAAAATTATGTCACGTACGCTTCATCCATTAAATTTGGCACATTGCCCTTCCCGTCTCTCATAATTACATACTGGCGATGTCTGTGCTTCAAGAGTATCAATTTTACTGATAAAAACGTTATTATTGTGCAACTTGTATCCTTGTACATATAATTTCCCATCCAGGTACGAACGACGCCTGTCCTTGTATGATCTGTATTCCTGTAAGGAACATGACCTTGAGCGACGACTTCGTGAAGGACATGATCGACAGGCTGAAAGTTGACCAATCAACTCTCTCGTCGAAAAGGCGCATGCGCGAATCTGAACCGGATGACAGACCCTCCGCGCAAGCAATAGGTTATGGGGGAATCCTGTTCCTGGTGTTCACGTTCAGCATCATTGTCGCCGTGGATTTCACCCGCATATGTCAAGTACGAAACAAGAGGATCCCAGAGGGACAGAAAAAGAAGGATCCCAACTGCTAGGCTCGTAACGAAGCAAAAGGGGACGAATTAAGCCCATAACTTTCTCAGTACTGTAGTGTGGTGTACATTTGATATGCATGGCTTTTGTCATCTTCCCGAGGCAAGTGAGTTAACTGACTAGAAAAGTCCAGTTTCCACCCTTGCCGAACTAGGCTGGTATTATGGAGTTACATTTTGGCTGGACTAACGAGTCTATGCATATTCCAATCAAAATCGCGCACCGAAATCGAAATCCGGTTCGTAAAGTGTCATGCAGATTTCGGTCGACTGCAGGATTCGCAAAGCATGTGCACCGCTAACTCGTTGTCAACAGATATTTTCTAAATCTTTTCATGTTTTTAATCAAGGTGCTCACGTGATTTGATGCACTTCGCGATGTAAGACTCGTTTTATCAAAATATAGATCTTGATTATCAATCCGATCTTCTTGACTGGGCGCCACCGTTTTGTTTGAAGCAAATGCAAGTGATACGAGAGGTTGAACCTGATTGGTCAATAGGAGAGGCATAGAAAGGACATAACTCGTAATAGCCACTGGTGGCGCTACGATCGAGCCCAGGAATTCCAGCCTAGTTCGGCAAGGGTGGAAACTTGACTTTAAAAGTCAATAAACTCTCTTGCCTCGGGAAGATGGGCTTTTGTAAGAAAACTTGATTTTTGAATGTGTCTAGCGTTTGAATCTAAGCCGCCGGGCAAAACAAAGTATACACTTGAAAATTCGATTTAGCCCAAACATTACAAACTTTACAGAAACGTTACTAGGCTGAAAACAATCGACGAAACACTGCAAACTTAAGATCCAAAACGCAATAATAATACCCCTGTCAAATACATCAATATCGAAAAACCATTTCTTGGTTGTTTCAGTTTTAGCCACCATCAAATATGAGTGTATGCTTTCTTTTGCCCGGCAGTGTAGCTATAAATGTTAAATTGAGAACGTTAAGGCACTGATAAAATATAAAACTTGGTTTGGGGCCTTGCAAAAGCAAGTCAATAGTTCACCTGAAAGAACACGGAAACATATGGGCCAAAGTGTTCCAACCTACAGCGCCCTTGCCATAAACATATACATTAACATGTATACAGACAGTGCTCACAGACAGACAATATTAAAATAACTAAAGTAGACACAAAGTACGATACTTCCATGGAAACAGTTACATAAAAAAATACTTAAACTATTGCTGGGATGAAGGTTGTACACTTGTCATCTGGTGAGAGGTTGTCAAAGTTAAAAAACAACAAATTAAAATACGAAATGTCTATGAGCATAAATTGTAGTGAATAAAAAATGTTAATCAAATCTTCTTGTTGACATATATTTTTGCACACTTTTAAATATACAGATATTATGTATTAATGAGACAGACATCACCATAAAGATGTGTCTGGATCGAGAATTGACCTCCAACTCATGAAATACTGTTATATAATGAAGATCTAATGACATTATAATCAGGGTATTCGAGAAAAAAGTGATTTACGTTTTCAAATAGATTTCCACAATAGAATAATGTACAATGTGCATGTGCTCCATAAGGAATAGGAAAATGGATTGTTTTCATCAATTTGGTCAAATCAATAACTTTGACAGCTATTGCTCAATTACGGTTTCTATGAGAACTCGGTAGCCACCCTGGTTGGTTGTTGCAAAAACCTTCTACCCTGAGTCAAGAATGACGAAATGAGTTTCTAATTACGAATATCGATTTCCCTTCACAGAGTGTGTGTCAAATTGTTTGAACGTCGTAGATTGCGATTAAATGAGTTGTAAAGAAAACGTAATGAACTATGTTGTGAAGACGAAATATGCAAAGCTATATTCTAGATATAAGAAACAGTGAGAATAAATGTCACAGTGCATGACATCATCAGAGAAGGAAAATGAGACTGTCGGACCACTACTGTAATTCGGGATTAGGTCACAGTGCCATTATTTCCTGAAATAGAAAAATAAATAATTCAATGCAGATTCACCATCACGAATTTATCGATAAAAAGTAAATTGGTATTCTTTTAGAAAAGGGAAGTCACCTGTAAAATTGGTAGAGGGTGGCTTGACAGTTGAACGTAATATCAATACCACTTGTCATCCACATTAACATTAATAAATGTCATGAAAACGGCAAGAACAGCAATAACCAATGACCAGTTTCAGTGGAATCGTTTTCCTGAAATGTTTCATAAATTGCTACAATGAATATATCGATAATATGGCAAACAATTCAGAAGCGACAAAAATCAAAAGATTTACACGTGACTTGGACATGGTATCGTACATTTTCGGTCACAGAGATGAACTGGCGCAACTTTCTATCCCTTACAGGGGTGCCCAGTCGCTGTGCAGAGTTGCGTCCCTTGGGCACGCCAGAAACCTATGATTGTGGGTTCGAATCAGGGTTCGCCCCAATTATGTTTCTAGGTTTGTCAGCACCATAACCGTGCTCGTGGGCTTCACCGAAGTGGTAAACGTCTTACACCTGCATCACTTCGGGCTTTCCTCCCACATTAAGCTGATACGCCATGATATAACTGTAATACTGTTAAAAGCGGCGTTAAACCCAACTCACTCACTCACTCACATCTCGGAAATTACAAACTTATTTTGTTTGTATTTTGTTGCTAAAAACCACTCTCAACAATAACCCGGCTATATGACGGCGGTCTGTACATAATGCAGTTTGAACCAGTTTTGAACTGAGTGTGCGTGAGTGTGGTTTTACTCCGCTTTAAGCACTATTTTAACAATATCACGGGGTGGGCGTCACACATTGTACCCACGTGTAACCAGCTCTTCGAGGTGACGAGCGAACGTTTTAACCACTAGGCTCCCGCACCACTCTATAGACATAAGAGATATGTAAGTGTATTTCTTTGTGAAAACATATCTGGAACAGACAACTACTAAGCACTCGCAAATTTAATACCAGTGCCTAAATATATGTAGATAAAATCTTCATGCTCTGAAATCTTGTTTGCATCAACATGACTCCGCCGATAAGTCACATCCGCCGAAGAAGTTGTAGGTTGATTGGTGCATTACGACAAGCATGGATTGCTGAAGACCAATTTTAACCCGGGCCTGTGTTAACGTGAGTGAGTGACTTTGGTTTTACACCGCTTTTAGCAATATTCCAGCAATATCACGGCCGGGGACACCAGAAATGGGCTTCATACATTGTACGAATCTGGGTCTGGAATCTGGCGGAATGGAAGAGAAAACTTGTAAAAAGTGAATGTGAAGATCGCAATGAGTACTACATGAACTCATTGTGTTTAATATTTCATATTTACAACGTGTCAACTATGGTTCTTTTATGTGTGCTTCATTTTTCAGGTTAAATAATTATTTCGGTTTTTCCTGGTTAACTATCCGGGAAATGTGCAAGGCAAAGTATAGCGGGTCAGCTGAAACCACACTTTTATTAGTGTACAGTGTTTAGGGCCCATACCATTTGAAAGTATGAACACTTAGGAGATAAACATACTGTGTTTTCAATGTAGAGCTAGGTTACCTGTAGATTTAACCAACAACATGACCGGTATCCCATTATGATCTATCCCAAATTTGAGCCATTCGACCACATTCATTATATATGATGTCGTATCGATAGTTATGAGAACCACGTAATTCAATTTAGTTTTATCCACATTCTGCTAACAAGGTTATTTTACTACCCGGGTAGAATAGGTCTTCAGCAACCCATGCTTGCTGTAAGAGGCGACTATGCTTGTCTTAAGAGGCGACTAACGGGATCGGGTGGTCAGACTCGATGTCTTGGCTGATGCATGTCATCGTATCCCAATTGCGTGGATCGATCCTGATGATGTCAATCATTGGATTGTCTGGTCCAGAGGAACACAACGTTTCGAAGTATATACTTACTCCTTCATCAGGTAAAGTGTTCATCTAATCACCTGATGAAGGAGTAAGTATATACTCCGAAACGTTGTGTTCCTCATAATAAAGAAGTTGACATCCATAAATTCTCTTCCTGAACTAAACATATTTTAGACTAGGAGGTTTAATTCAAGTATTGATATACAAACATATATGAACACAAAAACAATATTACAATGTGAAGGCTAAAATGAATATTTGTCGAAAAGTTTATGAAATATCTTGTTCCAGGCTGGAAACCCGTGAAGATTCCGGGGTAGAATAGGTCTTCAGCAACCCATTCTTGCCGTAAAAGGTGACTATGCTTGTCGTAAAAGGCGACTAACGGGACAGGGTGGTCAGGTTCGCTGACTTGGTTGATGCATGCCATCGATCCCAATTGCGTGGATCGATGCTCATGATATTAATCATTGGATTGTCTGGTCCAGACTCGATTATTTACAGACCGCAGTCATATAGCTGGACTATTGCTGAGTGCGGCGTTAAACAACAAATGTTCCAGGTTGGAAGTTTATGATGATTATTGTGAAAAACAGAGACATTTTTAATGTTCTTAATCTTGGGCTCGTAAACAGCACATTCTGCCATGAATTTCGAGATTTCTCCATTTGGATTGGTCAATGAGAGGCTATTAAATCACAATAACCCCCCTCTGATTGAAACAGCTGGTTTGACGGCCAATTTACCGCGTAAGCATATGCGTCTGCACGTTACGCTTGTCCAAGACCGCCTCCGTGGTCTAATGGTAGAGCGTTCGCCTGGAGAGCGGAAGGTCCGGGGTTCGATCCCCAGCCGCGTCACACCAAAAGACGTTAATAGATGGTACTTGTTGTTACCCTGTCTGGCGCTCAGCATTAAGGGGCTAAAACAAGGACTGGTCGGCTCGGAGTCAGTATACTGTGTCTGAGTGGGGTATTCATGTTAAACAGCGGCATGGTATCTCAGTGTGCAAGCGCTATAAATGTGCATCAGCCCGGACTAGTACAAGCCGTCACTCAAACACACATACACGTGCATGCACGTCGCTATATAAGTGCAATAATCTTTGAGGCGACGTTAAACCCCATTTCACCCCGACTCACCTACGCTTGTCCACCTATATGGCGGAGCTCGGGAATTCAGTAGCATGGAAACTTGAGGTAAACGAAGTTCTGATGATGTCTATCCTGATCCTGCAGATGAATGGCGTGACGAAGATTTTGACCTGATACTATCCAATCTTGACAATTCTGGTATTATAATAACACAAACGTCTTCAGAAATAATGTTTTGAAAATATCTGTCCAACAAACACATAAACGACCTTTGTCGTCTGCTTCGCTAGTAACTACTTTACGTAAGCACATAAATGAATGATTTCCTACATCGTTTGTTTAAAGCGTCGATTTCATTTCGGAAATAGAATCTGAGATGAAATTGTGAAAAATGGCACTGTCTTTACTGACAGGCTTGAAGAACACGCCGCTTAAAAGGCAAAACATTGCCGCAGAGCGCCCTCCAAGTGAAGAAGTCCTTGAATGCTCGAACAAAATCAGTCCGGATCAAGGTAACATTTAAATTGTTAATCTTAAACGACATTTAAGCACATTTTAAGCACATGATTTACAACAGATTCTCAGGTGGCGAGTGGTGCCGCCAAGACAACGTCCAAACTTTTTGTATTTGTAAGTTACTGAGTCTGAACTTGACAACCAATTCCTAGATGGGGGAGTAAATATTTACAAATGTAAGATAAACCAATGTTTAATATTAAATGAGCATGAATTAAAGTACGAATGTGCAGAAATGACAATAACATATTTTAGGTCAATGTTTATTCAATTCAATCAAATCACTGCATATTTTCAGACACACCTGTTAATATACCTACAACATCGTAATATTTTATATTTTAAAAACTATGTCTCACCTGCTTAAAAATTGCTTACTGGATCACGAGTATTATTTCCATTGTATTCAGAATTCTACAACGCATAAAACTTTGTTTCTCGGCAAAAACGCACCAGATGCCATATGTCCAAGATTCGGGAAAATCAATCAACCTGTTAATCTTTAGCATAAGACCCGTGAATATCCGGGTTAGAATAGGTCTTCAGCAACCCTTGCTTGCCGTAAAAGGCGACTATGCTTGTCGTAAGAGGCCACTAACGGGATCGGGTGGTCAGGCTTGCTGTCTTGGTTGAAGCATGTCATCTATCCCAATTGCATGGATAAAGGCATTGCGACAATAAGATATGAAGTTTGAAGTCTATTTATTACACAAAACAATACTTTTGTAACTGACTATTAAGTGTTTCAGTGACAGCTCCTGTGACGCTACCGTGCGTCGTCACAATGTAACGCCATGACTATTGTGACGTCGCAGTGGTGGTAACAGAGGCATGACGTCAAGGATTGTAAAAACCAAATGAGTACATTCATGCATATTATCTTGAATATTCAATGTAATAGTGAGTGAGTTGGGTTTAACGCCGCTTTTAACAGTATTCCAGTCATATCGCGGCGTGTCAGCTTAATGTGGGAGGAAAGCTTGAAGTGATGCAGGTCTCAGACGTTTACCACTTCGGTGAAACCCACGAGAACGGGTATGGTGATGACAAACCTAGCAGAATTAGAATGGTGTGATCATAACGTATACATTTAGCACTAATTCTAGAAGACGTAGTACATCGGCAGAATCAATGGTGTGTTCATAATATGTACATTTAGCACTAATTCTTGAAGACATAGTACATAGGCAGAATCAATGGTGTGTTCATAACTTATACATTTAGCACTAATTCTTGAAGACGTAGTACAAAGGCAGAATCAATGGTGTGTTCATAACGTATACATTCAGCACTAGTTCTTGAAGACGTAGTACAAAGGCAGAATCAATGGTGTGTTCATAACGTATACATTCAGCACTAGTTCTTGAAGACGTAGTACATAGGCACAATCAATGGTGTGTTCATAACGTATACATTCAGCACTAGTTCTTGAAGACATAGTACATAGGCACAATCAATGGTGTGTTCATAACGTATACATTTAGCACTAATTCTTGAAGACATAGTACATAGGCAGAATCAATGGTGTGTTCATAACTTATACATTTAGCACTAATTCTTGAAGACGTAGTACAAAGGCAGAATCAATGGTGTGTTCATAACGTATACACATAGCACTAGTTCTTGAAGACGTAGTACATAGGCACAATCAATGGTGTGTTCATAACGTATACATTTAGCACTAATTCTAGAAGACGTAGCACATAGGCAGAATCAATGGTGTGTTCATAACGTATACATATAGCACTAATTCTTGAAGACGTAGCACATAGGCAGAATCAATGGTGTGTTCATAACGTATACATATAGCACTAATTCTTGAAGACGTAGCACATAGGCAGAATCAATGGTGTGTTCATAACGTATACACATAGCACTAATTCTTGAAGACGTGGTACATAGGCACAATCAATGGTGTGTTCATAACGTATACATTTAGCACTAATTCTTGAAGACGTAGTACATAGGCACAATCAATGGTGTGTTCATAACTTATACATTTAGCACTAATTCTTGAAGACGTAGTACAAAGGCAGAATCAATGGTGTGTTCATAACGTATACATTCAGCACTAGTTCTTGAAGACGTAGTACATAGGCACAATCAATGGTGTGTTCATAACGTATACATTCAGCACTAATTCTAGAAGACGTAGCACATAGGCAGAATCAATGGTGTGTTCATAACGTATACATTAAGCACTAATTCTAGAAGACATAGTACATAGGCAGAATCAATGGTGTGTTCATAACGTATACACTTAGCACTAATTCTTGAAGACGTAGCACATAGGCAGAATCAATGGTGTGTTCATAACGTATACACATAGCACTAATTCTTGAAGACGTGGTACATAGGCAGAATAAATGGTGTGTTCATAACGTATACATTTAGCACTAATTCTAGAAGACGTAGCACATAGGCAGAATCAATGGTGTGTTCATAACGCATACATTTAGCACTAATTCTAGAAGACGTAGTACACAGGCAGAATCAATGGTGTGTTCATAACGCATACATTTAGCACTAATTCTTGAAGACGTAGTACACAGGCAGAATCAATGGTGTGTTCATAACGTATATATTTAGCACTAATTCCTGAAGACGTAGTATATAGGCAGAATCAATGGTGTGTTCATAACGTATACATTAAGCACTAATTCTTGAAGACGTAGTACATAGGCACAATCAATGGTGTGTTCATAACGTATACATTAAGCACTAATTCCTGAAGACGTAGTATATAGGCAGAATCAATGGTGTGTTCATAACGTATACATTGAGCACTAATTCTAGAAGACGTAGCACATAGGCAGAATCAATGGTGTGTTCATAACGTATACATTGAGCACTAATTCTAGAAGACGTAGCACATAGGCAGAATCAATGGTGTGTTCATAACGTATATATTTAGCACTAATTCTAGAAGACGTAGCACATAGGCAGAATCAATGGTGTGTTCATAACGCATACATTTAGCACTAATTCTTGAAGACGTAGTACACAGGCAGAATCAATGGTGTGTTCATAACGTATACATTTAGCACTAATTCTTGAAGACGTAGTACACAGGCAGAATCAATGGTGTGTTCATAACGTATACATTTAGCACTAATTCTTGAAGACGTAGTACATAGGCAGAATCAATGGTGTGTTCATAACGTATACATTTAGCACTAATTCTAGAAGACGTAGCACATAGGCAGAATCAATGGTGTGTTCATAACGTATATATTTAGCACTAATTCCTGAAGACGTAGTATATAGGCAGAATCAATGGTGTGTTCATAACGTATACATTAAGCACTAATTCTTGAAGACGTAGTACATAGGCAGAATCAATGGTGTGTTCATAACGTATACATTAAGCACTAATTCCTGAAGACGTAGTATATAGGCAGAATCAATGGTGTGTTCATAACGTATACATTGAGCACTAATTCTAGAAGACGTAGCACATAGGCAGAATCAATGGTGTGTTCATAACGTATACATTGAGCACTAATTCTAGAAGACGTAGCACATAGGCAGAATCAATGGTGTGTTCATAACGTATATATTTAGCACTAATTCTAGAAGACGTAGCACATAGGCAGAATCAATGGTGTGTTCATAATATGTACATTTAGCACTAATTCTTGAAGACGTAGCACATAGGCAGAATCAATGGTGTGTTCATAACGTATACATTAAGCACTAATTCTTTAAGACGTAGCACATAGGCAGAATCAATGGTGTGTTCATAACGTATACATTAAGCACTAATTCTAGAAGACGTAGTACACAGGCAGAATCAATGGTGTGTTCATAACGCATACATTTAGCACTAATTCTTGAAGACGTAGTACACAGGCAGAATCAATGGTGTGTTCATAACGTATATATTTAGCACTAATTCCTGAAGACGTAGTATATAGGCAGAATCAATGGTGTGTTCATAACGTATACATTAAGCACTAATTCTTGAAGACGTAGTACATAGGCACAATCAATGGTGTGTTCATAACGTATACATTAAGCACTAATTCCTGAAGACGTAGTATATAGGCAGAATCAATGGTGTGTTCATAACGTATACATTGAGCACTAATTCTAGAAGACGTAGCACATAGGCAGAATCAATGGTGTGTTCATAACGTATACATTGAGCACTAATTCTAGAAGACGTAGCACATAGGCAGAATCAATGGTGTGTTCATAACGTATATATTTAGCACTAATTCTAGAAGACGTAGCACATAGGCAGAATCAATGGTGTGTTCATAATATGTACATTTAGCACTAATTCTTGAAGACGTAGCACATAGGCAGAATCAATGGTGTGTTCATAACGTATACATTAAGCACTAATTCTTGAAGACGTAGCACATAGGCAGAATCAATGGTGTGTTCATAACGCATACATTTAGCACTAATTCTTGAAGACGTAGTACACAGGCAGAATCAATGGTGTGTTCATAACGTATACATTTAGCACTAATTCTTGAAGACGTAGTACACAGGCAGAATCAATGGTGTGTTCATAACGTATACATTTAGCACTAATTCTTGAAGACGTAGTACATAGGCAGAATCAATGGTGTGTTCATAACGTATACATTTAGCACTAATTCTAGAAGACGTAGCACATAGGCAGAATCAATGGTGTGTTCATAACGTATATATTTAGCACTAATTCCTGAAGACGTAGTATATAGGCAGAATCAATGGTGTGTTCATAACGTATACATTAAGCACTAATTCTTGAAGACGTAGTACATAGGCAGAATCAATGGTGTGTTCATAACGTATACATTAAGCACTAATTCCTGAAGACGTAGTATATAGGCAGAATCAATGGTGTGTTCATAACGTATACATTGAGCACTAATTCTAGAAGACGTAGCACATAGGCAGAATCAATGGTGTGTTCATAACGTATACATTGAGCACTAATTCTAGAAGACGTAGCACATAGGCAGAATCAATGGTGTGTTCATAACGTATATATTTAGCACTAATTCTAGAAGACGTAGCACATAGGCAGAATCAATGGTGTGTTCATAATATGTACATTTAGCACTAATTCTTGAAGACGTAGCACATAGGCAGAATCAATGGTGTGTTCATAACGTATACATTAAGCACTAATTCTTTAAGACGTAGCACATAGGCAGAATCAATGGTGTGTTCATAACGTATACATTAAGCACTAATTCTTTAAGACGTAGCACATAGGCAGAATCAATGGAGTGTTCATAATATGTACATTTAGCACTAATTCTTGAAGACGTAGTACACAGGCAGAATCAATGGTGTGTTCATAACGTATACATTTAGCACTAATTCCTGAAGACGTAGTACACAGGCAGAATCAATGGTGTGTTCATAACGTATACATTAAGCACTAATTCCTGAAGACGTAGTACACAGGCAGAATCAATGGTGTGTTCATAACGTATACATTAAGCACTAATTCTAGAAGACGTAGTACATAGGCACAATCAATGGTGTGTTCATAACGTATACATTTAGCACTAATTCTTGAAGACGTAGTACATAGGTAAAATCAATGGTGTGTTCATAACGTATACATTTAGCACTAATTCTTGAAGACGTAGCACATAGGTAAAATCAATGGTGTGTTCATAACGTATACATTCAGCACTAATTCTTGAAGACGTAGTACAAAGGCAGAATCAATGGTGTGTTCATAATATGTACATTTAGCACTAATTCTTGCAGGATTAATGCACTGACGGATCAAATAGCGTGTTCACAATATATACATTCAGCACCCATCCTTGAAAAATTGGTGCACAGACAGAACCAATGGTGTATCCTCAGTGTAAACATATAACATAAGACGTGCATGGTTAAGTGCTTTTGTGTTTCCACAAAATATACATTTAGCACTGATTCCTGAAGAAGTGGAATATGTGCTACCACCACCACGATCTACACCCGAGGCGGCTCTTAAACAATTAGTGTTCATACAGCACCAGTGGTATGTTCACAGTGAAAACATATAACACTACTGGGAGCACGGGTGGCCCAGTCGTCTAAGGCGCCGCGATTCGCTGTGCAGAGTTGCGTCCCTTGGTCACGCCAGAGACCTATGATTGTTGGTTCGAATCCCGGTTCGCCCCGATTATGTTTCTAGGTTTGTCAGCACCATACCCGTGCTCGTGGGTTTCACCGAAGTGGTAAACGTCTCAGACCTGCATCACTTCGGGCTTTCTTCCCACATTAAGCTGACACGCCGTGATATAACTGGAATACTGTTAAAAGCGGCGTTAAACCCAACTCACTCACTCACTATAACACTACTTCTTCAAGAATAAGTGGCATTGCGTAGCCACAATGTATACATTTAGCACTTATCCTGGGAGGATTAATGCACGGATGGAACCAATAGTGTATTCACAATATACACATTTGGCACCCGCACTTGAAGAATTATTTTTTGTTTATTTGTTGTTTAACGCCGCACTCAGAAATACACCAGCTGTGTGACGTCGGTCTGTAAATAATCGAGTCTGGACCAGACAATCCAGTGATTGACATTATGAGCATCGTTCCACGCAATTGGGATACGATGACATGCATCAACCAAGTCAGCGAGCCTGACCATTCGATCCCGTTAGTTGCCTCTTACGACAAGCAGAGTCGCCTTTTACGGCAAGCATTTGTACAAAGACAATGGCATATCCACAAAGTAAACATGTAGCACTGACACCTGACGAATTAAGAACAGACGGAACCAATGATGTTTCCATATATTGCAATCATTTAGCACTGGCTCTTGAAAAGTTAGTACCAAAGAAGAATCAATGGTGTATTCCCAACATCAGCTGTTATCACTCTCTCTTGGAGAATCTATGATCGGTCCATGCTCCTACTATGAAAGCATGTGGTATTCATTCTTGCCAGATAAGGGGAAGGTTGGGTAGCCCAGTGGTTAAAGTGTTCACATGTCACGCCGATGGTCCGGGTTCGTTATCCACACGTGTACAATGTGTGAAGCCCTTGTCTGGTGTTCCCCCGGCCTGATATTGCTAAAAGCGTCGAAAAACCTCACGCACTCACTCACTCACTCTCACCAGATAACAGTCAGTTCTTTTCTTTTCTTGGCCTTGGACCTCCACTGATTAACTACATAGTAATCACTGAAGTGGGTAGCAATAACAGCAACCGGAAGTGTTAGGGCTAAAACACCAAATAATGCGCAGACAGACCCAATGGCGTATCCACAGGCCGTTGTAGGGTACATGTCACCATAACCAACCGTTGTCATGGTCACCAGGGCCCACCATATTGCAAGCGGTATAGATTTAAACTTGCCATTTTTTCCTTCACAAAAATACTCGAATGATCCAAATATTGTTGCTAAAATGAAAAATGAAAGAACGAGAAGGATGAGCTCCCTCTTGCATTCCATCAAGGACAGAAAGATGATACGTAAGTTGGAATTACTCTGCATCAGGCGGAAAATCCTAAAAATTCGGATGGCATAGAGACTCTTAAAGACCATATAGATATAAAACGCGGTTTTGACATCCTCGAACAGATCCTCATTACTGGCTTCTTCTAATGTAAACACAGACCAGCCTATGAGAACGGTCAAGATGTCAATCCAGTTGATGATGCTGCAGAAGAACAAACGTAGTATTGGGCAGACCAGCAGATGCACTGTCAGCTCTGCAGTAAAGAAGATAAGACATACGAAGTCCAGGACATATATTACTTTGTTATAGTCCGTGAAGAGGAGTAGAATAACTCTGTTGTCAATGTTTGTTTTCTGGGCGTACACATAATTCCAGTACTCCTGGGTCCCGTTTTCCGGCATGATTCTAAAACTTGGCTCTGTGTCCAAACAATAGACCATCGAGGCCAGGAGTATCATCAGAGCCAGCACGACGTTCCAGATCTGAAACACGACAGCAATGTTTTATGATTAGAGTAAATTATAAATCTAAAACGTCAAAGCCAGGGAATAACCAGTCTCGATTATCCGACGAAACTGATTCCATTGGGTGTAAAAGGCAAAATAGTGGTGTAAATTATTTGACACCGGGTGTTCGCGAAAAAGGTAAACACGTCCTGCAAACATGGTCAGAATAGAGTATGTGGGTGGCTTTGTTTTAACGCCGCTTTGAGTGAGTGAGTGAGTATGGTTTTACGCCGCTTTTCGCAATATTCCAGCAAAATCACGGCGTGGGACACCAGGAATGGGCGTCACACAGTATTTCAGTTGTATCACGGCGTGCCACCTTTAATTAAGCCTGAAGCAATTTAAGTCTTAGACGTTTAGACGGGTAGGGCGAATCGGAAAACCATTATTGCATCGATCTACGCAACTGGTATACGATGACATGCATCAACTAAGTCACCGATCCTTTCCAGCCGTTCTCGCTGGGTGGTCGCCTATTACGACAAGCATGGATTGCTGAAGACCAATTCTAACCCGGATCTTCAAAGAGGGAGACAAGCATGGGTTGTTGAAGACCAATTCTAATGAGGGCTCTTTATTAACTAAATATCTCTTTTGATTAGTTTTAAGGTTCATATTTCTTCTCGCTGTCCTAGAGGAAATTGCAAACATCAAAGACAACATAATCAAATGTAACCTAATGTGTTTGTGATGTCTGAGTCAAAAGCTAAGAACTATTATGTGAAAAAAAGAAACCTGACACTGACATTCAAAATGTTATATAATGCGACTGTTTCAAAATAGGACACAGAAACCATAATTGAAACACTGTTTGAAGATCAATGTACTAAAAAAACATTAATCGTGTCATCTAGACAGACACACGTACACGATACAGTTAATGTCACAGGGGTACAGGAAATGTCAGTATCGGTTGTGCTCACCACGTGCATCAATCACCGCTTGACACCGACGACCCATAGATGCAATCAATAACACGCTGTTGGATGTGCTGCCATTCATGCTGAAGTGCATCAAGAAGCGCCGGAAGTGTTTGGGGCGGTGGATTCCTTCTGCGAACGCGTCGATCCAACTCGTCCCACAGATGCTCAATCGGGGACAAATCTGGTGACCGGGCTGGCCAACGTAATGTCTGGATGTTGTTGTGCTGTAAGAAATCCTGACAAACACGTGCAATATGCGGTCGAGCGTTGTCCTGCTGGAACTGTCCGCTATGAACGTTGACGTGAGGAAGAGCGTAAGGCTGTAGGATCAAGTCTCTGTAACGCACACCTGTAAATGCACCTGGCACATGCACGAGAGGCGTCCTACCACCGTGATGAATTCAGGCCCATACCATGACAATCCCGCCGCCAAATGGGACAACCTGCTGCACACAATTGGGGGCGTAACGTTCACCCCGACGTCTGTAGACACGTGCGCGCCCATCAGCACGTGTGAGTAGGAAACGGGACTCGTCAGTAAGCAGACTAACTGAGTACAAAGCAGACGGTCCGCCAGATGACGTGGGGTCAATACATGACGTCGAACAGGTCTTCGTGCAAAAAGTCCAGCCTCCCTCAGTCTGTTGCGTACCGTTTGATCTGATATCCTGCGTACCCCAGGGATCTGTGTGGTTGTAGACGTGGCTGTGGTAGTGCGGTCTCGGAGGTGTCGCAGCCGGATGTATCGATCTTGTGCTTGGGTTTTTACCCCTGGTCTTCCTGACCTTGGTCTGTTGTTAACTGTGTTGGTGTTGTTGTATCGGGTCCACGGTGCTGGGATTGTCTGCCTGGATACGCCAAAGTGCCTGGCCACTTCTTGCTGAGTTGCTCCAGCTTGTAATCTCCAAATGGCGTTGTTCCGTTGAGCTGCATTCAGTCTTGGCATTCTGTCACCGCCTCTACTGCCGTTATAAGGACTGTATGAACAGTCGTTAATGTGTATTTTTATACCCATTCAGCAGGGGGGCCTGCATGCCTAAATGCAGGATCCTGTGCTGAACGTTTTTTACAGGCGGTTGCGTTTGGATGAAGCTGTAAAATTGATCCCCAAACGCTACGTTTATAGGCTTCGCATGTGTTTTCGCGAATTATAGACACATCATCTTTCTGTTTGACTTATTTGGTTCTCATTTAATGTAATTATTTTAGATATTTGGCAAAAAGTGGTTTTACATCTATGTCAAGTTTCTTTTTTTGAAGAGTATATATAACAAAAAAATATCATCAAAAAAATATCAATGCCAGAACATACAATGAATGTTCATACACAATTTAAAAAAATATATCAATGAATAGACACATAAAGAAAAAAATAACATTAAGGCTGCATTATAAAATAAACACAGCCAGGCCCATAAATAGTCCGGCAACAATTTTATGCAAATTGTGGGAATGGCTGCTGCTACTGGTAGGGCAGGATATGCTTGCCACTTGCTTGAACGAACATCTGGTATCATCACAGATTTTCACTGATACATTCACATAACTTTCAGTGCTAATTTGCCTTGTGATCCGAATGGAATGTTTTCGTCAGAAAATCCGGACTGATTCTTCTCTAGCGTTCACGTTGTATATTTAGCTAAGAAAGGTATTTATATATGTATTCATCACTGAGGATATGTACATATCATGTTAGAAGCGTTATTGTTTCCAGTAGTGTGTCTCATCTCATCGGTAATAATATGTGGATTCATGTAAATTCAAGATAGCCTACATTCTGAACTATTTGCCGAAACAGAAGTGACAAAATAATAAGACAAATGTTTCACAGACCTTGGAACGGGGGTTACCACATGAAGAAACTCTTAAAGCAATATAAAAATATCAAATGAAAAAACCCAGGCCCTGTACTCTACGGTACCACTTATTCATTTTGAAGTTTTTTTTGTTTCTTTTTCTTTTTCTGGAATGATCTAAGCATATATATATAAAATGAACCCATTAAATTTTTCTTATCGAAATAGACCATTGTCTTCTGGTAAAAAAACAAGGACTGATAACATGCCTCCAAAAAGAACTTTTTGAAAAATTGGCGGCCAATATCACTCCTAAATGTTTCGTATAAATTGGCATCAACTCTTATATCAAATAGGATTAAAAAACTATTGCCTTTGATTATAAATGAAGATCGGAAAGGTTTTGTTCATGGCAGCGTCATATAGGAAAATAACTAGATTTATTTATGATATGATGAACTACACTGAATCTTATCAGCTTCCGGGACTCCTGGTATTAATAGACTTTGAAAAGGCTTTTGACAGATATTGATAGAAATTTTATTCAAAACATGCTGCAATTTTTTAATTTCGGGCCAAATATTCAAAAATGGATGAAAACCTTTTTTTGATGAAATACAATTAAGTGTTTTGATATATGAATTTGGAACTATTTCTTTAATGCCACAAGAGGTTGTCGCCAAGGAGACCCAGTTTCACCGTATATGTTTATTTTATACGTTGAAATATGAAATATAAAACTTCAATGATAAGGAAGGACAAAAAAGATACAGGAATTACCCATACACTAAGATCGGTAATGTGGAGTATATTCTAGCTATATTTGAAGACGACACTACACTTACATTAGATGGATCAGAAAAATGCCTCTGTGAGTGAGTGAGTTGGGTTTAACGCCGCTTTTAACAGTATTACAGTTACATCACGGCGTGTCAGCTTAATGTGGGAGGAAAGCCCGAAGTGTTGCAGGTCTCAGACGTTTACCACATTGGTGAAACCCACGAACACGGGTATGGTACTGACAAACCTAGAAACATAATTGGGGCGAACCTGAATTCGAACCCACAATCATAGTTTTCTGGCGTGCCCAAAGGGACGCAATTCTGCACAGCGAATCGCGGCGCCTTAGACGACTGGGCCACCCGTGCCCCCAAAATGCCTCTGTGCAGCGATGAATACACTAAATTGTTTTGCTGGATTTTCTGACAGACAAAACTAATCTAATCTGGACTAGTCCCGCTATAAACTTTGTGATGAATAGTAGCTGGATTGGTCACAAAACAAAATTTAAATTATCAGGTATAGATTTTGATATTGAACTCCTTGAAATAGTTAATATGAATTTTACGGATCAACTTAAAATATTCGAACTTTGACAACAGGAGGCAGAACTGTAGTATTGAAATCTCTACTCCTACCAAAATTAAATAATCTATTCTCGAGGAATAATCTAAGATAGTTTCAAAATAAATATCTCATTGTATGCCTACAACAAAAAGTGTTTTACACATAATTTGATATATAGACTCTCCATTATGCCCAATCTGCAAAGAAGTGAATTGAAACAATCATTCATATGTTTTGCGAATGTTCTCAATCTGTAAGTATATGGACATCTTCCCGAGGAAAGGGAGTTAACTGACCATAAAAGTCCAGTTTCCACTTTTATGGAGTTAACGCCCTTGCCTCGGTAAGTTTGGTATACCATTCGTGACCAACTCGTGTTATGATTGAACACATTTAACTCTGTCTTGGGTATATTTTAAGATGCAAGAGATATGTAAAATCAAAAATTATTTCTGAGGGATTCTTTGACGAAGATCTTGAAACCATACGCGCATTCTGATTGGTTTGACGTATTTTCGCACATAACATTCATCGATAGGGGGACGAGTCTTCTTGCAGGTTACGGAAAGGGGCGAGTGGTGACGAATGTTTGGTATACATGTTTGGAAGGAAGTGACCAGTTGGTTTGGAAATATAACGGAAGGAAAGGTGCAGTTTACAAAGGAAAATATTATTTTTGGTTTAAAGGAAAACACAACAATCCAGTGAATGTCTTAAATCACAAAACAAATTATTTACAAAGTAGAAATGAATTAATCAGTGATTTTAAACTGATTCAAAGGGAAATGCTTAAATACTACGAAGCAACTAAAACAATTGCTGATTAAAAAAAGTAACCAAGGACAGTTCTTTACCTTCTGATCATCATTCCATACACAAAATAAAAATACTAATTTGTAGCAAGTCTGAATTTTAAAAATTACCCATGAATCATGACAAAGTGACCTGGTCCGAAGAAATAAGTGAGTGAGTATGGTTTTACGCCGCTTTTAGCAATATTCCAGCAATATCACGGCGGGGGACACCAGAATGGGTTTCACACATTGTACCCATGTCTGGAATCGAACCCGTGTCTTCGGCGTGACGAGCGAACGCTTTAACCACTAGGCTACCCGACCGCCCACCGAAGAAATAAGTTATATTGAATAGAAAACTCAAATCAAGTATCAACAAACAAAGACGTACTTCTTATATAGAGAATTACACAATGTATGCAGAAATAGGAAATAAATAATCTTTAAGCAATTTTTAAAAAGATAACACATATTTGGGATTCAATACAGTAGCAAACAATAATAGGAACGTCAAGCGATCGGGCAAACGAGGTTCACAGAAACAGGTTGATTGGTGTACTCGTACCTCAACTACGTGGGGCCATGCTCATAACATCAACCACTGGTCTCCAGACTTTGTTTTTACCTGCAGCAGCCATATTGCTAAATTGTTGTTAAACGGCGTTAAACAACAAACAAACAAAAACATTCACAATTAAGATTTACCTTTGCTGTCAGGGAAGAATTTGGCTGTTCCATGCACTTCCATACACGCAAGCGCAAAGACTGACAACACCTGAAAGAGGTGTCTTCCATAATGACCTTCTTGCTGCCTTCATTCAAAGAATCCAGTATTTCCTTGTCCTGGTCCACCTGGTGGAGAGTCCGCCAACAACAGGGGGCGATAACTGTTTCAGGGATCTTCCAAAAACTGAGCTCATTTCTGACAGCATTCCCACACAAGGCTTGAGTAACATGAAGTTCTTTTGTCCTGTACAAGTTGAGAATGCAAGCAAACACAGCAGGATCCCGGTCGAAATAATACTCATTTTCTGATTCGTCAAAATTATCACATGACTTATTCAGTTCAGCCAATCGTGTTCTTGGATACTTATTTAATGTGTCTCTGGTAGTGACAAAATGAGTCCCTCCAACACAGATCCTAACTTTCTCCATTGCTGTCACATCGACTGGTGCGATGCCTATTGAAAGAAAAGAAATTAAATAAACTATCACCGTTCTTAGAGTTAGTCAAAGTCAATGTCGAAGGCATATTTTCGATAATGTATACCGGTTCGTATACACTGTCAGGCAAAAGCAATCTCATTAAAATCAGATCTTAGTCTTCGCTACCGCTAAACAAAGATCTGAGGACATCCCATTACGGGTCACGTCAGAACGACCTTTCGCGAAATTTGACCGACCAATGAAAGGACTGACAAGAAATCGACATTGGCCAATCAGAGGGCAGCTTTCTCGAGCTTTACGACACTAGTTTCAAACTGGCGACTACGCTTCGACACATATTTTGACATATTCTCGATTAAAAAAAATTAAAACTGATAAGAAGAACATTCTGGAATGGCTTATAGATGGCCCAGATTGTATGGATATAATCATAAAACCCGTAACTGTCGTTCGGAATATCCCGTGTTAAATATATCGTGGTTGCATGATTAGAAAACACATTACGACTGTCACTTTCATGATCTAGTAAGCGACGCTCTGATTGGTTGGATGAAAGGTCGTTCTGACGTGACCCGTAATGGGATGTCCTCAGATCTTTGTTTAGCGAAAGCGCGAACTAAGATCTGATTTTAATGAGATTGGGGCAAAAGAAAATATTGACTCATGTTTGATGGTGGCTAATATTCAAGAAACAAATAAATGGTCATGCGATGGAGGTGTATTAAATACGGGTGTCATGGTTGTGTTTTTGACCTTAACTTTGCAGTGTTTCGGCGAGTGTCTCCAGTCCAATAACGTTTTGATGACGTTTGTAACGTTTTGGTGCAATCCAATTATCGAGTGTATACTCTCTTTTCCGGACAGTTAAGTTAATGTGGCGGAACTTGGTGGCTGAAACGTTCGCTCGTCACGCTAAGCCCCGGCGTTCCGTTCCCATCATGGGTTCAATGCGTGAAGCCCATTTCTGGAGTCACCGCTGTAATATTATTCAATATTTCTAAACCACATAAACCACACTCACAAACTCATGTGACAGTGATGATTCATGAGGCACCGTTGTTAAAACCGTCACGACGAAATCACGCCATTGGTGCAGTTGATTCTGAACCAAGAATTCTTAGACCGCTTTTGCATTTTAACACATAAAACCGACGCAACTATAGGTCATTATCGGAATATGCAAAATTATGAATCATATACCAACCAGAACATGGTTTATATAAAGCCAGAGAAATCACTCGAATTTGTTGATTCCGAAATTAACAGACTGAGTGGAAGTCGTGACTTCTCCATTACATTAGTTTCATGACAAAGCATCCTCCTCAAGGCAAGGGAGGTAACTGACTATAAAAGTCCGGTTTTCAATGTACTGTTTAATAGTCAGTGCACTCCCTTACGTCGGGAAGAGTGAACTCCCTTGCCTCGGGAAGAGTCAAGCTCCTGACAGCGATAGTCCGTTCCCGGAGCTCTCTATATGTTACCGAGAGTGTAACGAAGGTGTCACGCGCTGGGAAGGAGCTTGGGGAAGAGTGAACACCTTTGCCTCGGGAAGAGTGAACTCCCTTGCCTCGGGAAGAGTGAACTCCCTTGCCTCGGGGAGAGTGAACTCCCTTGCCTGGGACTAACAAAGCTGAATACATGTATATTCATTTCAAAGGGAATGCAATATTGATCCATTTCGGCATTGAACTGCCGTACCTGTTATACTATGCATCCAGTCGTGCATTAACAACAGTGTCTCTGTGAGCATTTACATTATCTCTAGGGCCCTGCGTGCTGATGGTATCGTCCCACCATCCCTGGTAAACATGTGCCCATGTCGGTACCGTGCAGAACAGGATGTGTGATTTATTGATGCATAATAGCTTCAGCTATCAGCTTGATGGAATTACATAGAATGGCTATGTGAAAGGTGTGTTTCATGTGTTATGTATTGATATCCGCAGGCATGGCAGTAGCAGTAGTATAAGTAAAGTAGATATCAAGAGAATATGTTGCCTACTTCCTGAATCTACGTATTCCCGTGATTTCTCCGAATTCAACCATGTTTGATATAAGTGAGTGAGTGAGTGGGTTTAACGCCGCTTTTAACAGTATTCCAGTTATATCACGGCGTGTCAGCTTGATGTGGGAGGAGAGCCCCAAGTGATGCAGGTCTCAGACGTTTACCACTTCGGTGAAACCCACGAGCACGGGTATGGTGCTGACAAACCTAGAAACATAATCGGTATATGAACGACACGATGTGAAATGACGTCAACACTGACGGACTATTTTCCTAGGGAAACCCCTGGGAATTCCCTAGCACGAATCCAAACAGAAGCGTTCTGTCTGATCATTTAGACCCTTAAATCTTGATCTCGGCGTTTTGGTATACATTGAAAAACGTCAGTGAGTTTAAATGCACGATCGTTCACGAACATCCTCGCTACGACCCATCCTAGTGAACAAAATGAAGAAATGCCCATCGAAACTATCGTAGTATCGACTCGATCCGTATCTAGGCTGACAGTGACAGTCTACAGCAATCTATGAGTTAACCCTAGTGTCTATTTGACACATCTTTAATCGCCTTTCAATGATCGGCCAATTAATCAATGATGACTAAAACATACAACCGTCACAGGTACATTAACAAGTTCCGAAATCTCTCCCGTCACGTTTATCGTGTCGGCCATTTTGACGTCTTGTACTTGTTGTAAATGTATTACGACGCGCTGTCATTATGACTGACGTACTAAGGTAGTTCTTAACATACCTTTCTCATCTAATGGTGATATTATTGAATATATGTGTTGCGTAAAATGTTTCTGAAGAGCAAGTTGTGCACACATACACTCACGTCACCTGTCTTTACGAGGAACTATTTTAGTCGGCGATACAGCTGGTTGTTGTATGGCTGTCAGTGTAAATATGTACTAAATGATATTGTGTATAGATCGCGGCCTACATCCTGTGAGGTAAAAATTGTGATATAAAATATAAGAATTGACTTTCACTGCGTGAGTTCATTGGAGAATCGACCTTCATGGAGTGAGAGCCAAACCGTATGAACGTCGGAGCTCATATAATCTCTTTATTTGAAGTTAACACGATATACGGTTTCCATTGGAAGAAAGACCGGTCACATGAACCCGAAACTGAGGTTCATAAGCCAATGAACGACATTATTTGACGTTCATACGTTTTTCACGAGACTGTATTCTTGAAATGACGTCAACACTGATGGACTACTACCACATTCCTGGGGAAAACCATGGAAATTACCAAGCACGAATGTATACAAAAACGTTTTTTTCTGATCATGGAGACCCTTTTATCTTGAACTTAGCGTTTTATCAAACACTGAGAAAACTTTGACAGTTTGACTGTACGATCGTTCACGAATGTCCAACCCAATGATCAAAACGTAGATATTGCACATCCACTAGGCTATATAATTTACCTATAACTTTACAGTGGCATCAGGTTTACCTATTTAAATGCACGTTCAGAATGTAATGTGGTGGTAAACGAAGTACAAGTACAAAAAAAAGAAAAAAAAAGAGTACAAGAACTGTAATCACATTTAGTAGCCTCTATGACGCGTGAGCGAGTCCGTACTGTCTACTGATCAAACAGTATGTACCCCTGTCGCTATGGCAACTCACGGTAACATTTAATGTAGGTGTTTTCCCATTAAGCACTTAGCGATAAGTCGCAGTGCCATTCCCGCAGATTGAGCGTGACACCTGGCCTGGGTTCAATGTACCTGTGATTGACAGTGACTATGAGGACTTACTGCGGCGTTGCAGTCGACAAACTCCAAACGTGAGCCAAGTAGGAAGTCACAGACCCTGGGAGTTAGGAGTGGGCGATTTGATGTAATTGAAGATAAAATATTGAACAGGAACCCCTTCGTTTGATTGGCGTTTGGTACAATTTAAAGGAAGGGTGGTAACCTTTTCGTAATGTGATACAAATATAAGCAAGTTGATACAGTTATGCGTGTAGAATCAGTGCGTAATTCACTGAACATTTTGTTGACAATGAAGGGAAGGAGGGATGTAATTAAAAAAATGATCGATGTTTGGGTCCGACAAGCTGCGATTCCATGCTAAATTGACGCCAGGTGACTATTGAACATGCAAGGTAAGCGACTGGTAGCGTTGGTGGTGGTTGTGCGGGTAGGGTTGTCTTAGGACTGCACACACACCCCACCCCCACCCCCCACCCCCCCCCCCCCCCCCCAGCCCACATCCCCAGCCCATCCCACGCCCCCCAAAATTAGAAAAAAAGCACAAAAAAAAGAAGCAACCCCTCCGAGTCCCTGAATATTATTTAACTTTGTATATTTGTCACATGCTCCCACCGCTCACACACTCACACACACTCACACACTCACACACACTCATGGTGGACATGAACAGTGTAACGAATGCGGGACTACGTGGGTAGGTGTGTGCCACACCCAGTGCGTGTTCACGACACATCAACTCCCACCATCCCTACGTATTGACGTTACATTGCCGTGCAGTTAATGCTAAGTATCACTTCGCGTGTGTGTGAAAACATCTGTTTACTTTTGCTGGCATCCATTTTAATGTGTTTTTTAAAGTATTTGATAGAAAAATAAATCCGATTCTGTTACATGGTGCTGAGGAATAAGGCGTGACAACATTACATCTGCTTGTACGTGACTTCTGGGAGTTAAAACCAACCCTCCAAATGCAACGCTTTATGGTGTAACAGATATATTCCCTTTATTGTCAAATGCACAGGTAAAAATGATGAAATATTTGTTACGATTATTACCAAGCCTTCCTATAGATATCCCAAATAGTGTTATGATATGAAGGTGGTGTACATACGAGAGTCGCGGAATGTAAACTGGGTATCGTCTATTAAGAAACCTGTTTTTGAAACTAAGAAACTGGGTTTTGGGTATGTATGGCAAAGCCAAGACGTAGAATATCCTTTATTCACCCAAAGACCGAAGGATACGTATATTCAGAAATGGTACGAGACACTTCTATTATCACCAATATCGGATACCTTGTAAGTTTCAAGTCCCAGTTTAAAATCGAAGAGTATCTTTTGAAATCACTTCAGTATTTTGGAAAATACTTTCAACGAATAAAATGTTCTTCTCATAGGCTTCAGGATGAACAAGGAAGATGCAAAAATGTACCAAAAGGATTGACAGAATGCAAACTTTGCTACACACATGGAATTAAAAGTGAAGCAAGCTAGACTTGATTACTTTCTTGTGTCTAATATGATCCCGTCTATTACAGCTACTCAAATAGAGCCAAGCTTTATGTCGGACCACTCTCCAGTATCAATGTCATTTACTTTATCTGAAATAGACAGGGGGCAGGATTCTGGAAATTTAATAACTCGCTTCTCAGGGACAAAGACTATGTAGCTATTGTCAATAAAAACAATATCCGAAATATTTTTACAATACAAGAACTATGACTCTACTGACAGTGACTTTACCATAGACGACCAGATGTTTTTCGAAATTCTTCTCTGGCAGATAAGGGGCGAGACTATTAAATATTCATCTTATAAAAAGCGCCAACGAGAAAGAGATGAAACTGAACTCATATCTAAGATTAATCAGTTAACCGAGGACATGGATGCGACTAACGACATTGAAGCCAAATCTAAGATACTAAAGGAAATTAATACGATAAATGAAAAAAAAGTGATTATCAGTTCTTCGTATATGCCTAGAACATTAGAACATTTGCGTTGAGAACATTTGCTCCCTTATATGTACAGAAAACCAGATATTTATAAATTTCACGAATTGCTGTCTACTGAAAATGTGTTACAGCATATGCATTTCATGCAATGAATTACAGAAATACACTGTTAAAGGATTAACTTAACTATATAAAATGTACATCACTATCCATACAAGTCATATATTCCTGTGCAAAAATGCCACCATCGGGCGCGCCGGAATTCTATTAGTTTGGGTTCAATTCCTAGATCCGCCTAGGTTGCCAGCCATAGCAGTGCCTCTGCTTCCAATTCCAGACGGTTCGCCCCGATTATGTTTCTAGATTTGTCAGCACCATACCCATGCTCGTGGGTTTCATCAAAGTGGTAAACGTCTGAGACCTGCATCCCTTCGGTCATTCCTCCCACATCGAGCTGACACGCCGTGGTATAAATGGAATACAAAGCGGCGTGTAACTCCACTCACTCACTCGATGATTCTAACCTTGGGGTATTCAGCACCATACCTGAGCTAATATTTTCTAATATTAGAGGATGCGACATATCAACATCAAACGTGTGCTGGAAAATCCACATTAAGATCCCGGAGAAGTGTTAGTAAAAATAATGCGTATATTCATGATGCGCCACATTACCCAGATTGTCAGAAGGGCTGTATTCCTGGTAGCAAACCCGGGTACCCACCCACAACATTCTCAGAGCGCTACATTGTTAACCCGTCTAACGGGTCAGTGTACACGCAATTTAAATTCTCAGCTCACTGGGGAGTATACAACCGAAGTTGCCTTTGGGACGAAAAGTTTGTAGTCACATTAACACATCTCTTTCTACCGGGTACCCACTCACTGCTGGTGACAGAGGCATATTTCGAACAAGGTCCCTTGCCTAAGGAGACACCACATGTGCTTCAGTTTCGGGCAGGGCCGACTAGAGCTTCTGGGCTGTCGGTCCTGCCCGACACCTTAGAGGTGAGGTGAAATGGGGTTTAACGTCGCGTCCAAGTATGTGTGTGTGGCTGCTTGTACTAGTCCGGACTGATGCCGATTTATAGTGCTAGCTCACTGAGATACCATGCCGCAGTTTAACATGAATACCCCACACAGACACAGTATACTGACTCCAAGCCGACCAGTCCTTGTTTTAGCCCCTTAATGCCGAGCGCCATACAGGGTTACAACAAGTACCATCTTTGAACGTCCTTTGGTATGACGCGGCTGAGGATCGAACCCCGGACCTTCCGCTCTCCGGGCGGACGCTCTACCATTAGACCACGGAGGCTGTCCCGAAACCTTAGAAGCTCTCAGAGTTCAAGCTGCCGAACGCGTTCCTTATCCTTAACTACATTCCGCGACCAATCCCCAACTCCAACCCAACACCAATATTTTAGCCATCATTTTAGAGCTCGACTTTGACGTGTGAATAGTTGCCAAACAGAAATTGATTTCTTACAACTGCCTAGAGATCATATTATTTTTAATTAAGTATATCAAAAAATGGCGTCGGCATTTGAGACAAGTGAAGAGGAAACATGCAACAACAATATATATATTTGTCGTGTGGAAACACTAGTTGGCAAAGGTTCCGGAGTTTACCGCCAACCTGTGTTTGCAAACTTGTGAATCCGCCTTTAAAGTATCCTACATAAAATGGGCATACTTACGAATCACTTCGTGTCGAAAGGACCTTATACGTAAGGACCATGTACAGAATGGCTCTCTCAAACGGAGTGAGAGCGTAGGTGTTCTAAACGCAATGTTTCAGCACGTGGTTCTCCTTGTCCCATGGCAAACCGTCGGTGAAGTTGCAGAATAGGGTTGAAGCCGCCGTCAACGAATGTACAGCCACTGAAGTACCGTCCGTAGCCCCTACACCACAGTGCCTCCGTTAACAAGCATGGCTGGGATTTATAGCCAATCGATCCTGTCGCGTTCAGGGAATATATGGTGTTACGTTTCGCCTGACATTTTCATCAAATAAATGTTCGTATGTTGTTATAAAAAGGTAAAAAAAGAGAAATTGTCATTTATCACACAAACAAATTCCATTAATAAATGTAATATCTATTTTATATGTTTGGTGTGTTCCAAGTCTCGTTGTTAATACTGGGCACATTAAATTCCTATCAGTGTGTGATAATCACGACTTTTCACAATGCAGTGAAAACAGATGGCGGAATAAAATGTTTGCTTATCAGGAACCATCGTTGATCAAAGGGTTGCTGCGTCTGAGTGTCCCAAACACTGCAATAAATTCTCCCCGTCATAATGATCGTCCGTCAAAAAAATACGTACATTGATTGACAGGCGTAACATTGAGAACAGCTGACAGCTGACGGTGAATACTACATGGGACATCACGTGGGAATAGTGACACTGTCATCAGACAAGACCAGTTTGTATGGCAGTGGATTACTCTCTAACATAGCGCTATGGTACACGGCTTCTTGTACCATGTCTCCCTGAGACCATGTATTTCAAACCAGGCGTCTTGACCTATCTGCAACCAGGGTGTCGTGTTGTCCTATAGACATCCATGATGGTCCGTTGCCCTGTCTACAACTAGGGTATCTAGTAAGTTGCCCTATCTGTGCCAAGTGTATCCAGTTGTCTGTCTGGACCCAGCATATCGTGTTGCCTTATCCGGGCCCAAAGGTATCCTGTTCACCTTTCTGCGTCCGCGGTATCTAGTTGCCCTATGTGGGCCCAAGGTGTCTTGTTGCCCTATCTGGGCCAAGAGTCTTTTGTTCTCCTCTCTGGGTCCAAGATATCTAGTTGCCCTCTCTGGGTCCAGGGTGTCTGATTGTTCTATCTGGGACCAGGGTATCTAGTTGCCCTATCCGGGCCCAGGGTATCTATGCACCCTCTCTGGGCCCAGACTGTCTAATTGCCCTATCTGGGCCCATGGTATCTAGTTGCCCTCTCTGGGCCCAGGGTGTTTAATTGTCCAATCTGGGTGTAAGATTGTTCTATCTGGGCCCAAGGTATCTAGTTGCCCTCTCTGTGTCAAGGGTCTCTGATTATTCTATTTGGGCCCAGGGTGTTTAATTGCCCAATCTGGGCCCAGGGTATCTAGTTGCCCTCTCTGGGCCCAGGGTATGTAAGTGCACTATTGGGCCCAGGGTATCTATGTACCCTATCTGGGCCAAGGGTATCTAAGTGCCCTAACTTAACCCAGGGTATCCCGTTGCCCGGGCTGGACCCAGGGTATCCAGTTGCCCGGGCAGGACCCAGGGTATCCAGTTGCCCGGGCAGGACCCAGGGTATCCAGTTGCCCGGGCTGGACTCGGGCCGCCATGCAACACTTTGTTGGACAATGGCCAACTTGGTCTTTAATCTGGGCCCAGGGTATCTAGTTGCCCTCTGTGGGCCCAGGGTATGTAAGTGCACTATTGGGCCCAGGGTATCTAAGTGCCCTATCTTGGCCTTGGGTATCTAGTTGCCCTATCTGGGCTCAGGGCATCCAGTTGCCCTATCTGGGCCCAGGGTATCTAGTTGCCCTATCTGGGCTCCTGGTATTTAGTTGCCCTATCTGGGCCAAGGATATCTAGTTGCCCTATCTGGGCCCAGGGTATCTAGTTGCCCTATCTGGGCCCAGGGTATCGAGTTGCCCTATCCGTACCCAGGGTATCTAGTTGCCCCATCTTGGCCCAGGGTATCTATGTACCCTATCTGGGCCAAGGGTATCTAAGTGCCCTAACTTAACCCAGGGTATGCAGTTGCCCGGGCTGGACCCAGGGTATCCAGTTGCCCGGGCTGGACCAAGGGTATCCAGTTGCCCGTGCAGGACCCAGGGTATCCAGTTGCCCGGGCTGGACCAAGGGTATCCAGTTGCCCGTGCAGGACCCAGGGTATCCAGTTGTCCGGGCAGGACCCAACGTAGCCAGTTCCCCGGGCTGGGCCCAGGGTATCCAGTTGCCCGGGCTGGACCAAAAGTAGCCAGTGGCCCGGGCTGGACCCAAGGTATCCAGTTGCCCGGGCTGGACCCAGGGTATCCAGTTGCCCGGGCCGGGCTCGGACTGCCATGCAACACTTTGTTGGACAATGGCCAACTTGGTCTGGACATTCCCCGGAATAGGTATTGTACTGGTGGAATGGCGCGGGAAATGTGCTAATGAGTTGTTATCATTTCAAGTTCCTTCCTGGAAGAAGGTTAATGGATTTGTCACCAGCCTGTGCCTGGTACGGCAGCATGGTAAACATCCCCGGGGGCTGTCTTGTTGTAAACTAGGTGCCCGCTCAACACCTGCTCTCAATATTTAATGTTGTTCGCGGTATTCGTGTGTGACAATAGATTGTTTTTTTGTACAGGCCCAAGTTATCGATAAAACCATTTGAGGGAAAGGTGTGGCATTAAATTAAACAGGAAAATATTGATCTCCTCGTTCGCCATGCAGTTTCTATTGTTACTCAACTATAGATTACAGTGTTATAAACACGACAAATACACTACATAGATATGGATTGTAAAGGGGTTTTTGGTTGGTTCGCACTCAGCTATATTCCAGATATATGACGACGGTCTGTAGATAATCGAGTCTGGACAAGACAATTCAGTGATTGACATCATGAGCATACGATGACATGTATCAACCAAGTCAGCGAGTTTGACCACCCGATTCCGTTAGTCGCTTCTTGTGACAAACATGGGTTGCTGAAGACCTATACTACCCCGGAACTTCACGCTAAGATTTTCCATATAAAACTTGTAAGAGATTTTAGATTCATCAGCGATAGTGACAGAAATGATGTCCGATGAATTTCCTTATTTTGTCTTGAGCCATAATGGTCACATGAGCAATTGACTTGCCTTTGCATGTGTTTGTGACGGGTGGCACAGATGGAGCAGGAAATGCCCACCTATTCACGTAGACATGGTGTCATCACTGTTTGATAGTAATTCACAAACACCTGCCGATGATATGGTTGGAATCGTACAATGATATATGCTTTTAGCAGAGATTTCTTATGATTATGAAAATTATTTTTGTCGTTTTTTTTGGCGTTTAATTAAATACTTGTCATATGTCATCAACACCTTGAGATACAAATTTACTTTAATAATATTTACCCTTCTGATCGATATAGATCCGTTCTTTATAATCATATTATCACAACAGCTGTGTTGAACATTATCAATAGTGTTTACCCTAGGCGTATATTGCAATAGTTACTGGCAGATATCTTTGGACACAAAATCCATCAGTATGAGTTATAAGTATCGATTGTTTCGATTTCATTTGTTACAAAACTGAAGGACCACATTCTTACATTTTACAGGGTGTGTGCCTGTGTGTGTGTGTGGGGGGGGGGGGGGAGGGGGGGAGGGGGGGGGAGTGTGTGTGGGGGGGGGGGGTGGGGGGGGGGGGGGGGTGACAAATACATGTACAGTTAATGTCGTAACTGAAATTCAGAAATCTTATTAATCCTCGCAAACATTCGGTCTAAACACTAACTACGTAAAAACTGTCAACATATCCACGCGCGCCTCCAGCTCAGGCTGTCCGTTATACTCTGATTTAAGATCTAAAATATATTCCTCAATACAGGCTACGATTTGAAAATGGTATCAGTGTAGGTGAGGTGAGGTGAGGTGAGGTGAGGTGAAATTTGGGTTTAACGTCGCGTCCAAGATTATTTCACTTATATAGCGACGTGCATGCAGGCGTGTGCGTGTGTGTGGCTGCTTGTACTAGTCCGGACTGATGCCGATTTATAGTGCTAGCACACTGAGATAGCATGCCACAGTTTACTGTATGCTGACTCCGAGCCGACCAGTCCTTGCTTTAAACATACAACATCATAACTATCTAATTCACCACTGATTAAACCTACTTTGTCTTTAAGACAGCGTACGTTTAGCTGTATAATCTTTAAATCTGGACTATGCAAAGGTCCTGGATTCGGATGGATATCACCGCAGCAAAAGAGAAAAAGTAAAACTAAGAATGATAATCGGGAATTATATAAGCAAAGTAACCCAAAATATAGAGAAATGTGTATCATCTTCCCGAAATAATTAGCATGTAGAATAGATTCTAAAACACCCACCGCCAGCATGTATCGTCAAAGCAAAGTGCACATGTAATTGTTACAATCGGGCTGGAGGTGAATCTTAATGAAAAACACCTTGTTAAAAAGACACACCGAAACTGATTTGCATAACTGATGACCACAACATATTGCAAAATATCAAAACAGTAAAGATGATACAGTATAACCTCATACTCAATCGCCAGCTGTCAATATACAAAACAGAATATTACATCAAGATGACAGTTTTCATGTAAAGATTAAGTATTTCTAAGCAAATTAAAGATACATATATCTAGATATTGTGCATATCTGTAAGTTGCTTAGAAATACTTAATCTTTACATGGAAACTGCCATCTTGATGTATTATAATGTATTGTATATTGACAGCTTGTGATTAATTGTTACCAGATGGCCCCAGCTGGGGTAGCAGACGACACAATTTCCAACAAAGGGGAAAAGGGTAAAAATATGAGTAGGCTGGTTATCATCGAGCAGACGACTCACCAGCTGTCTAAGATGTATTGAAAAAACAGACACTTAATTCTCAACCTTATCTAATGTTAATTAAGGGTGAGGGTGAAGGTGAAGGTGAGGGTGAGGGTGAGGGTGAGGGTGAGGTTAGGGTGAGGTCGAGGGTGAGGGTGAGATCGATAGTTAGGATTAGGGTGATGTTAGGGTGAGAGTGATGTCGAGGGTTAGGGTGAGGGTGAGGTCAAGGGTGAGGGTGAGGTCGAGGGTTAGGTGAGGGTGAGGTCGAGATTAGGGTAAGGGTTATGTCGAGGGTGAGGTCGAGGGTTAGGATGAGGGTGAGGTCGAGGGTTAGAGTGAGGGTTAGGATGAGGGTGAGGTCGAGGGTTAGGGTGAGGGTTAGGGTGAAGGTGAGGGTGAGGGTGAGGGTGAGAGTGAGGGTTTTCCAGTTTGTATCTTGTGTAATTCCGTTCAAAAGGACGTCGAACCAACACACATCTTTGACACATCCCACTACTTCTCAGTGCAAAACAGGTTTATCAATAAATCCACTTATTCGGACTGACCTTGGGAGTCCCGCATTATTACATTACCCGCATTATCTAAGTCAGTGTGTCATTACAACCGCATGTTGTCGACGCCAAGAGCTGATCATGTGACACGACAGGCCACTTAGATCGGAGGGGTAATAACAGTAATTTAACATTGATCGCCAAGCGCGGCCTTGATAAACAGCTGACATGCGAGTACTAAATGAATATTTAACAAAGTAATATGTCTGAATCGTTTGGCAAAACTGTTTTGAAATACGAACGTTTTTCGCAAATGGGAAACGTGCGTTTAATCAAGTCGTCTGTTTGACGATGTCGTATTGATTGGCCAAGATTGGTTTGTTTAACGGCGCTTTGAACAGTATTGTAAACGTGTAGGAAAAACCGAGGGAGAAGATGATCGCAGAGGAAGGTCACGCTGGTGCTGCCACGACAAAGGGTTATCATCAGGGCACATCTGGGATTCAAACTCAGATAAGGGACGTAAGATAGCGTGAACATCCGGGTTAGAATTGATGCCCAGCAACCCATGCTGGTCGTAAGAGGCGACTAACGGGATCGGATGGTCAGGCTTGCTGACTTGGTTGATCCATGTCATCGTATCCAAACTGCGTAGATCGATGTTCATGATGTCAACCATTTGACTAGGCTAAATTAACAGACCGCCGTCACATAGCTGAATACTGCTGAGTGCGGCGTTTAACAACAGACAAGTAAAACATCAACGACATCCCACATCGCCCCTATATGCTGGTGCCGAAATGTTTATAACACCTTTGTGGTTCTGACCTTCACCACTGATAGTGGGTGAGTGAGTTAAGTTTAACGCCGCTTTTAACAGTATTCCAGTTATATCACGGCGTGTCAGCTTAATGTGGGAGGAAAGCCCGAAGTGATGCAGGTCTCAGACGTTTACTGCTTCGGTGAAACCCATAAGCACGTGTATGGTGCTGACAAACCTAGAAACATAATCGGGTCGAACCGGGATTTGAACCCACAATCATAGGTTTCTGGCGTGCTCAAAGGGAAAGGGATTGCACAGCGAATCGCGGCGCCTTAGACGACTGGGCCACCCGTGCCCCCAGTAACGAAGGAAATGATTGTCTTACTGAAAATCGTTTCGCATAAGGTCCAATGGATTTAACATACAATAGGATTCGAACCCACAATCATAGGTTTCTGGCGTGCACAAGGGACGCAACTCTGCACAGCGAATCGCGGCGCCTTAGACGACTGGGCTACCCAAGCCCCCTTCACCACTGATAAACGCCTTTCCATGATGATCTGAAATATCTGCTAAAATCAGAGTCTGTACAACAAGTGTTTATGAATGATTATCAAATTTTTTATGATACCAGGTGTAAAAAGTGAGATTAGCCTGCTCCACCGGTGGCACCCGTGACAAACACATGCAAAGGCATATTTCTCGATGTGATGGTAGAGAGGGACAATGTCACCAACTTTGAGACAAGTAGATACTGAAAACTGCCCTGTACCTCCAGAATATGTCCAATCGTCCTTCACAAGTGAAAATGACATAGTGGCGACACAAGCCAATCGAGCTAAGAATATCTGCTGTACTAAATACCAAACATCTTCCCGAGGCAAGATAGTTAACTGTTTTTAAAAGTCCAGTTTCCACCCTTGCCGAGCTGGGATGAAATTCCTGGGCTCGATCGTAGCGCAACCAGTGGCTATTACGAGAGATGTCCCTTCAAAGCCTCTCCTATGGACCCATCAGATTCGCTGTGCAGAGTTGCGTCCCTTGGCCACACCATAAACGTATCATTTGGGTTCGAATCCCTGTACGCCCCAATTATGTTTCTTGGTTTGTCAGCACCATACCCGTGCGCGTGGGTTTCACCAAAGTGGGAAACATCTAAGACATGCATCACTTCGGGCTTTCCTCCCACATTAAGCTGACACGCCGCGATAGCACTGACACAGTGATCAAAGCGGCGTTAAACCCAACTAACTCACTCAAAGTACTTGAAACCACGTTTACCTAGATATTGTTATAGTAAGCGTATTGGGTCAGCCATCTTGGAATCACTGTGTGGATGCGGTCAATGTAAAGACCTTGTCTGGGGCTCGGTTTGACCCAAATGGTGAGGCCTTATGGTCGCTGGTAAGAGGGATGAGTAAGGATTAAGTAAGAACACCAGTTCTCCAATGTTTTGTCATTCCTCACTATGGGTGAGTGAGTATGGTTTTACGCCGCTTTTTGCAGTATTCCAGCAATATCACGGCGGGGGACACCAGAAATTGGCTTCATACATTGCACCCATGTCGAGCATCGAACCCGGGTCTTCGGCGAACGCTTTAACCACGAGGCTACCCGACCGCCCCAATTCTTCACTATGAAAATGCTCTTATATTCACGCGTTAACGCTTTAAGATGATGAAATACTAAAAACTAGTAAAATAAAAGCACATAATTTGAAAATAGAAATAGCTTTTCTCCACGCATATGACCGACATGTGTCTATCCTATGAATATTCGTGTATATGAGACGGGTAACTAATCATGAACGAAACACTTCCTTCGAGGAACTGCTAATAACGCTGCTCGCTGTTTGTGATCAATATAACAAATATCACATATCTGAATTAGCTGTTCAATAAAACAAATATCACATATCTCAATTGGCTGTTCAATAACAGAAAGCGAAATCGACAAACGAATTATCACGATCGTTTAAAACGAACAACCTGCATGTACACGTGGTAGAACGTGTAGACATTACACCTGCAGGTAACGCATGTGTAGACATTACACCTTCATTGAACGTGTAGACATTACACCTGCAGGTAACGCATGTGTAGACATTACACCTACATTGAACGTGTAGACATTACACCTGCAGGTAACGCATGTGTAGACATTACTCCTACATTGAACGTGTAGACATTACACCTGCAGGTAACACATGTGTAGACATTACACCTTCATTGAACGTGTAGACATTACGCCTGCAGGTAACGCATGTGTAGACATTACACCTGCAGGTAACACATGTGTAGACATTACACCTGCAGGTAACACATGTGTAGACATTACACCTGCAGGTAACTCATGTGTAGACATTACACCTTCATTGAACGTGTAGACATTACGCCTGCAGGTAACGCATGTGTAGACATTACACCTTCATTGAACGTGTAGACATTACACCTACATTGAACGTGTAGACATCACACCTACATTGAACGTGTAGACATTACACCTACATTGAACGTGTAGACATTACACTTGCAGGTAACGCATGTGTAGACATTACACCTACATTGAACGTGTAGACATTACTCCTACATTGAACGTGTAGACATTACACCTGCAGGTAACGCATGTGTAGACATTACTCCTACATTGAACGTGTAGACATTACTCCTACATTGAACGTGTAGACTTTACACCTACATTGAACGTGTAGACAGGTAACGCATATGCTCGGCATGCGACTTCCGAGCGTCATTTTGTGACTTCCTGGCGTCATCGATTATCCATCTTCCCGAGGCAAGTACGTCCACTACCCTTTATCAAAGTCTAATTTCCACAGTTTCTATTTCAAGCCTGCCTTTCTGTACTATGACATGAAAAGACTATCGAACATACCGATTGTCCAATCAGAGAACGTTTTACAAAATCGACATCCGTGTTCCTAAAACGTGCTGCTCTGACTACAGTCATAGCCAGTCATATTTGCGCTAAAATTATTCCAAAAATTAAGCTAAGACAAATATTTTCGAAGTGGTTTAATGTTTTAAATAATTGTTGATGTTTTTAAATCAAACGACTGAACGCTTATCGCAGTGGCTGTGCTAGTTTTAGACGATACCCCGCTGAGCTTTTCATGTTGCCGCGATGTGCAGTGTTACTTGATACTGTGTAGTCTGTATGTCTATTATTGTAAGAGCGAAATGCGGCAGCAATAAGAATCTTAACTGTGGTAACAGGTAATTGGTTTTGTCTGTCGGGGATGAAATTTCAAATCCTTTCGTTATCTGATCGACCAGGTCGTCTGCTGAGATAGCCATCTTTGCTGAAGCCATTCGAAATAACAACAGCGATCTGATTCGATATCGTGATTTCATCACAAGGGACACAACTCGTGTTCTGCACGAGGTGGCGCCACGATCGAGACGAGAAAGGTAAACTTAAAATGGCAGGGGTGGATACATGTACTCGGATTTGATATAGGCCATTGGACACTCTTGGAGGACGCGATCATTCAATGTATTGTATCTCAACTTCATTTGATAAATAACAACTCGTGAACATCCGGGTTAGAATAGGTCTTCAGCAACCCATGCTTACCGTAACAGGCGACTAACATCAGGTGGTCAGACTCGCTGACTTGGTTGATGCACGTCATCCTATCCCAATTGCGTAGATCGATGCTCATGATATCAGTCACTGGATTGTCTTGAGTGAGTGAGTGAGTGAGTTGGGTTTAACGCCGCTTTTAACAGTATTCCAGTTATATCACGGCGTGTCAGCTTAATGTGGGAGGAAAGCCCGAAGTGATGCAGGTCTCAGACGTTTACCACTTTGGTAAAACCCACGAGCACGGGTATGGTGCTGGCAAACCTAGAAACAGAATCGGGGCGAACCGGAATTCGAACTCATAATCATAGGTTTCTGGCGTGCCCAAGGGACGCAACTCTGCACAGCGAATCGCGGCGCCTCAGACGACTGGGCCACCCGTGCCCCCCTGGATTGTCTTGTACAGATTCGATTATTTCCAGACCGCCGTTATATAGCTGAAATATTGCTAAGTGCGGCGTTAAACAACAAACAAACAAACAAAATCTATTTCGCCATACATTCCTCCTTCGTGTACCAGAGGCACTGGCTGCGTACGTGAATAACCGGTGATGACGGGTACTGAAGTGATTTAATGACTTGGCTCCTTACCCGAGTGTACAATAGAGGCACGCAATATAACGCTGTGGGGCATTCTTCAACTCCAACAACGTGTGGACTACAAGTTCGAATGTTCAAATTGATTTTACATTCGTGTCCTATGTCACATAACTACAATCAATACAGTTCTTTGTTCAGTGGCAATAATGTCCAGAGATGTGGACGATATTCTAACACAGTTCTGTCTCAGGCTGCACATACAGCACAAATCATCCTGGACGAGGAACACCATCGAACACTAAATCAACCTGGACGATGAACACCATGGAACACTAAATCATCCTGGACGAGGAACACCATGGAACACTAAATCATCCTGGACGAGGAACACCATGGAACACTAAATCATCCTGGACGAGGAACACCATGGAACACAAATCATCCTGGACGAGGAACACCATGGAACACTAAATCAACCTGGACGATGAACACCATGGAACACTAGATCAACCTGGACGAGGAACACCATGGAACACTAAATCATCCTGGACGAGGAACACCATGGAACACTAAATCATCCTGGACGAGGAACACCACTGAGCTCTTATCTCTGAATTTGATTCTGAGGAATTCTGTCCCATTCTGTCCCAATTTAGGCCGTCGTGTTCGACAAAGAGACCCGCCTGTCCATCGCTCAATGAATTGACTGCTGCTTTGCGTGAGAAATGGGACTGAAGTCCTCAGAATCAAATCCAGAGATTGATCCAAAGAATGAGGAGGCGTTTTGAAGCAGTTATTCGGGTTCAGGGAGGTTACACAAGATACTGATGGAAGTCAATATTTGGACTTGCAGGACATTGTTCTTCAATTCCGTGAACCAGAAGTGTGCCTGGTACTGACAGTTTAGTCTGTGCAATAAAAGTGACATTCGTAATTTTTTGGACGAAATTAAGTCATTATCCAAATCTGTAACATCTCCAAAAAACACACACATTATTCCAGGGTAATCTTTGCAATGTTCCTCCTCAACCCTTTCTTTTCATTAATTAATTTATTATGGTGTGGAAATCGTTTACACATTTCATGCACTTGTTTATTAAAGTTGTTCGGTCTAAGAATATACGGGTGTTGCTTAACTAATTTCCATGTGTATACATTGCAGGAGTGAGTGAGATTGGATTTACGTCGCCTTTAGCAATATTCCAACAATATCACGGCGGGGGACACCATTGTACCCATGTCGGGATTCGAACCCGGGTCTTCGGCGTGACGAGCGAACGCTTTAACCACTAGGCTACCCGACCGCCCCATACATTGCAGGAGGTAGGATAAAGTGTGCTCATGTTAGCAAAGCACTTGATCGGGTCCGTTGGCCACTCCTATTATCCGCTTGATTAAAGACTCATTGATAACCCACGTTATCGCCAGATTGCGTCATGAATCTTGAGTGGCAAATAGTCCGGCAGAGAAATGAATATTTTCCCACAACACAGAATTAGGGGATAAAGTTTTTTTTATTGCTGGATTTGTTTAATGATGTACTCTAGATTATGAAACTGACTGATGACACTCTGTCATCTTTGGGCATTTTGAAATATTCAAGATGGCCGACAAGATGGCCGCCAAAACATGAAAATATCGCTTCCTTGCTAACAGTATGGAATATGATACCACTTTTGGAGCAAATCACTAATATTTTGATTTCAACTAATTAGAATATGGTATTTTAAATGAACTGGTATCATTTAAAACATAATTTGATTCTTAAATAAGCAAGATAACTGGCAAAATGCCTGTCGAAACATTATAAAGTCAACAAGCACGGCATTCTTTTTAAGGATAATTCTGAACTTTCAAAAATGAATATTGGCTCAAGGTTTTCTTCACATACATACAATCATCATCAACAACACGGTTAGTGAGTTGGTTGAAGCAGACACTGGAGCTACAATGTAATAGGAGAGGGCCTCGTAATTGTGTCACTTGTGCCTAATCCATTTGGTTTTCCGAAATTAAATATGTTTAAATCAATACCGCAGCTGGTAGTTTAATTTGTGAAAAATAGCAGGACATTCAGCTGTCGGGGCTATGGGTCAGTGGGTGATTGACGATTTGCGATGGCGCCAGCTGGGGTAGGAGACGACACACTTTCCAAATTATTTCTCAACCTTATCTGATGCTAATTCAACAAGAAACACAGAGACACATAGTTTTTGATAGAGGCTACTTGTTATACTATATTGTTGATTAAAATATGTAAAACTATGTATCTCTGGCTGTCTTGTCATCCCTTCATTCAGTAAAGTGGACTGTTCCAACTACCCACATTACCTAATTATAAATCTCATCCAGGCATGGCATACCCACATCACCTAATTGTATTTTGGTACCTTGTGGGGAGAAATTAGGCGATCTGGGAGGACACCGTTATATCATCTAACATGGCCAACTCTGCTCTTAAGTAAACAAGAACCTAATCAGTGAGGGGTCCTTTATCATCCATATTTGACTGCTTATAAAAATCTTATATCTCTCCTCACAGCTGGTTATTATATTTTTGCTGCTGAATATTCGAAACAGAGTGATTGAGTTGGTACAACACATGTATACGGTTCCATTTTAAATGACTGCAGCGCTCCATTATGAAAACAAGTTGTTTTAACGCCGCTCTCAGCAGCATTCCAGTGATATATGACGGCGGCCTGTTGTATATGAAATAAATGCAAATTGAATCTTGAATCTTGAAAGTTGCAGCTTTTCCGCAAATCAGTATGACATGCAGTATACAGTATATCAACTGCAATTTACTGTATACAACATGCAGTATACAGTGTGTCGCGAGCTCCGCGCTGGGCTGGAGCACACATTTCCTGCCCCTCTCCCTTCGGCAAACACCTCATGGGGGGTGTAATGAGGTCACAGGTCAGGCGTGCACTCGTCAGTTGTCTGATACGGTCAAGAGTAAGATCTTCCGGACTATCACAGCACTAGAGGAATGTGGATTGTTGATGAGGTACAACGTGTTTGAAACTGGGAGTTGAACACAAACACTTATAGAGAAGAGCTCACCACAAAACGTTATGGACTCGCGGACGGACTTGTGTTTTCAGTTCAAGATGTACATGTATCAAGTTGAACTTCTACGACAGCTATAACTTGGTTACCGCTTCCTAACTGTAACATTAACTGAACATTACGCCTTTTATACATATTTGTGATGGGGCGACAATGCGACAGCGAGACATATTTTGACATTGAAAAATGTCGCGTTACGGCATTGTCGCCCTTTTGTAAAATATAGAAAAAGATTATTCGAAGAGCGACAATGCGACAACGCGACAATGCGACAAATTGCCAAAATATCGCGTTGTCGAATTGTCGTGCTTTGGTTAATTTCGACACATTTTGCTTGTTTTTGTAAAGGCGTCAATGCGGCAATACGACAACGCGACAATATCCCTTCCAAGATTCCATAGTGATCCGTGCAAATAAAACTGAGTTATGAAATAGAAGTTTAACATGCCAGTTAAAAGATAAAGTGTAAAAATGCGCTGATGAGTTCATCTGCATGCCGAGTCTATACGCTGTGATGAACAATAATGCTCTGAGCCAATACATTTTGTCAAATGTATGACATGTATTACCTGTAGGAACATATTGCTTATACTCGTCCATATTTTTGACGGACAATATAATATACATGCTCGGTAATAGTGAGGACGGGCATCATTGTGTGTTTCCGTGCTCACCTTTCGCGAACACCCGTTGGATGGCCTGAACCACTTCGGATTTTTATCCCACATCAGTCTGATACACCGTGATATAACTAAAATACTGTTCAAAGTGGTGTTTAATGCGATCACCGTAGTGTGTTACTGCAACTGTCCAAATTTTGTGTAGTGATATTATGTAATATGTAAAATAAAGCATATTCAATTATCCAATTGATTTGATTAGAATATACTTGGGTCAGTGTATTTTATTAACGCCCAAAACCGTATTTGTTAAACACATATAATAACAGATCATATACACGCATTGTGCCTTGACTTACTATTAGCTTTAATAGGCCATTCCGGAATAAAATAGTTCCCCCCAAAGCGAGGAACATCTGTTTTAGTTTGTTTACAAGAAATGTATTCCAAAAAATACCCTCATTAGATGAGAAGGTCCATTAAGAACTACCTCAGTAAGTCAATCACAATGACAGAGCGTTGTAATACATTTACATCAAGTACAAAATGGCCAACACGATAAACGTGACGGGAGATATTTCCGAAGTTGTTAATTAACCTGTGACGATTTCAAGCCTTTGTCATCACTGATCAATTGGCCTATCATTGAAAGGTGATTGTAAAGATGTGTCAAATAGATACTAAGGTAAATTCATAGATTGCTGTAGATTGTCACTACGATAGTTTGGATTTTTGGGTTGTTTTTTTTCTCTAGGATGGGTATCCTTGAACGGCATGCAACCAAACTCTATGACTTATCCCAGAGTATGCTAAGACGCTACGTTCAAAATTAAATTGTCTAAATGATGAAAAACAACGCTTCTGTATGAATTCTTACTTGGGAATTCCCAGGGTTTTCCCCAGGAATGTGGAAGTAGTCAGTGTTTACGTAATTTCAAGAATACATTCACCTGATAAACGTCATGTGACCCACCTCTCGTCCTATGGAAAAGCCGTATATCGTGTAAACTTCACATTACAAAATTAGTTACTGTTATAACCAAATGAAACACAACCCAATATCCGATAGAGGTAACTGTTCATAGCGGAGGGATATGTTATCTCAATAAACTTAGTAACGTGGTTTGGTTTGACTTCTTGGCACGTGTCTGAATTCCATTAACATGTTACATATCCTAAAACTGACTTATCAGCAAATCTCGCTGCACTGCGCGCGACAGATACTAGAGCAAGGCATGCCAGAAATACGAAACCTAATGCTTCCGAAAAGAAGCCTTGGGTATCACGTGCGTCGGTGGACCAGCGCCATCTGATTGGCCGTTAACAGTTGTACAAGGCGGAGCAAAAAGCATCGTTTTTCCGTCCATTTTACGCTTGAAAAACTCGACGCTTTTGCGGACACTTTCTAGACGCTAACCAATTAATCAGTTTTAATGAATTTTTAGTCGTTTTTCCGTCCAGTGACCATATACGGAAAAAAACGTCGTTTTCGTGTTTGCAGTGCATGCTGAGATGTCAAGTTCAAGCTTTGAGGCAGCCATTGAAAGGGACCAGTCATTAATTGTTCCATTCTTTTTTTCCAAAAAAGTTGGCCCAATCTTTTTTGGCCCAGTTTGTTTTGGCATGAATTTCTTAAAAATATTTAACACAATTTAATACAACCATGTGTATAACAGACATAATAGGTTTTGCTTTATTTGCACCTCTTTTGAGGTTACTATTATTTTTATTTATCTTTATTGTTTTTTATAATTTCATTTCAAAATGCAGTGGGAATTTATCTTATTTTGTAACTATAGAACATTAACAATAGTTAGAAAATCCACAAGCATCCCAGTTGACACTGAATAATATAATAACAAATGTATATATAACGATATATACTGATTTGGGGGTTTTTCATAGACAATATTGCCTATTATTTTGATTAATTACATTTCCAAATGAAACTATTTCATTAAGAATAACATATTCTAATATGTTGATGGCAAAACAATAGTGATATGCACCAAAAGTAGTCCCATATTCCATACAATTAGCACGGAAGAGATATTTTCATGTTTTAGCGGCCATCTTGGTGGCCATCTTGAATATTTTAAAATGCCCAAAGATGACAGAGTGTCATCAGTCAATTTCATAACCTAGAATGTGTACTTAAACAAATCCAGCAATAAAAAAAACTTTATCCCCCAATTCTTGGATTTTGTCCTCTCTGCCGGACTAAAAGACGTAATCCAGACCTAATCATCAAGCACGTTGACAGATGAAGCTTAAAATTTGATTATTGTGTTTTTCATCCACTCACGGCCATCTGTAAGTTGTCTGAGAACCAGGTGGGAGTATTGGCGTTTAGCAATGCTGCAGCAAGGTGACGACTGTAGGCAACATGGCTTCACATATTGTGCATTCATGGGAACCCCGCTTATCCGGACCCCTGATAACCGGACATCTCGCCTCCAAGATGATATGTATTCACTATGGGCTAAATCCACGCCCACAAAGCATGTTCAAAGCGCTACTTTATTGCCCCGTTCAATGGATCAATGTGCACTCGATTTTCATTCTCATCTCCATGGGGAGTATACAGGGCTAGAAGGTTAACAGTCACATTGCCATCTCATCCTACCGGGTACACATTCACTGATGCGTGAACAGAGGCATATTTTGAAGGATGTCACTCGCTCAAGGAGACAACACATGAGTGTGTCAAACCCCACCCCATCCCCTGAATCCGGTATACCATCTAAGTTTTCACTAAAATGTCATTGCACATCCTTGAATTCCGAATAATATTTAAAACGAATCTCAAAGGTATTGACTATAAGCGTGCGATTTGAAATTCTGAAAAAAATATTGAAAAATAAAAAATAAATATAAAGGACATTTTTGCGGACACCAATTTGCTTTTTTGAAATGTTGAATCTGCGTTAGATTTTATTGCGTCCCGCATACCTCACTGCTATGTCCCGAATATCCTCTATATAGACCCCGAATCCCGAGTTCCCAAAGCGGGTTGGCAGCCTTACACATGTGCTTACAGTGTAGGGTCAGGACCGAAGGCCTAGAAACTCTCAGAATTCAAGTCGCAGAATGCAGTCACCCATCCAACTAGTCTCCGCCACCAACGTTGTTCAATGGACACCTGATGTGTGACGTGAATGCTGTACAGGGGACCACGTGACACAGAATGTTGGAGTTCGTTGTAAACTCGAATACCCCGATCTTCAGTGACCAATGTTCCTCCCATTTTGGAATCTGACCCGAGTGAGTGAGGCTTACGCCGCAAGCAGGTGTATCACCGCTGCCATTCGATAGTCAGGTCTCACCCAGAGGACAAAGAGGTATATCACAGCAGCCTATCAATAGTAAGGTCTAAACCAGAGGACAAACAGGCGTATCACAGCAGTCTATCAATAGTCAGGTCTAACCCAGAGGACAAACAGGTGTATCACCACAGCCTATCAATAGTCAGGTCTTACCCAGAGGACAAACAGGTGTATCACAGCAGTCTATCAATAGTCAGGTCTTACCCAGAGGACAAACAGGTGTATCACAGCAGCCTATCAATAGTCAGGTCTTATCCAGAGGACAAACATGTGTATCAGAGCAGCCTATCAATAGTCAGGTTAAACCCAGAGGATAAAACAGATCTCACCGAGAGGACCAGATTTCATTAATGGAACGATCAATTCCAGCAGGGTACAATGACACACAATCAACCAGGTCACACATTCTTACAATAAAACACAATTAACCAGGTCACACATTGTAGCAATGATTCACAATCAACCAGGTCAAACATTGTAACAATAAAAAAAACAACCAACCAAGTACACATTGTAACAATCAAACACAATCAACCAGATCACACATTGGAGATCCGGGGGAGCGGAAGGTCCGGGGTTTGATCCCCGGCCGCGTCATACCAAAAGACGTTAAAAGATGGTACTTGTTGTTACCCTGTCTGGCGCTTGGCATTACGGGAATAGAATAAGGACTGGTCGGCTCGGAGTCAGTATGCTGTGTCTGAGTGGGGTATTCATGTTAAACCTAATACGCAACAAGCAAAACTATAGGTGAAGTCTACTCTGCCTCAGAATATCCACCGGATGTATCTGTAGTAGAACATTTTCAAATTAACCCACGCTTGTCAATGAAGTTGGTAGCCAGTGTTTTGTTTGTTGTTTAATGCCGCAATCAGAAATACTCCAGCTATCTGACGGCAGTCTGTAAATAATCGAGTCTGAACCTGACAATCAGGTTTCTAGGGTACGTATGCGCATTCTATGGTATCTATTAAGTATTCGATGGCAAATGCGGTCGTGTACCACCATCTTGGATAAGACTCACCTGTAAGCTGAAACATCTGGTATGGCATAGTACCCGATGACCTGTGTCGATGCTTGCTGGTGTTGCTCATTGAAATAGAGGGGACAAGTGTAGGGCAATCGTCTGAGACACCGCAATTTGCATTGCAGAGTTACGTCCCTTGAACGTGCCAGTATCCTATGATCGTGGCTTGAATCCAAAAGTCGCCCTGATAATGATTTTGGTTTGTCAGCTCCAAACCCTGCATGTGAGTTGTGAGGCTTCCCTTCCACAATAAGCTGCCACGCCGTGATATAACAGAGACATGTGGCGTGAACATCAAGGCGTGTCACCTGTAATAAATATGGCATGTTTGTATGAAAATAATTGCAACATTATTAGAGGGGTGGAAGTTTGTTTCTACATGCGAACCCGTAGAAATGTAAAGATATTATAATAACAGCGAAATAGTTCAAGCGTGAGCGAAATGTGCCCGTAAAAAGGAACGAAATCAGCTATGTTAGCCTAGACTGAAGTACTCAGGTAAACATAGCGACTGTGAAATATACCAGGGAAAACGACAAGATGCAATCATGCCATGGAAATCGATCCCCCGAGCTGTCGGACACATGCCGGTATAGTGATGTATATACAGACGCAGACGGAAGATCCGACAAAGGCAGGTATCAGTTGCGTGGTGTGAATAAATAAATATTGCGTCAGAACAGTTTATTCAGCAGTCTGTTTTATTAGGGCTCGTCCTAGAGACATGTTGCTTAATTTGTTTGCAATTCTCTAGTTTCGTGTAGACTGGCGCTGTTTCCGTGTATGAGGGCGTAGTGTCATGGCCGACAGCGCGTTGTGCCATTGCCGTTGGAAAATATAGTTCGATGTGTGAGTGAGTGAGTGAGTGAGTGAGTTGGTGGGTGGGTGAGTGAGTGAGTGAGTGAGTGAGTGAGTGAGTGAGTGAGTGAGTGGTTTAACACCGCTTTGAACATTATTCCAGTTATATCACGGTGTATGAGCTTCATCTTGTAGGAAAGCTTGAAGGGGTGCTGGTCTTACGTGCGTGCGAGTGTGCGTGCGTGCGTGCGTACGTGCGTGCGTGCGTGAGTGGGGTTAACACCACATTGAACATTATTCCAGTTATATCACGGTATGTCAGCTTGATGTCGGAGGAAAGCGGGTCTTAGATATTTACCCCTTTGGTGAAACCCACAAACACGGGTATAGTGCTGACAAACCTAGAAACATATTATTCAGGTCAAACCGTGATTCGAACCCACGTGTTTCCTGACACGCATAAGGGACGCAACTCTGCACAGCGAATTTCGCTGCCTTAAACGACTGGATCACCCCTGCTCAAGCATTTCAGTAGATTTGAATTTAAATAGTTTTAGAGAAGATTGTAGATATGGCTACTTGTGTGTAGTGTCTATTGACGCCAGACTGAAGTAAGAAGTTCATTCATCAGTCATGAAACATAAATGTGTGATGGCTCGTTAAAATCCTCATGTATTTTTGTTGTGTGTGTTTGAGTGTGTTACATGTTATTTTGCTGATAAACACTAAGGAAAAACAAAGTGAAATCGCCGAATAATATTTACTGACGTGTTCAACAAAATATATATGCATATAAATAAGATGTGGCAACTATTTCAAAGACACAGATATTTGAACAGCCTATTAGTCTGTTTCTCATTCCCCGGACCATATCATTTTCCCTTCCGCGCTGCCCTTTCTGTGAGTAAGTGAGTGAGTGAGTATCGTTTTATGTCGCTTTTATCAATATTCCAGCAATATCACGGCGGGGGACCCCCTTTCTGTAATGCAGCAAGTTTATATTTTCCTCGGGTTCTGAATCTCCCATCTCACTGGGGCTCCTTTTCAATTTAAATGGTGTTGTTTGTTTCTAGTAATATTATATATTTTCAGAGACTAATCGTTAGTCTAACATAACATATAGACCTGTCCAAATGTCTTAGCTGCTATCACTTGTGCGACAATTAGCCAAGAGAACAGTTAGTTTGCAAATTCAAAGAACGCAAACAACATAATCAATATATTTATTTTGGTGAGAACTTTAAATTTTATTTATACTGTTTTGCAAATGAGTTTGAAAAACTATTGAAAAAAACTCAGACAAAAATCATTTTCCGTGTTTATCCAGCAGGTGCTTGAATCCATGTTTCGTAAATACCGCAGATTTGTAAGCGCGATAATTATTGGTCGTTCAAGGTGAAGGTTACCATATTGTTGTCAAATGGCGACTGTGGTCGCAGATGTGTGCCTGCTAGTTGCCGGTTCCTTGTTTTATCCGTCGTTATACTACATACTGAGGAAAAGTTTGCAACATTTTTGGAAACATAGATTGTCTGTATGTGACATATTCGAGCTGAGCTTACGGTATGTCGTCATACTCTGTCATCAGCGATCGTAGCTCCGTATCCTAGGTGGATCATCAAACAGGATGCTCGATACTGGTGCTCCGCCCATGTACATTTTGACATTATCTGTATTGGTTGTTGCGGGCAAATTCTCGTGACACTCGGCTGCACCTGTTTGACATTAGGCACATCATCATCATCGTCATCATTATTACTATTAATGTCGTCGGACCGTTATGCACTGTCATGTTTTGCTCCGGCCTCCACAAGTTCCATCTGAGATTATTATTATCATACTACACACAAAAATTATGGGAACACCAAAATATTCTGTTATAAAAAGGAACATTTAATGACATGTGATCCTATCATTACAATTGTGCATTAGCAGATTATCAAGTTTCAAAGCAAAAACATTTACATGTTGCTGTCATTGAAAAGCACACACGAACAAGTCAAATAAGAAAGTGTGGGTCAAAAATGGAAATCACAATGTCAATAGCGAGTGTGTCCTCCATGTTGATTGATGCTTTCGGTGCATCTTCGCCTCATGGATCATGCAAGGGTACGAAGGGTAGCCTGTGGAATCGCCTGCCATTCCATTTGGAGCCACTGGACCAGAACTTGAAGATCTGGTGCAACTCCATGATTGTCCCAGAACATCCCAAAGATGCTCAATTGGAGCCAAATCTGGTGAATATGCTGGCCACTGCATCACAGTCACATTGTTCTGTTGCAGGAAGTCTCTAACGACTCTAGCCCGATGTGGTCTGGCATTGTCATCTTGCAGGATTGCTCCTGGACCAATGTTGTTCAACTGTGGTAGGACAAGAGGGCGCAAGATCTCGTCACGATACCTCACTCCATTCAAATTGCCTTGAACAAGATAGAGAGGTGTTCGGTGATGCAAACTGAAGCCTCCCCATACCATCACAGAGCCACCGCCAAACCTGTTTCTTTCTCGTACAATTGCATCATGATAAAGTTCTCCAGGACGTCTCATAACCCTTACTCTTCCCCTTCCATCATTATGCTCAAGACAGAAATGGGACTCGTCAGTGAAGAGAACTCTGGACCATTGTTGATTATCCCATCTCAAATGTGCCCTGGCCTAGGCAAGTCTTGCAGCTCGGTGATGAGGACGATGATGAGGATGTACAGCTGGACGACGTGACATTAAATGAGCAGCTCTCAGGCGGTTCCTGATGGTCGATACGCTTACGTTGGTGTGTGTTGCTTGTCGGAGTTGCAATCTCAAAGCACTGGCTGTTGTGAACCGGTTCAGAATCGCTTTCAGCACAACGTATCAGTCATCTGCCCTAGATGTTACTCTGGGTCGACCAGAACGAGGTCCTGCACTCTCCCTGTTGTCTGGAACCGTTCCCTCAGTCTGTGAATGACAGACGGTGACACTTGAAGACGATGGGCAACATTCCTTATGGATGCGCCATCTTGTAGCCACGCTTTGGCCCTATGGCCTGAACGGTCTTCGCTGAGCTATGTTTAAGGAAATGTGTAACTTCACAGTGTCTGAAGCTTCTTTATAAAGAAAAGTTGCCACCAACTGCATGGGAATTCTGACTTTCATGTGCACTAGGTTGTTGTGTTTTGGCATTTAATCAATTTGACCAAATTCTTCAAAAAATGAAGCATTTGCAAAAATGCATGACTCAACACATCATTTAAAGTGCCCTCAGTGCACACAAAAAGTTGCATTTACTGAAGTTCATTAATGACCAAGCCACGTCAAGTTTTATACATGGCTATGAAATTTAGGGGTGTTCCCATAATTTTTGTGTGTAGTATATTATTATTATTATTGTTGTTGTTGTTGTTATTGTTATTGTTACTATTGTTATTATCGTAGGGGCGTTATGTACTGTCATGTTTTGCTATGTCCTTTGCAAGTTCCATCTGAGTTTAGAGTAAGGAATATCGCATAAACTTTTAAGTTACGCCCCTGTTCCCAAACATGAACTTGCCTTTGAAGCAGGCATTAAATTGGTAAAGGATATGCCTTAAATGTACCCATCTATTCAGAAACATTTGTTTCTTTGTTGTTAGATGCCACACTCAGCAATATCCAAGTTTTATAACTGAGGCCTTAAATCGAGGCTGGACCAAACAAAAAAAGTGATTGATTAATGTGCAACATCCGTAACCATTGGGGTACGATGACACATAAATAATCATTCAGGTTACTGAACCTGACCATGTAATCATATGTCTTTTCTGCTCTCTATAAGTAATTTGATCTTGACATGTCACTAACACAGAGCCACGAACATTTTCTCCATGCTGACTGGTCAGGAATATGATGTCATGCTCTTTCATTGGTCAGAACCATCAAATTGATGTCATCATTGTTTATGATGTCACAAGTAGATTACATCATCAGAACAAAAGTTTGAGTTCAGTGAAGTTTCTTTAGGGCTATTTTCATTCTATTTCTTAAATTACAATTGTTAACATATGGAATAATGTATTCAAATGTCAATCCATAAATCCTTTTAGTTTGTTGTTTAGTCTCTAAATGTATATGTTATCAATGGTAAAGTCGACTTCAAAATTTACTCAGCTTTCTCAAATCGTTGTTAAAGTCATACATTTATGCAGCTCTGGCGAGAAATATATCGTGACAATTATCAAGCAATTACAGCAAGAGAAGATGTTTTGGAGTCCTGGGCCTACTTCTGATCTTCGCACTATGACCATGATGACTATCCTAAGCCTAAAGTATGGGAATCCTGATAATCTTTGCACTAAGATCGCTTTGTGTGTGTGGACCCTGAGGGTAACTTGTTTATTTCAGATGTGTCTCAAGCATCCAAGCAGTCATATCATGTGTGGTGGGAGTGATTATCATCAGATCCTGCCCAGACATCATGTACGATCAGTAAGTAGTGCAGTTCCAGTTTCTCAATTTCATCGAGACCGACTCTGTGGTCTAGTGGTAGAGCGCCCGCCCGGAGAGCGGAAGGTCCGGGGTTCAATCCCCGGCCTCGTTGTACCAAAAGACGTTAAAAGATGGTACTTGTTGTTACCCTGTCTGGCGCTCGGCATTAAGGGGCTAAAACAAGGACTGATCGGCTCGGAGTCAGTATACTGTGTCTGAGTGGGGTATTCATGTTAAACTGCGGCATGGTATCTCAGTGTGCTAGCTCTAAATCGGCATCAGTACGGACTAGTACAGCAGCCACACACACACGTGCATGCACGTCGCTATATAAGTGCAATTATCTTCGACGGGACGTTAAACCCAATTTCACCTCACCTCAATTTCATCGATGATTGATGATATCAGTTTCCAAACAAGGAATTATAAATTACTTCTGTTATTGATAATGTAACGGAGAAGAGGCGAGTGGATTCTATTTTCCAGAGTCAACAAATTTAAGTGATTTCTCCAATTTTAACCATGTTATGTATATAATGTCTCAATAATTTTGCATAGTGACCTATATATAGTGGTGTCAGTTTTACTTGTTTTAAATGAATGTTCTGAATGCCCAATGAATTCCTTAATTTCGTAACTCTTGGCAGTGTTACTGATAGAAATTGAAAATGTTCCAGGGGTTCTGCAGGTTTCAAGCTGTACTATTTGCATCTAGCATGTCTAGGACCCCAGAAAATTGAGATACAGTAAACTATGGTCATAACGAACTCAAAGGGACCACTAATTTTAGTTCGTTATCACCGGAGTTCGTTATAAGCATATGTACAACATATATACATTGTTTGATAGGCATTACTTAGATTAGAAATTGATGGATGAGTGAGTGAGTGAGTGAGTGAGTTGGGTTAAACGCCGCTTTTAACAGTATTCCAGTTATATCAAGGCGTGTCAGCTTGTGGGAGGAAAGCCCGAAGTGATGCAGGTCTCGGATGTTTACCACTTCGGTGAAACCCACGAGCACGGGCATGGTGCTGACAAACCTAGAAACATAATCGGGGCGAATCGGGATTCGAACCCACAATCATGGGTTTCTGGCGTGCCCAAGGGTCGCAACTCTACACAGCGAATCGCGGCGCCTTAGACGACTGGGCCACCCATGCCCCCTGATGGATGACAAAGTAGACTTCTTTAATACTGTAAAGGCAACGTTTTGGTATAGATCCTTATACCACTGTAAAGCAAGACTGGAAAAAGAAACTTTAACATCTATACACAAAATGGAAAGAACCAAGAAAGAGTTCTTTTTATCCGGACGTTTGTTATAAGCGTGTTCGTTATAAACATAGTTTACTGTATTTAACTTTAGTGTCATCTCAGTGGCATCTTTACCATCATCCTAAAGTTCTCTATGTTGTTTTCCAGGAGCTGGCTCACCAACAGCTATGCCAAGTTTGTGGTGCCGTACTTCTACTACGACACCTGGGCCATGTACAGGACTCACTGGTACCTCTACCCTGACGTGCAGACCATGCCCCGGGGTCGGCGGGTGCAACACTTCCTCCACTCCAACGCCATGATGATGGTTCATCATGTGGTGCTGCCTCTTGTGTTCTTACCCTTAGTGCTGGTAGGTGGAGCTAGTGGGTACACGTTTACAATGACAGCTTAAACATTTCCTTGTGCATTTAACCTCACACCTCAGTGACTATGCTCACCCCTCACTGTGCAGAGGTGAACTCTGATGATGGTGAGTTTGAAACAGACATTCCCCAAACTGTGATCATCCTGTAGGATATGCATCACTTCCAGGCCTCCGGGGGGGGTCGTGTAGCCTAGTGGTTAAAGCGTTCGCTCATCACGCCGAAGACCCGGGTTCAATTCCCGACATGGGTACAATGTGTGAAGCCCATTTCTGGTGTCCCCCGCCGTGATATTGCTGGAATATTGCTAAAAGCGGCGTAAAACCATATTCACTCACTCACTCCAGCCCTCCATCATCAAACAAAACACTGTTCAAAGCAGCGTCAAACCTCACTTAACACTCTCAGACTGATCTGGTTTACACTGTACTCGTACTAAACTTTTGTTTGAATGATGCAGTATTCTATATCATTTAATATGAAAAAAAAAGCAAGTTTCAAAAGTTTATGATTGATCCTCAGTGGATTGTTGTCTGTTTTTCCTGTGTCAAACTTGGCTTTGTAAAATATAATATTTCTAAACTTATATCCAAACTCACACTATGCATTTCTCCTTATTCCTCGATCATGGTGTGGAAACGCCCATCTTCAAAAAACACCAATCACCCCAACACATCCCATACATCACCAAATCACCACTGTGATCATGGGTGACGCACCACTGCAATCCTGTGACATATCCAGATCAGATCGCAGGGGTCGTGTCGCATGGGATTGCAGTGGTGTGTCACCCATGACCACACTGATGGTTTAAGATGCAAAACTAAATCTTTCAACATGTTCAACATTTATTCAAATGCATGTATTTGTTTGCAGTTTTTACGAGATGGAAAGGGTGATTTCTTTGTTGGAGTTTTCTACCTCTTTGAAATGGCGGTACCATTTATTGCTGCCAGATTTGCCTTGGTGCAGGTTTGTGTTACTATATTGTCTTGAGCATAGTTCACCCCAAGCATAATGCACACCAATCGCTAGGGGATGCAGTATTCTAAAAAACATTTTTTTGAGTATTATGTGCAGTAAAAGAATACATTGTATCCCTTCACCGAATTAAGGTGTATGAACAGGTGATAACAAACTTGGTCAATAAAAATGAGAAATTTGTGATGAGACATTACTAGACATGCTGGTACTTGATATTATTACGCAGTTGCCAACATAGTGGTACCATATGGTCCGATGCAATGAAATATTTTACATGAAAACAGGGCTTTATCAGGTTTATTATCAGCCATGACAGGACATTTTCATCCTTATCTTATTTGGAGAAATTCAGATTTAGTTATCTCTAAAAACTTGTTCGACAATAAAACCAAAATTCTTATAAAAGTTTCAAGTAGGGAAGTCTTGCTGAAATCAATGTTTGTCAAACTGGTTGAATTTTCTTCAAAAGATTGGATCACAATAACTGACAGTCCAAAACTGCAGGCATTATGACCAGGATCATGCCATGTCATTGTATCATTATTGGGAGATCGATGCTTATGATGTCAATCACTGGATTGTCTGGTCCAGACTTGATTATTTACAGACCGCCGTCATATAGCTGGAATACTGCTGAGTGTGGCGTTGAGCAACAAGCAAACAAACAATGAACAAAAGTTAGTCATGACACCACCAGTCGCCGTACAGCTTGAAAAATATGTATTGTGTGCTAACATGTCAACTGTTATCTTGCAGCTGAAGCTGAAACACACCGTCCTGTACGCCGTGGTGGGACTGCTGATGATTGCAGTGTTTTTCATCAGCCGTGTGCTGATATTCCCGTATCTGTTCTGGTCGTACGCTCGCTATGAAGGCATCCCCATCACCCACGTCCCCTCCACCATCCCCATCAAGTGCAGTGTCAGCTGCCTCGGACTCCTGTTTCTGCAGTTCTACTGGCTGTACTTGATGGTCAGGGGTGCATTTAAATTCTTTTATAAGATCTTCCTACACAGAAAGAGCAGCTGATATCTATCCAGGGTGCAATTGAACACAGCAACGAGGCCTGTCTGAAGATATCCACCCCATGTGTTCATTCCCAATTTGAAACAATATGTTAAACCCAGAAATCTGTACGTAGAAGAACCTAGTGTGAAACCAACAAACAACCAACAAGTGGTACACAATAAACAAATGTATTACAAAAATTAACAAGATATACAAATTACTGCACAGCAATTACAATGGCAGTACACAATGGAGTGGTAGTACAATATTCAATGGCAATAAACAATATGATGGCAGTGGTCAGTATCAGATACAAATTCACTGGTAATAGCAAAAGTCAGTGATGATAATATATATTCACCCAACGGTGACCCATCTGAGATGGGCTGGCAGGGAATCAGGGGTGATGAGTGATCCTCACATGAAAGCTGGTCTTGATGTAATGTAAATGCCTGAGAGATACATAAACACGCTATTGTCCCCTGATATACAACCTACCCAGCCACTGGAAAGTTCCACACAGTGCCTTCACCTGTCCATCGTCACAAGTACTTTCTCCATGTGTCTATAACATACTATCACCGTCAACACTATATCAGACCGGAAGTTTACACACCACGCTAGCATCTAGCTTTAGTAACTTCCTGACGACTGATCACTGTCCAAAAACAATGCAATGAGCATCTACCAAATCTCAACAGGAACATGTGTTTTACAATCACTGTCAAACAACAAAATACGCTGCCATTTAAGTGGTACGGTTTAGTGATTTGGATGTACTCCGAACTGATATATCAAAGACTTCTGATCTCATTGCTGTAGTGTTATTTGTTTTGAGTGTAGGTGTAATTTATTTATGCAGCCATGTTAAGATTATTTATGCAAATGATTTCACACTATTCAAGACTTCAGTTAAGATCAGCCCAATTAAACTTCCTGTTTGTGATACGAACCCAAATTTTTATAGAGCCACAGGCTTTACTTCTCGTTTATTCTCCACTTCTTCTTTTCCATTTCTACTTTTGAAAATGGATTAGTCTGTCCTTCATCTTTTGATTAAATTTGCCTGCAGAACACAAATTTTTATAGAGCCACTGATTTTACTTCTCGTTTATTCTCCACTTCTTCTTTTCCATTTCTACTTTTGAATATGGATTAGTCTGTCCTTCATCTTTTGTTTAAATTTGCCTGCAGAACACAAATTTTTATAGAGCCACTGATTTTACTTCTCGTTTATTCTCCACTTCTTCTTTTCCATTTTTACTTTTGAAAATGGATTAGTATGGCCTTCATTTTTTGTTAAATCTAGCTGCATTCTGTGTTTTAATTGTATTTATGCTTATCACTCAGACATTATCGTGTTGATGACAATCACAGATAATTATGGTTAAAGCATATCAAGATGTACAAAAGCCGTGTTACACACTTATTTTATCAGTGAAAACTATTTTGCTCGATGAAAATGTCTGTGTTTTTGTGTTATGTGAAAGTAGACCAGCCGGTGTAAGTTTGAAACTATTCTTGTCCATGTAGAACCATACATTGTGATGGAGCAACTATTTGATTTCCCCCCATTGAAAATCCAATCATTGCTCCTTAATCCACATTATGTTACATGCTCAGTCATGAAAACCTCCATCTTCCCAAGGTAAGGGAGTTAACTTACTATAAAAGTCCAGTTTCCACCCTGGCCGAACCAGACTGCAATTACGGAGTTATATTTTAGCTGGACTAACGAGTCTATGCATAGTCCTATCAAAATCGTATAACAAAATCAACAACTGGTTCGTAAACTGCCATGCAGATTTTGGTCGATTGCAGGATTTGCAAAGCATGTGTACCATCAACTTGGAGTCAACAGATATTTTCCAAATCTTTTCATGTTTTTGATCAAGGTGCTCACGTGGTTTGATACACTTCGTGAAGTAAGACCTGTTTTATTACAATATAAATTTTGACATCAATCAGATCGTTTTCACTTGGCACCACCATTTTGTTTGAAGAAAATGCAAGTGATACCTGAGTGGGGTGGAATCTGATTGCTCAATAGGAGGGACATACAAGGGACATAACTTGTAATAGTCACTGGTGGCGCTACGATCGAACCCAGAATTCCGGACAAGTTGGAAAATGGACTTTTATAATCAGTTAACTCCCTTGCCTCTGGAAGATGGAAAACATTGTCCATGGTAATCCAGTTTATTATCATGATAATATCTCCACTGCATTATATTTATTAGCTTCTTTTTGTGTCTGGTTCGAATGACACAGCACGAAAAATGCCATTCAATCACATTATACTGTTCTTTCATGAGTGATAAGTGACAATATCAGAGGTATCCACTTTCAGATCAGGATAACATCTTGTCTGACATTAGGCAAAATATGATACAGTCCTAAGTCCCAATCTCCTTGATGACACTGCTGATCTTTGACTGTGATGGTCCCAAGTCATCTCCATTGCACAATTCCATTTCACTTGTTGCTAAATAGATGCTATAGCAAACTTGCTTTCATTGGGTGATCACAATGTGTCTCTTACCAAATCAGTCACAAAAACGATTACTGCTCAGTCTGAACAGAATCTTGTGATTAATTCATGGTCATTGTAAAAAGTGTAGACGTCTTTTCCGTTCTGGAGGTGAGGTGAGGTGAAATGGGGTTTATCGTAGCTTCCAAAATAATTGCACTTATATAGCGACGTGCATGTACGTGTGTGTGTTTGTGTGGCTGCTTGTACTAGTCCGGACCAATGCCGATTTATAGTGCTATCACACTGAGATACCATGCTGCAATTTAACATGAATACCCCACTCAGACACAGTATACTGACTCCGAGCCGCCCAGTCCTTGTTTTAGCCCCTTAATGCCGAGCGCCAGACAGGGTAACAACAAGTACCATCTTTTAACGTCTTTAGGTATGACGTGGCCGGGGATCGAACTCCGGACCTTCCTCTCTCTGGGCGGATGCTCTACCACAAGACCACGGAGGCGGTCTTTCCATTCTTGAAAATGACTGGGATGACGGCTATGGTGTCAAGCGGCAGCCATGTTGTAGAGTGAGGAAAATGCTTAAATGGACTAAGAGTCCTCAGCACAGGCAGATCCAGAGAGGCCCAGGGGGTTGACGTCCCCCATTTGAAAACCAAATGTAGTATGCTGTAGGCAGTAAAATTTACCGTGAGAGGATTTTGATATTTTGGACCCCTCACTTTTATAAATGCTGGATCTGCCCTTGCTCAGTGTGGACTCTAAAGTTTTTTCACTCTGACAGTAATCTTAAGTCTAAAGGACCTATGACTAAGTCTTAAGAAGAGTCTTTGACTAAAGAGTTACTTTTAGAGAATTCTCAATATTTTCTACACTGAGGAGTAACTCTTTATTCTAAGAATGTTTATTAATATGACCCAAGGTGTCTCGTGTCTACTGGGGCGTTATAATACCAGTATCATATCACAATACTATACAGTATTCATACAGAAGATATCGCCAGCCTGATATAGGTGTATATCATCCTTCAGTCAGTCCTATGATGAATGATACTCTGAACTGTTATTGAAGTAATGGAAAATAACTGACTAAAAAGAACATATTTTGACTGTATTTGTGTTTAAGCAAAACATACTCATGGTATTGACTGCAAGTAGTATGCATTTGTGTTGTTTCATTTATACTGGAATGAATTTGACATCAAATTGTTGGGTTCCTTTACTTACATGCTAGTGGATAACTGGCTTTTAATACACGAAATGCTTGTTGTAAGAGGCGACTATGCTTGTTGTAAGAGGCGACTATGCTTGTTGTAAAAGGCAACTATGCTTGTCGTAAGAGGCAACTAATAGGTTCGGGTGGTCAGGCTCGCTGACTTGGTTGATGCATGTCATCGTATCCCAATTGCGTGGAACGATGCACATGATGTCAATCACTGGATTGTCTGGTCCAGACTTGATTATTTACAGACCGCAGTCATTTAGCTGGAATATTGCTGAGTGGGGCGTTAAACAACAAAAAGACAAAATAAACAAATATTACAGGAATGTTGGAACCGTGCAAGATACAGACATGTCGAATGATGAGAGTTTGTGGTGCTCAGACCCTTTTGTGAAAACCAGCCAGGCCTTGGTTTTAGCACTAACTAATCAGGGACCAGCAAAGCAATATTTCCCTGTCAACATTGGGATGTACTGCTGCACAATCTTTGTAATAACAAAATAGACATTGTTTTTAAGATCAAACAATTTGTGATCATGAGAGCAGTATTTTCCTGGACTTACAACTTAACCTCATCCAGCTAGTGGGGGCACGGTTGGCCCAGTCGTCTAAGGCGCCGCGATTCGCTGTGCACAGTTGTGGCCCTTGGGCATGCCAGAAACCTATGATTGTAGTTTCGAATCCCGGTTCACCCCAATCATGTTTCTAGGTTTGTCAGCACCATGCCCGTGCTCGTGGGTTTCACCAAAGTGGTAAACGTCTGAGACCTGCATTACTTCGGGCTTTCCTCCCACATTAAGCTGACACGCCGTGATATAAATGGAATACTGTTAAAAGTAGCGTTAAACTCAACTCACTCACTCACTCATCCAGCTAGTATCACCAGTGGGGTAATGAGTGATTCTTTAGCTCAGCCTACTGGCTAAAAGAAAAATTGACAATGAAATGTAACATCTTAAAATAATTTATATTTTGTCCTGAATCTTTTCAATCTGTTGTTTGTGTTTATTAACCTGGTAGATAGAGAGCTAAGTACTGGTTATTGATTGAAAATAATATTTATATTTTGATTAATTTTAACAGCACAGGCTGGTTAGTTTTCTTTACATTGTGTTTTAAATAAAATAATTTGTTTGTATTTTTTCTCACTATTCGTTGCATATTCATATTGATTCATATTGGTGTCTTTTTCTAGGTACGGTATTCACAAATAATTTTAAATGTTTCACATATTTTCAAACGTTTTAAGATACGAAAATATGAAATTAATGCATTTTTTCTATTGGAACCGTCTTGTTTGTTATGACAAATGTGTGTTTTTTTAGGATGACAAACCAACGACTTAACCGAGTTATGAAGTGCCATAGAGCCTAGCGCAAAAGTATTTTATTTTGAACAGGTAGAAATATGTTCTATGCATGTTATAAGCGTCCAAGAAGTCTTCTTATGATTTATTCCTATTTACATCACACAATTTACCCATGATCAGGATCATAATTGGTTTCCCTAGCAACCCATGCTGGTTGTAAGAGGCGACTAACGGGATTGGGTGGTCAGGCTCACTGACTTGGTTGATACATTTCATAGTATCCCAATTGTGTAGATCAATGCTCATGATGTCAATCACTGGATTGTCTGGTCCAGACTCATTTAATTACAGGCTGACGCTTTAGCTGGAATATTGCTGAGTGCAGCGTTAAACCACAAACGAATAAATATATCACAATTCCAAACATGACATTCCATAAATGTTTTATCCATGATTTTATGAGTGTTGTTGATGATGTGTTGTCTTATGGTGTACAGGATCCTAAAAGCTGCTTATATCGCTACTCTCAGCTGCCAGAATTGGCTAGTCATGAGTTTGAATCCCATGTTTGGGACTGCATCCCATATTTCCTCTATTAGATGCCCAGTGTCTACCGTATTTTGAGTATAGAGCATGTTTTTTCGTGCAAGACGTTGACCGAGCCACTTTTTGAGGCATGGCATCTATTCTGTTTAACGGTAGCATGTTGGTTCGAATCCCGGTTCGCCCCAATTAATGTTTCTAGGTTTGTCAGCATCATACACGTGCTCGTGGGTTTCACCGAAGTGGTAAACGTCCGAGACCTGCATCAGTTCGGGCTTTCCTCCCACATTAAGCTGACACGCCGTGATATAACTGTAATACTGTTAAAAGCGGTGTTAAACCCAACCCACTCACTCACTCACTAATTGTAGCACAGTGGCAACTCACTACCTTATCGAATCCCAAATTCTAGTCATATACAAAGGGTACATTTATAGGAAATAGTCATTATTAATCCCCAACATATCACAGTATTAGAGACCTGGCATCTAATTGAGGAAATATGGTATTTAATATTCTTGGGGGAGGGAGAGGGGGCTGGGATGTTTGTTTAAGACTTTTTTTTAATGTGCTCACAACTTTAACAAATAAAAAATGTGCCAATCCCTTATGAGGCTTGGTCATCCTCTATATCTCACCGGCTCACATTTCGGTAAACTTACTCTTCCCCCCTGGATCCATTCCCGGGTTCTCGCAATCTCAAATTACCTGCCCTTGATTTACATATCATTTTATCGACCAATCAAACGTTGAGATAAGGAAAAAGGAAATGGGTAAAGGAGGACCTGCCACTGCCAGATTTGGTGGACATGAAGACATCCTTTCCATTAAAAAGATGTTTGTGTTAGGGCTGGGACGAGTCCAAATTTACTACCCGGGTACCCACTCCCCTATTACCCGACCCTACCCGGATACCCGCTGTAGGTCTCAAGAGATAGGTACATAATGACCGATTAGGAAGAGTTTGACCATAGCCCTGGATAAAATGTATTTAGATAGACGTATCGAACGATCAGGTCATGCATACACTGAAGTTGACTTAAGTTTTATCGGTGTTCAAACATAAAATTTAGAAGGAATGGGTGCATAGTCAGAAACAAATGTGAACATTAGTGACTTGTAGTGTAACCATATAGTTCTAGATATTTTTGTCATTAAAAACTATATCACATGACTAACCACGGGTCCGGGTAGTCCTGTGGGTACCTGGGTCCTCAGTACCCATCCGACCCGAGTACTCGAGTTACCTGTCCAAGCCCTAGTTTGTGGGCATTCCTTTGTGTTCCGGGTAGTCCTGTGGGTACCAGTCCTTCTCAGTACCCACCCGACCTGAGTACCCAAGTTGCCCGTCCAAGCCCTAGTTTGTGGGCATTCCTTTGTGTTCCGGGTAGTCCTGTGGGTACCTGGGTCCTCAGTACCCACCCGACCTGAGTACCCAAGTTGCCCATCCAAGCCCTAGTTTGTGGGCATTCCTTTGTGTTCCGGGTAGTCCTGTGGGTACCTGGGTCCTCAGTACCCACCCGACCTGAGTACCCAAGTTGCCCATCCAAGCCCTAGTTTGTGGGCATTCCTTTGTGTTCCGGGTAGTCCTGTGGGTACCAGTCCTTCTCAGTACCCACCCGACCTGAGTACCCAAGTTGCCCATCCAAGCCCTAGTTTGTGGGCATTCCTTTGTGTTCCGGGTAGTCCTGTGGGTACCAGTCCTTCTCAGTACCCACCCGACCTGAGTACCCAAGTTGCCCATCCAAGCCCTAGTTTGTGGGCATTCCTTTGTGTTCCGGGTAGTCCTGTGGGTACCAGTCCTTCCCACTACCCACCCGACCTGAGTACCCAAGTTGCCCGTCCAAGCCCTAGTTTGTGGGCATTCCTTTGTGTTCCGGGTAGTCCTGTGGGTACCTGGGTCCTTCTCAGTACCCACCCGACCCGAGTACCTGAGTAACCCGTCCAAGCCCTAGTTTGTGGGCATTCCTTTGTGTTCCGGGTAGTCCTGTGGGTACCTGGGTCCTCAGTACCCACCCGACCTGAGTACCCAAGTTGCCCATCCAAGCCCTAGTTTGTGGGCATTCCTTTGTGTTCCGGGTAGTCCTGTGGGTACCAGTCCTTCTCAGTACCCACCCGACCTGAGTACCCAAGTTGCCCATCCAAGCCCTAGTTTGTGGGCATTCCTTTGTGTTCCGGGTAGTCCTGTGGGTACCAGTCCTTCTCAGTACCCACCCGACCTGAGTACCCAAGTTGCCCATCCAAGCCCTAGTTTGTGGGCATTCCTTTGTGTTCCGGGTAGTCCTGTGGGTACCAGTCCTTCCCACTACCCACCCGACCTGAGTACCCAAGTTGCCCGTCCAAGCCCTAGTTTGTGGGCATTCCTTTGTGTTCCGGGTAGTCCTGTGGGTACCTGGGTCCTCAGTACCCACCCGACCTGAGTCGAATTTGAGATAGCAAGGTCCACGGGAATGGATCAGGGGTTGGAGTAAGTTTACCGAAATGCGAGCCCTTGAGATGTGGAAGATGGAGCCTTAGTGTGGCAATTCATGCAATAGTGCGGTATTGTAGATGTAGTCATCACAGAATGCTCAAGTTTGTTATGTTGCTGTTTCTATTTATTTCAGCACTTGACAGTATGTCAATTAAAATATATTTAACTTGTCTTCATGGTCTTTCATGTTCATTTCATCTTTCCAAGGCATGGGAGTTAACTGTCTTAAAGTCCAGTTTCCAACCTTGCTGACCAGTAAAAGGTGACTAATGGGATCGGGTGGTCAAGCTCGCTGTCTTGGTTGATGCATGTCATCGATCCCAATTACATGGATTGTCTGGTCCAGACTCAGTTATTTACAGACCACCGTCATATAGCTGGAATATTGCTGAGTGCAGCGTTAAACAACAAACCAACCAACCAACCTTGCTGACCAAGGCTGGAATTTCTGCATAGTCCATTCAAAACTGCAAAAGCGACATCCGGATCATCAACAGGCGACTGCTGTGCAGATTTTGGTTAATTGCAGGATTTGCAGAGCCATGAGTACCCTCATCTGGGCATCAAACTATATTTTCTAAAACTTTTCCTATTTTTAATGAAGGTGCTCCAATGACAGTGGCCAAACTGGTCTGCATGTTCTCCTGATTTACTGATTTAGAAATAATTCACCTTACACTTATATAAAATAAACCATCATAGTACCATAAAAGACACAATTACCTTTGAATATTTATTACAAAAGATGAATAACATTTTACAAGGCATATCTGTGAACATAATAAAATATCCTGTTTTCCCCTTACCTACTTCAACCATTTGAACCCCCTCCCCACCCCCGAACTCCTCCTTCAGTTCATCACTGTTTACCATCCCCTTCTGTAACATCCCCTTCCGTAACATCCCCATCCTTCCCTGAACCCTCGTCAGTCACACTTGAAGCAGTGTCCTTGACACTGTCCATCAAACTCAAAGCAGTGTCTTTGACACTGTCAGTTGGACTCAAAGCAGTTTCTTTGACACTGTGAGTCGGACTCAAAGCAGTTTCTTTGGCACTATCAGTCAGACTGGAAGCAGTGTCTTGCACACACTGGGACTGACTTGTGTCCGTGTCAGCTCCTGTCTCCCTCGTGTGTGGGTCGGTCCTGCTGCTGTTGTCCATATCCCTCTCGAATACTATGATGAGTTCACAGTGGGGTGTCTGGGGGAAGAGGTCAACAGGGATGGCCTTGACCGGCAGGAAGACCCCACCTCGATGCTTCTTGCTCTCCTTGCGAATGAGACTGGAAAGTGAATGCAAATACTGTGAGTGAGTGAGTGAGTGCCAAATTGTGATGCAATATGCACCCTCAAATCCAATTTGAAGTTGAATGTACCCTCGCGTAACCTTGATTCGTGGATATAAGGAAAGTTCACCCAAATTCGTGGTTTAAATGTCCGATTTTGTTTTGTATACTCACTGATCATTTAATTCATCTATTAAACTTGAAAAAAATGACGAAGATTCCACTCGTGACTGAAAAGTTTGAATAACGAAGCCATTTGCATTCATCAGCCATTCATGTGCACACAAAATGTGATGTCACCTTGAATCGTGGATTCAAACCCACGATCCTAGACTTTGGGTCTAAGTGAAACAACTCTGCACAGCCACTGGGACTCCTGTGCCTCCTGACGTGGTTTGATTTGTGACAATACTTACTCAAAAAAGTTTGTTTTAGCTGACTTGGCATTGCAGGCGACATAGATGAGCCTCTTCAGCTTCTGACACCCTCGCAGAGCCTTGATTACCTTCTTGTCTGAAAGTACACGATTCATTATCATCTGCAGCAAACTAGTGACTGATAGCATGAGTAACATTCAACAAAGTCTGAATGCAAAGATTCGTTTGTTTGTTGTTTAATGCTGCACTTGGCAATATTCCACCCATATGACGGCAGTCTGTAAATAATAGAGTCTGGACCCGACAATGCAGTGATTAACATCATGATCATCAATCCACGCAATTGGGATACAATGACACGCATCAACCAAGTCAGCGAGCCTGACCACCTGATCCTGTTAGTCGCCTCTTACGACAAGCATAGTCGCCTATTCTACCCCGGATCTTCACAGATCCTGAACGCAAAGACAATCAGCCATCTAAAATACTGCCACTTGAATTTAGTTAGCAGTTATGAAAGTATAGAAAACATGCAACTAGCATGGAAGATAACCAAAGGTTGCACATTATAAATTGGATTTAGTTTAAATAACATGAAAATAATCCAGAGGTATAACATTGGTATTGCTGGAGTGAGGCTTAATGCTGATTCAGCATAAGGTCGGGGGTATCAAAGTTCTAAACGTAAAAATTTGTATCTTCTCAGAAACATCCTGCACTTCTTTGTATGGAAACTGTTTGCTAAATTTGAAAGAATCCATGCAGTAGTTTTCAAGTTATAGGTAGCACAAATGTTTAAGTAAAAAGTAAAAAAATAAAAAATAGCTGAATTTTTCAGAAAATCGAAAATATTGAAATCCAACTTCTCACTGCACTTCTGCTATTGGTATAGAAAGTGTTCAAGCTTGAAAAGAATCTCTGCAGTAGTTTTCAAGTTGTAGGTCGCACACAAAAATGTCCTTGAAAGGATGGACGTAATTCCTTGGCATAACCATATACTCCCACACTTTTAGGTTGGAGGTTTAAAAATTGAATTCGCTCAGTATAAAGGGCCATTTGTTTTTTTATTTTTTTCAATACTATCTTGAAATTTCAAAATACTAAGTTGAAAATTCAAGATATGAAGTTAAAAATTTCAAGTTATAATCTTGAAATTTCAACTTAGTATGTATCTTGAAATTTCAACAAAACATCTTGAAATTTCAACTTAGGATCTTGAAATTTCAAGAAAAAAAAGAAAAAACCAAATGGCCTAAAAGAGGCTTCCGTAGAATGCACACTGACCTTCTCTTTTTTTCAAATGAAATGTTGGAACAAGTTGTCTAGATCTGAAAACTACCTAACCCAGAAAAATTTAAATTCTATGAATTCAGACCAATGGACATCGTAAATGATGCAGGTTTGCTCGACTCATATTTGACAATAAGGTCGTCAACTTACGTAATCCAGCTCTTGGTGGGTCCACAATGGCTACGACATCTTTAGACCACAACGATGATGTCATGTGGCTGATGACGTCTTCTGCCTTGCCGCAGTAGTACCTCACATTGGTCACACCTGGTGATGACAAGCCGATTATACGACACGGTATGATAAGCCATCAGGCCCTACACTTCAATCTTTATCCAGTTAATGGGAGAAAAATATATGCTTTGTTTGTTTGTTGTTTAAACCCCTCCCATTTTAAGCCTACTTTTCCTGGCTTGATTGTGGCGCCACCCCATGCAGAACACGAGTTGTGTCCCTCGTCGTGAAAACACGATATCCAATTAGATTGCTGTCCTTATTTCGATTGGCTTCACAAACATGGTTATCACAGCAGACGACCTGGTTTGTTTGTTTGTTGTTTAACGCCGCACTCAGCAATATTCCAGCTATATGATGGCGGTCTGTAAATATTCGCGTCTAGACCAGACAATTCAGTGATTGATATCATGAGCATTGATCCATGCAATTGGGATACAATGACATGCATCAACCAAGTCAGACAGCCTGACCACCCGATCCTGCAAGTCGTCACTTCCGACAAGCATAGTCACCTCATACGACAAGCTTGGTTGCTGAAGAACTTTTCAGTAGAATATCTGCATATTTATCAGATCCAAGAACTATCAGTCAATGAATCTCATTAAAATCAGATCTTAGTTCTCGCTATTGTTAAACAAAGATCTGAGGACATACCATTACGGGTCACGTCAGAACGACCTTTCATCCAACCAATCAGAGCGTCGCTTACCAGATCATGAAAGTGACAGTCGGAATGTGTTTTCTAATCATGCAACCACGAAATATTTAACACGGGGTATTCCGAACGACAGATTATATCCATACAATCTAGGCCATCTATAAGCCATTCCAGAATGTTCTTAACAGTTTCAAAATTTTTAATTGAGAATACGTCAAAATATGTTTCGAAGCGTAGTCGCCAATTTGAAATTAGTGCTGTAAAGCACGAGAAAGCAGCCTTCTGATTGGTCATTCCATTGGTCGGTCACAGTTCGCGCAAGGTCGGTCCTCAGATCTTTGTTAAGCGGTATCGAAAACTAAGATCTGATTTTAATGAGATTGATCAGATTGATGAGATTGGAGATAGTAATCAAGTGAGTGAGCTTGGTTTTACCAATTATATCAGCCATCACATCATTTGTTGTTTAAGGCTGCACTGAATAATAGGTACATTATTGAGTCTAGAGCATACAGAACAGTGTTTGATCGCATACAATCAATCAATATTGAAGCCTGCCCACCTGGTCCATTTAGATGCCTCTTACAACCAGCATAGGTTACTGGTGACCTAACCTAGACTCCACACAGGGCCCGTCACAGTGTGGGAAACCCATAACAGATTTCCCCTGAACAAGATTATAGAGATCTCCCCGTGAACTCCCCTCGGGGTCGCACTTGTACTGATTAGCCCATGTGAGCGAGTCAGTGAGTTTGGTTTTACGCCACATTTAGCAATATTCCAGCAATATCAGGGCAGGGGACATCAGAAATGGACTTCACACATTGTACCTATACGGGGAATCAAACCCGAGTTTTAGGCCTGATGAGTGATCGCTTAAACAACGAGGCTATCCCACTGGTCTCAGCCCAGGTGAGTTAACACTGACCATTCAACTTTGCATTTTCTTTAGCATCTTCCACGGCCTGCTGACACATCTCCACCCCGATCACCTTCTCCACTCTCTGAAACACACAAACTAGGGTCAGAACCTGCCGGCTGAGCTACATAGTGATCTTGGCTCTACCTGCGCTATATAGTGGTCTTGGTATTATCTGAGCTATATGGTGATCTTGTCACTAACTGAGCTACATAGTGATCTTGGCACTACCTGAGCTATATGTTGATTTTGGCATTATCTGAGCTATGTAGTGATCTTGGCACTAATTGAGCTATATAGTGATCTTGGCACTACCTTAGCTATAAAATGACAGTGTGAGACCTGTAGTCGATCTGTCCTATCTTAGCCAGGGTGAGACCAATAGTCCATGTCCTACCTTAGCCAGGGTGAGACCCATAGTCCATATCCTACCTTAGCCAGGGTGTGACCAATAGTCCATATCCTACCTTAGCCAGGGTGAGACCCATAGTCCATATCCTACCTTAGCCAGGGTGAGACCAATAGTCCATATCCTACCTTAGCCAGGGTGAGTCCAATAGTCCATATCCTACCTTAGCCAGGGTGAGACCAATAGTCCATGTCCTACCTTAGCCAGGGTGAGACCAATAGTCCATGTCCTACCTTAGCCAGGGTGAGACCAATAGTCCATGTCCTACCCTAACCAGGGTGAGACCAATAGTCCATATCCTACCCTAGCCAGGGTGAGACCAATAGTCCATGTCCTACCTTAGCCAGGGTGAGACCAATAGTCCATGTCCTACCTTAGCCAGGGTGAGACCTATCGTGCCAGTGCCACAGCATATATCCAGGACAGTTGTCGTGGGGGTAAGGTCACACCACTCAGCAAGCTGGCTGTACAGGATCTCGGCTGCCTTAGTGTTCACTGAAACCACAATATGTCAGTGAAGGAGTCCATGTCCTACCTTAGCCAGGGTGAGACCAATAGTCCATGTCCTACCTAAGCCAGGGTGAGACCCATAGTTCATGTCCTACCTAAGCCAGGGTGAGACCCATAGTTCATGTCCTACCTAAGCCAGGGTGAGACCCATAGTTCATGTCCTACCTAAGCCAGGGTGAGACCCATAGTTCATGTCCTACCTAAGCCAGGGTGAGACCCATAGTTCATGTCCTACCTAAGCCAGGGTGAGACCCATAGTTCATGTCCTACCTTAGCCAGGGTGAGACCAATAGTCCACAATATGACACAGAATGAGTGGGTAGATCTCACTGGACAAAACACCTGAAGACTTTCCTTAAAATGTACTACATGCACCATTATCTATCTACTACCATGTGAGCTGGGAGGCCACAACAGACTCCACTTTTGCCTTTGTTTGTTGTTAAACGCCACATTCAGCAATATTCCAGTTATATGACGGCAACTGGTAAGTAATTAAGTCTTGACCAGACAATCCAGTGATCGAGGGATCAGGGTATGAGGACAACCAAGTCAACTAGCCTGACCACCCAATCCTCTTAGTCGCCTGCCTGCCTTCATGTGTGCCTTCATGTTTTTGTGGGTGCATGTGTGTGTGCGTGGGTGCCTGCGAGAGTGTGTAGCTGCTTGCACTAGTCCAGACTAATGCCAAGTTTATCATGCTAACCCACTGAGAAACCATGCTGCAGTTTAACATGAAAACCCTACTCAGACACAGTATACTGATTCCGAGCCGACCAGTCTTTGTATCAGCCCGTTAATACCGAGCGCCAGACAGGGTTACAACAAGTACCATTTCTTAATGTTTTTTGGAATGGTGCGGCCAGGAATCAAACCCCAGACCTTCCGCTCTCCGGGCGGACACTCTACCACTAAACCACAGAAGTGGTTGGTCCCCATGGGGTCCTGCTGTATCTGTTCACAGTCAAACACAGTGCTGACTTAGCTCAATGCATATTTTGTTGAATGGATCATTCTTCAAATGTATTGTAATGGTAACCACCCATCCCCAAATACAAAGTTCTCAACCCCAAGTGTGTGAGAGGTTGATGCCACTTTCTTTCAGCTGTTACAGAGTATTAATTAAAAGGGCAGGAAAGTCTGGCTGCTGCATGTACAGGCTCAACAAACCAAGGATATATTCAGGGCAAATTGGAACCCACTGATCACAGGATCCTGACATGCACAAGGGCAACAACTTATCCTGGACTCCAAAGCCATCTCTACAAAGCCATAACATTAGTTATAATCTTACAACATGAATTGTGAAATGTGTAATTTCAATTTGGGAATTTTTGACATTATGGTCCATTATCAACCTCTGAGCAAGTCCAGATAACTCCATTAACTCTGTACACAACAATTGATGCGTGTGCCCTTTCCACCATGGATCCCAATGCAAGAACCTAATTAAGAGCATCAGCCAAAAGTAAACAATTGTCATCGTATCCCAATTGCATACGCTGATGCAATCACTGGATTGTCTGGTCCAGACATGATTACTTACAAGCTGCTGTCATATAGCTGGAATATTGCTGAGTGTGGGGTTAAAGAAAAAAACCAACAACAAACAAACATAAAAGTGAGTGTGGTTTTACGCCGTTTTAGCAATATTCCAGCAATATCACGGCGGGGGACACCAGAAATGGGCTTCACACAATGTACCCATGTCGGGAATCGAAACCGGGTCTTCGGCATGACGAGCGAACGCTTTAACCACTAGGCTACCTGACCGACCCAAAACAAAAGTGAACCAACCTTGGAAGAAAGCATCAGGGGAAATTCTAAACTTCAGTCCAAGGACCTCTTCATAAATATGCTGAAAAATATCAGAGTGAGTGAGTGAGCTGGGTTTTATTCCTGATATTCTTAATTCCAGAGGTATTTTAGTATTGCATTCAATTCTCCTGACCAGTTTTATTGTCCATGAAAAATATACAGTTATTCAAATCATCAGTTATTGAAACATATCAACCCCATTCGTCTATTTTTTTAAAACAGTTAAACAGTAGCTATTATTTATTTATCTATTGTAGCACTTAAAAAGAGACACACGTATGAGGTGAGGTGAAATGGGGTTTAATTACGAGTTCAAGATTATTGCATCTGTGTGAATAGCGATGTGCAATATGCGTATATACTAGTCCAGACGAATGCTGGTGTTATAGAGCTAGCCCACTGAGATACCATGAGTGAGTGAGTGAGTGAGTTGGGTTTCACGCCGCTTTTAACATTATTCCATTTATATCATGGCGGGTCAGCCTAATGTGGGAGGAAAGCCCGAAGTGATGCAGGTCTCAGACGTTTACCACTTCGGTGAAATCCACGAGCACGGGTATGGTGCTGACAAACCTTGAAACATAATCAGAGCGAACCGGCATTCGAACTTACAAACATCGGTTTCTGGCGTGCCCAAGGGTCGCAACTCTGCACAGTGAATCGCGGTGCCTTAGACGACTGGGCCACCCGTGCCCACTGAGATACCATGAGCAATTTAACATCCCCCTCAGACACTAGACCATGGAGGCATTCCTTTTTTAAAAGAAAATGAATTGAAATCCAAGTACTCACTGTTGCACCATAGACCAGCTCATATGGTTCTTCCTTGTCAGTTGATGCTCTGGAACATATTTACAAGCAAGGATTACATCTATACACAGAGCTCCAGATAACTTTTTGAGCAATTGAGTTTTTACTCTATGGTTTCTAATTCAATTGGGTTAGTACATTTTTCATTGGGTAACCAATATTTTTTCACTCATCCATTCATCACTCTATTGTGTTTTTCCCAAAATTAGTGAACATTTTAAGATTTTGAAAACATGAAATAATGTTTTAGATGTATATAACTGTTCTAAATAAATAAATGGAATTGACTCGGAAAGTAAATTAGCTCATAATTGTGATTCGGAAATTAGCTCCTTTGTATGCATTCTGAAAAAGCGCAAGAGCACAGGTATGGTGCTGACAAACCTAGAAACATAACTGGGGTGAACCGGGATTCAAACCCACAATCATAGGTTTCTGGCATGCCTAAGGGACGCAACTCTGCACAGCAAATTGCAGTGCCTTAGACGATTGGGCCACCCGTGCCCCCTTATGATGATGATGATACTGCTGCTGATGATGATCATTATTATTATAGGTCTTATCTTACCTGGCTCTGCTCTGATGGAAGTACATAGATGTCACACCGGAGTCTCTCCCCTTTCCCTCAGTGAAGTACACTCGTATTGACTCCTTCTCTGCCTCCAACTCCTCCTGCAAGATAATAGGGAGTTGGGCTTAAAGACACTTTCAACAGTGTGTCATGTCACATTACGACTTGTCAGCTTGGTGTGGGAGGAAAGACCGAACTAATGTAGGTCTTGACCTTTACCACTTCATCGAAAAACATGGGTGAAGAGCAAGGTTGTCGAGCAGACGCGCCAAGGGCTATCTCTGGCATTCCAACACATGACCCTGGTATGCTAGTGTGGTGCCTACTGGGCCACATATGGTACTCTAATAAGAACTCCCTTTCAAAACAACATCAAATGTATTCAGAGTTCCCATTTACCGTTTGGCCAGTAAAATTAGGCTTGGACCAGTAATTCATGTGACTGTCAGTCCCTCTGGACCGGCAAATAAAGTACAGTAAACTACGGTTATAACGAAAACGCTTATAACGAAATGACGGATATAACGGACTTACTTTTTGGTCCGGACTATTTGCTGTAGTTATGCTGTACATATGCATATAACGAACTACGGTTATAACGAACTAATATCAGTAGTGCCATTGAGTTCGTTATAACCGTACTTTACTGTACCATATAAATCTTTGTTGTTGAACAAACCATTGGCAATAATCAGTAGTCGGTGGTGGTGAAATGGGGTTATACGTCGCGTCCAAGATTTTTGCACTTTTACAGCGACGTGCATGTACGCGTGTGTGTTTGTGTGGCTGCTTGTACTAGTCCGGACTGATGCCGATTTATAGTGCTAGCTCACTGAGATACCATGCCGCAGTTTAACATGAATATCCCACTCAGACACAGTATACTGACTCCGAGCCGACCAGTCCTTGCTTTAGCCCCTTAATGCCAGGGTAACAACAAGTACCATCTTTTAACGTCTTTTGGTATGACGCAGCCGGCGATCAAACTCCGGACCTTCCGCTCTCCGGGCTGACGCTCTACCTCTAGACCATGGAGGCGGTTGTGAATGACATGTAAATCTAACTAAGTTACTTCAGAGATGACGTCACTGAATTTGTCAGCCACGACACAGCATTGTTGATGATGTTGAAAGAATTAAAAATAGTTTAATGTTCAGACTGACAAAAATTAGGCCGTTTCAAAAGCCTGTGGGAACACTGTTATTGTTCCAACAAACAGGATTTTCTTCTTTGAGAGGCATTTTGAAGTTGGGAGTACTAAGTAAGGATAAGATATATGGATGAACAACTTCTTTATTACAATTAGATGCGATGTTCGGTGTAGGTTCTAACACCGTTATCAAACAAGTGCTATACAGAGTATGGTTGACAAGTAGTACAGGTAGGAGGCACCGAAACATCACTCCTAATTGTAATAAAGAAGTCATTCATTCATATATCTTATCCTTACTCAAACAGGATTTTAACCATCATTGCACCTACAGTTTTGCTTGTTTGTTGTTTGACACACAATCTCATGAAAAGCAGATATAAGTTCTCGCTACCATTAAACAAAGACCTGAGGACATCCAGCTCCTGGTGAAGTTAGAAAAGTCTTTCCTCTGACAAATCAGAGCGTTGCTTACCAGATCAGGAGGGAAACAGTCGGCATGTTTTTCTCAAAAAGGTTACCATGGGGGTATTCTGAACGACAGTTATGAGTTGTTTGACCTACTCCATTAAAATCATCGCCTGTCTCTTGCTTTTTTGGATAAACATTTGTCCAGAAGGGACTACCTGGCAAATAAATGAGATTACGATGCTCTGAGAGAACTCCTACTTGCAGTGTTTCTCATATATATATATAGCGTATTCGAAGTAATAACACCCGCTCTAATAAGCGCCCACGGCGATATTTGCTAATATATTGGCTAGTGAACAATCCCAATTAGCACTCCCTCCGATTGATCAATGTACACAAGACTTATTTATTCTCGTATAATACGTACTCGTGTGTTACATGCATTCTTAATTATGGGCAATTAAATTCTGGAAAATGTATTTGTCGTATATAAACATTTCAGTGTGTCAGCATAAACCACAAAATTTATCTTTCAACTCTCTTTTTTCCACCAAAATAATATTGTAATAAGAGCCCCCTATTTCTAATTTTGAGAGCGCCCTGGACGCTTATTACGTCGAATACGGTATATACAATGATTAGATCCAGCCTCTTGGGCTTAGAGCCGTTCACCTTGGTGAGTTGCTGGGGATGGAACTCGGCAATGGCCATGACGTCCTGTCCTGTGGTCGTTCGGACGGTCAGCTGGTGCCAGTGGCCGGAGTGGTTCTCGGGGTTGAACACAGAGTACTGGCTAGTGGTCAAGTAGTGCTGAAAGTTCTAAAGGAAAGAAAGAGTAGTTCATTCAGTTTAGTAATGTTGAATTGATGTCAACTTCAGGGTCTTGCACTCATCTGCTTTCACTTTTCAGGGTAATTTCACTGGACATCGTGTTTGTTTGTCTGCTTGTTTGTTGTTAACACCACACTCAGCAATATTCCAGCTATATGACGGCGGTCTGTAAATAATCGAGTCTGGACCAGACAATCCAGTGATTGACACCATGAGCATTGATCCTGACAATTGGGATACGATGACATGCATCAACCATGTCAGCGAGCCTGACCACCTGATCCCGTCAGTCGCCTTTTACGAAATCATGGGTTGATGACAACCAATTCTAACCCGGATCTTCACAGGGTCTCTGGGCATCTCTTTTGGGGTTGAGTTATGTCCCTTGGTAACACCCAAAACCAATGATCATGGGTTTGAATCCTGGTCTTACCCCGATTATTCTTCTAGGTTTATCAGCACCATTCCAGTGCTTTTGGCCCTTACCATAGTGGTAAATGTCTGAGACCTGCATCACTTCAGGCTTTCCTCCACATTGACCTGCGCCGTGATATAACTGGAACACTGTTAAAATCGGCGTTAAACCAAACCCACTCACTCATTATTCATGACCTCCGTGACCTCCGTACCTGCACAACTTTCTTCATGGAGTCAGGGATGATGGGAATGTCATCGGGAGGTCCCACATTACAATGTCCGTCCTTGTACAGCCCGAACCGGAATCCAACAATGGCATCTGGCAGCAAAGAAAAGCTCATAAGGAAAGAGAATTTATGGACGTCAACTTCTTTACTATGAGGAACACGTTTCGGAGTATATGCTTACTCCTTTATCAGGTGAATGAATGCCATGAGGCAGAGAGCATATATATACATGTAAGCACAACAAAAGTATTTTGAATAAAATTAATGAAATAAGTTACAAACATAAGTCCAGATATACAAAGAACACTTTTTATAGCCAGACAGTGTAATTACATGATTCTTTGCGTACTTCAGTATGGATATGTTGACATGGTATTTCCGGTGTTTCGTGCTCACGGTAATGTCTTTCCATGGGGGGAAAAAACATCCAAACTCATACTTCGTGTATAATGCGCACCCCCTTCTACACAGCTGTGTTTTTTCGAAAAAAAGTGCCCACTATACTCAAGAAAATATGGTAGGTACGATCTGGTGAAATATCGACAAAATAATCCCACAAAATAATCTTTCAAATTTAATTTTGGTCAAGCATTTGCGATAAAGTATGCCCTAAAGTATTAAAATGTACAACGTTGCTATGTTGAATTTACTTGCCCTTTCAACAACCAACAAACAAAAGAAATGTCTGAAAACTATCAAATAGCCATACCTTCATCATTGACACCCTTCCCGATAGAGAACTCCGACTTGTTCCTGTAGCCTAGAAGCAGTGGCTAAAACACAGGCAATATTCCAGGTGTCAAAATTAACGGTGAGCCAAGGTCATTTGAGGTTTTCTTTGTTTTAAACACATTTTTTCGTCAGAAGACAAATAGCTCAGACACCATCTTCTTGAGGCAAGGGAGTTAACAGACCATAACAGTCTAGTTTCCACCCTTGCCAAACTAGGCTGGAATTTCTGGGCTCGATCGTTGTGCCACCAGTTGCTATTACGAGTTATGTCCCTTCAATGTCCCTGTTATTGACCAATCAGATTCCACCTCTCACATCACTTGCATTTCCCTCAAACAAAATGGCGGCTCCCAGTCAAGACGGTCGTATCCATAATCAAAATCTATACTGTGAAAAACAGGTCTTACTTTGCGAAGAGCGTTAAGAACATGAAAAGATTTGGCAAATCCCTGTTGACGCTGAGTTGATGGTCCACATGCTCTGCAAATAATGCAATTGACCGAAATCTGCACTGCAGTTTACGAACCGGATGTCGATTTCATTATGCCATTTTGATTGGACTACACATAGACTCGTTAGTCAAAATATAACTCCATAATTCCAGCCTAGTTCAGCAAAGGTGGAAACTGGACTTTTATAGTCAGTTAACTCCCTTGCCTTGGGAAGACGATCAGACAACAAAGTGAAACATATATGGTCTTCGATGGTATTTGAACACAGAGACCCCCTAAATCTTTTAGGTTAAAAAATTAAGGTCATGAAAGGCCCAGGTATATTTCAAGAGACAAATGTCATCAGGACATTTTCATGATTTTAGAAAATTTTGACAGGACATTCTTCTATATCATTACCAAGGCTGAAAACTATCATGAGGACATTTTGGACGGCAATCAGTCAGTGTTCTAGAAAATGAACTAATCGGAAACCATGAAGACCCATTGTTTTAACATTTATTTTGAACACTGACTTGATATACCTTCTTCGACATAATAAGCGCCCAGGGCGCTCTCAAAATTAGGAATAGTGAGTTGACAGATCGTAAATTTCGTGGTTTAAATACGCCAGATATATTCTTCCAGAACTTAATTGCCCATAATTAAGGGTGCAAACACACGAGTGCGTAATATACACGAATAAATAATCCTTGTGTACACTGATCTATCGGAAGGGGTGCTAATTAGGAATGTCCACTAACCAATATAATAGCAAATATCGCCATGGGCGCTTATAAGAGCGGGGTGCTTATTACGCTGAATACCGTACTTCACAAGCAAGACAAAGTTGATTATTAATTGCTTGGTTGTAGGCACACAATATGTCTGAGAGAGTGAGTGAGTGAGTGAGTGAGTGAGTGAGTGAGTGAGTTTGGTTTTACGCCACTTTTAGCAATATTCCAGCAATATCACGACGGGGGACACCAGAAATGGGCTTCACACATTGTACCCATGTCGGGATTCGAACCCGGGTCTTCGGCGTGACGAGCGAACGCTTTAACCACTAGGCTACCCGACCGCCCACAATATGTCTGACAACCATCCATATGTCAAAATGGGAGTTTGAAAACACTAAAATGTTGGCCAAAATACTGGCAAGAATAGAGACCGATTCCACAACTCGTTTCGTTCAAACTCACAAACTGATTGTAAACATTAATTGGCAAACTTAGGTTTGTCGAGTGAAGCCACTCTGTCATGAAATTCACCCTCGTCAGGGAGCTAGTGTCAGTAGTTCATGAAACTCACCGACGGTTTGACTGGAAACAGTTTACAGCACATGCCGTCGTTCTCCTTCCTGAAATATTAAAACAACCACAGTCTGGAATGGTTTCTCCTCACACAAAATGGGGAAAGATTGAGTTTTATTGCTTATCTTTTCTTACCACTTATTGCCATATTAGGCTGGGATAACTCCCCCAGTTCATAATAGGTGAGTGAGTGAGTGAGTGAGTGAGTGGGTGGGTGGGTGGGTGAGTGAGTGAGTGAGTGAGTGAGTGAGTGAGTGAGATAACTCACTCAGTTCATAATAGGTTTCATGTGAGTGAGTGAGTGAGTGAGTGAGTGAGTGAGTGATGATCAGACATTGTACCCATGTGGGGAATCGAACCCGGGTTTTTAGCGTGAAGTGAGTGAGTTAGCGAGTGTGTGGTGCTGACAAACCTAGAAACAAAGTCAGGGCAAACCGGGATTCAAACCCACAATCATAGGTGTCGAATGTGCTCAAAGGACGCAACTCTACACAGCGAATTGACGCCTGGGTCACCCGTGCCCCAAGTGCAAGCAAGGGGTTTTGTCGAGCATTTATACCCCAGCCAATATACAGGATTCTTGATACAATGTACATGAACTACCTCTGTTTTTTGAAGAAATCTCCAGGCTCTCCATTTTTGCCCATCCACTTCAGGACATCTACAATATCTGCTTGCTTCCTCTGGAACATGATCATGAGTATTGATTGGTTTCATATTGACATTACACTAAGACGCATATCCAATATTGATAGCAGGGAGCTTAAATACATATACACATATATAGCTTACATATATACATGCAAAATTCAAGTAGGTCCGAAAAGAAATATTTGCACTAACGATACAAACATTTGGTTTTATGACAAACGTTCATCTTGTACAAAGCTACCGTGTAAAACCTTAAAATATTGAGTGAAATCACAGGTGGGCATCAAGAATGTGCTTAGCATTTTGGTTCACATTGTGCTGACAGACCAAGAACTAAAAAAAAATAATAGTCTTGGTTCTCAGGCACTGCCCACATCATCATGAAGTTGCACGTTTTGTTTTGCATTGTGTTTGATTAACAGGATTTTTACATTTTTTGTTTTAATGTAAATAAAACAAAACATGCGGCAGACTTTATGATGATTATTTTTTCTTAGCCTTATGGATGTTATAACTTCATGTATTGTCAAAGGACAAAGAATATATGAGATTTAACAGCCATATCACCCTTGTACTTTCAAAATTGTGATGCAAAAGAAATGACGCTAAGCTGTGACTGACCTTCAGCTGTTCTTCATAAGGAACTCCCCAGTAGGGGGCAACACACTTGAGGAGTCTACAACAGATGTCAGCAAGTGAGAGACAGACTGTTGAATGTCAATCATGCCGATGGCCTGCAACTAATGACTGGCAGGCACCCCATTGCAGGGTAAGAAGTTAATTTTATTTTCATTAATCTCCTCTTTCACTAACCAGACTAGTGGAACCATGTTCAAACCGGACCCGTAAAGATCCAGGATAGAATAGGTCTTCAGCAACCCATGCTTGCCGTAAAAGGCGACTATGCTTGTGACAAATCATTGACATGTCCCTACCTGACACTAGAGGGCGTGTCATCCTCCTCCTCTACTCGTGGCCTCTTGCCTCCCTGCTGCTCTGAAACACCAGCTTTACACTGAATAGCAGGCCATGACAAGGGCTTGATAAATGCAGAATACTAAACTAGCTCCCGTGTAATACCAGTTTTATGAAACGAGTGAACAGTTATGTTATCTGACGAGGGAACTATTCACGAGTTTCATGAACGGAAGCAAGTTTAATATTTTACTTATTACTTGCTGTTTATAACTTTTTTTTTAATTTCACTGGTGTGTGTGAATAGGCATACATCTACATCACAGCATAATCCGAATGAGTTTAACAGAATAATTCAAATTAATTATTATATTACATATTGATGTTAACCATACAACAGCCTACCTTTAGAATTGAGGCATCTGTTCCACTAAGCTATTGTAGCGTTAAGGTCATAGTAGCTCCAATGCTTTAACATAGACTTACAACTGCCGTTGTGCTACGATCGCCTTGTGGAACGGGACCCTGCACCACAAAGTTTACAATCACGTCACAATACCCTATGACATAATTTGTTAAATTTTGTTGCAAGACACACCGGCCAAACAACGCCCTGTGACAACAAGGTTGCTGGGTTCATCGAGTGTGCATAAGCTCATCTCACTGATCTATCATCTCTACATGCAATGTCGTTGAATTAGCCAAGGGATGTTGAGAGTTTTCAATATTTGTTGTACTAGTCCAGACTTGTGCTGGGTTTAAAATATAGCATAGTAATCTTGTGTGTGGGCCCTTAGTAACAGGGTGTGAACAGGATGCTGAACTGACCTTCTTGCAACTTCCTTTTCTTCAGGAGAGGATCAGCTGCTGGCTGGGCTTTCTGAAGAAGACAGGTGTTTAGTGTTTGTTTGTTGGTTAATGCCGTACTCGGCAATATAAGACAATGGCCTGTAAATAATCAAATCTGAATAGTGAGTTAGATAGTTTTCTCACTTGGGTCAGATATTTTTAAGCCACTGTGTTTTGAGTGATGTCACTGGAATGCCTGCTCAGCATAAAATTCCCGTCCTGTGAAGATCTGGGGTAGAATAGGTCTTCATCAACCCATGCTTGTCGTCAGAGGCGACTAACAGGATCAGGTGGTCAGGCTTGCTGAATCAGTTGATGCATGTCATCATAACCCTATTGCATGGATCAATGCTCATGATGTCAATCACTGAACTGTCTGACCCAAATTTATGATTATTCACAGACTGCCGTCATACAGCTGGAATATTGCTGAGAGCGGCGTTAAACAACAAACGAACAAACATGCCAAAGCTGAACCAATCACTTACCCTGACACGGAGGACCTTGCCCTTCCACACGTGACCTTCTATCCCTGTCAAGGCTGCATCCCGATCTTCTGCATTTCTATGGGACAATCATTAAGTGTCATATATTCACTCACACTCATCTAATCATTATCCAAGGGAACTTTTCATAAATTGTTAAAAAACCAGAGATGTCTCAGCAAACCTAGGGCTTAGTTTTTGTACATAGCAGATCCTTCTGACTGATCATGATACAATGACATTGTGCAGATCCCAAACTCATAAAAATCAGACCTGAGTTCTCACTGCTGCAAAATAAAGATCTGAGGTCAACCCATTACAGGTCACGTCAGAATGACCTTTCGCAAACTTTGACCGACCACTGAAATGGCAAACAAGAAGTCGACATCAGCCAATCAGAAAGCAGCTTTCTCTGGCTTTATGGCCTGAGTCCATTGATATTCCTGTTACTTGTTTGTAATGAATGTGATAGAAGTAAAAACAATGTTTGGTGTTTAATGCTTCACTTAGCAATATTCCAGCTATATGACGGCGGTCTGTAAACAATCAAGTCTGCACCAGACAATCCAGTGATTGACATCATGAGCATCAATCCATGCAATTGGGATACGATGACATGCATCAACCAAGTCAGCGAGTCTGACCACCCGATCCCGTTAGTCGCCTCTTAGGACAAACATAGTCACCTTTTTGTGGCAAGCATGGGTTGCTGAAGACCTATTCTACCAAAACAATGAAACTGCCGAGAACAGTATCCGCTCAGCCCTCGAAGTAGTGGTGGCAAAATGCGACTAAAATCTATGAATGGCGACCTAAATCTATCTACTGCTCACCACATACCTAAAAGCAAACAAAACTGGCGACAATAACTGTTTAAGATAGGTTTGGCTCCTTAAATATTCATGTTAGGTGCTGCTTGGCTATTAACAAAAAAAAAATAACTTAGAGAGCTGAAGCAACAACAGTATCAGCTGATGATTATATTTGGAAATATGGTACTCAAACTTAGATACGAATCAAATTGATTGATAATATCCAGAGTGAAAATCACACATCTGGAAGTAACTTACTTAAATGTAACAAAGGCAAAGTTTGTCTTTGGCATAGCCTTGATTTTGTGTGGATTCAGCTTCAGTGCCGTGGACAACCTCTTCTTCAGTTGCTGAAATAAGAGCAAATATTGGAGAATAATTACAAGAACTGTCATAAATGACCGATACAATCAAGTCACGTTAATCCGACATGGTTGGTTGCATATGATTATGTCGGATTGACAAGTAAGCCTGATTAACAAGATTGAGTTGTATCAACGTTCACGATCGAAAATCACATGAGGTAGCACTGTGGTCATCTCTGGAACTGTTGTAATATGCAGCTACTAGCCGACTCGTCTCGCATCAAAACATGGGGCAGTGTTGGATTAACGAATGCTGGACTACATGTAGCCAGACTTGACTGTACTGCATAAATGAATGAGGGAGTTAGGCCACTTTGAACAATATTCCTATCAATGCATTACAGTTTAATGACCAAAAGAGGAAAGTTTGGCAAGAGCCAGATTGAAGACTTTGTGGGTCTGATCATTGATGTGATCAATGCATAATTCAAACCCACGACATAAAGAACTGGACATGGTGAGTGAGTGAGTGAGTGAGTGAGTGAGTGAGTGAGTGAGTGAGTGAGTGAGTGAGTGAGTGAGTGAGTGAGTTTAATGCCGCTCTTAACAGTATTCCAGTTATATCACGGCGTGTCAGCTTAATGTGGGAGGAAAGCACGAGATGATGCAGGTCTCAGACGTTTACCACTTCTGTAAAACCCACGAGCATGGGTATGGTGCTGACAAACAAATCAGGGCGAACCGGGATTTGAATCCACAATCATAGGTTTCTGGTGTGACCAAGGGAAGCAACTCTCACAGCGATTCGCGGCGACTTAAGCGACTGGCCACCCGTGCCTGTGCCGAGGAGGGGAGAACTGCACATAGCTCGAGCCTTAGACCACAGGACTATCCATCTCCCAGTAGCAATACGAGACCTGGTAGTGGTTACTACCATACACTTAACACAGGGACTTATCTCGGCATTCTCAGGGGCCTATATCATGTATATTCGGCACAAAGTCTGCAGTAAGTGTTGGTAACAACTCCCAAATTGGATTCAAAGATATCTCAATTCAGGTGATCATAACTGTTAACTTACTATTTTAAAGATTTCAATTGCATTCACGGCTTATCATTGAATATTTCACTTGGCATTTTTGCATTTAAAGCGATGTAAGAATACCTTAAAAACATGTTAAACGTAAGAATGTATATACAAAATAATACACCAGTTCTCTAGTTTTGGATAAAAAGAAGTTCTATCCTTGAATTAGCTGCCACAGCAATTAGTTCCTATCCTAGATAACCGTCCAGGCTTAAACATGTCGATTAATGCAATAAAGAAAATACCCTGACATTAGACATGTTAGACAAACTGTCATTGTTCATAGTGCTGGTCTTAGGTAATATTAATTTTCGGAACTTTCTTCAGGGTATTGTTATATTGTATTGGTATTGTCGCCTTTTACGGCAAGCATGGGTTGCTGAAGACCTGTTCTACCCCAGATCTTCATGGGTTTGTTATTAGGTAATTGGCAATGTAGCATATCTATAGTTTGAACAAATAATTCACCCCTTATGACATGTATGAATAATTATGATAATCATGTTCGACTTACAGCAAATCCATAATTTCTTGGTAGATTTTCAATTTCAACTTTGTAGATCTCTGAAGTAAACTCCTTTCTCTGTGTGTAGCTGTAGGGATTTGTAGTCTCCATGGCAACAGATTCTCCATCCTTAGAGAAGTTTGAAGAGCTATCACCTGTTTGTTGCTTAATATTTACTTTATCCTCATCCATCATGTCCACTGCATCAGTGTTCTCAGTACCACACAGGGGATCAGAGATGTTGCTGGCGTCTTGACAAGGCTGTATTAAATCCGTGCTAGGAGACGCCATCTTGTGATGCTTCTCAGTTATTCAAAACTGTAATTCCAGTAGAAGGAAATTAGGTACGTATTTATACTCTGATATTATGTGTTCAGCAACTTGATGTGAAAATCTGAAACATATTTAAAGAGCAGATGAAAATGTTAGCTTCTGCTTAGATGAATTCATCTGCAGGAAAACTTGATTCATGTCAAACATTTTGTCAAACATGTCCCTGAGATATCCACCTATTACCGTATTCAACGTAATAAGCACTCCACTCTAATAAGTGCCCACAGTGATATTTGCTAGTATATTGGCTAGTCAACAATCCCAAATATCGCCCCTTCCGATTGATCAATGTACACAAGACTTATTTATTCGTGTATAATATGCACTCATGTGTTATATGCACCCTCAATTATGGCAATTAAATTCTGGAAAATATATCTGTTGTGTATAATTCGCACCGACTTTTCTTTTGTATCATTTCAGGCTGTCAGCATAAACCATGAAATTTACAATCTTTCAACCGTTTTTTTTCTCACCAAAATTATATTCTAATAAGAGCCCTCTATTTCTAATTTTGAAAGCGCCCTGGGCGCTTATTACGTTGAATACGATAATGTGAATTTTAAGTAGTATTCTCTGATAGGTTAACATCTTAATTTAGCCTTAACAACCTCGTCTAATCACATGCTAAAAGTAAGTACTAAATAAGGTTGGTATCTGAATTTTTGTATGGGTGTCTGAGAAGTGTTGTATCCCTGCGAATACCCAGCATCTAGATAATTTTCTGAAGGACTATTCCCCGTCTGATTTACATGATTAATATATGTACCACAAACAGTTTAAAATAAACATCAAAGTTAAAATGCCTCTTCAACCTTAATTGATAAATTTGAATAAAAATCTCATAATTAATTTATGTTTCACTGGCCTTATAAATACTATTTAGTTATTATTTACACTATTAGCAAATGGGTTTGTTTGCTTCCTTAGGGTTTTGTAATGCAAAAATGTAGAGCAGCTAAAAGTGCTTTATTTTGTCCAATTCCCAGGCAAAAGAATTTTGATATTACAGCATAGGCAAAATAACATTGCATGGTACGCTATATTATTGCGGTAGTTAATTAATAATGGATCGTATTGCCAAAGGCTTACTAACCTATCATAAAACAGGTAACATTTATACTTACGAGTAGCTGTGATATAGGCCTACAGCAACGAGTCCAGAGCAGCTATTGGATATGTTCGCTACTATTTAATTTCAATGAACTTAGGCTAAGGATAGAGTTAGGGATAACCTCAACCAACCCTAACACAAATAACCTTAAGGATAAAAAAAAGCACACATAAATATTTATTTGAGAAACTTGTCATTTTTTCTTGAGATATATCTAGTTTTTATCAAACTATTGGGTTGCAAACAGATTCTTTAATCGTATCAGCCTGAGATAAAATACAGGCAAAGCCTTCCGCCCGTATCCCCCTCCAAAAGTTGTTTATGTATGCATTGCCGCTCGGTCCTGTTAGTTACATATATTTTTTAGGGGTTAACGGGCGGAAGTCTTACCCTATTCCACTGAAAGTTAGTTTCATTTGTCATACGTGTAATCTGGTAATGGGGTGAATGTTGTTTTACGCCTTATCCTTATCTTGGAAATAATCGTGTCTTGGTCAGGAAAACCAGTGGATTACAGTATGGAGACAGTTGCCAACGATTATCAGACGTGGTGACGCAGTGACATTCGATTAACCAGGTAACGGTTTGAAAAACAAATTTGTTTGAAAAACGCAGCCGGGAAAGGTAACTCACCCCGTGGTGCATAGGCGCCGCCATTTTGGATCATTATTTTTAAGAACATGGTAAAACTTCTTCTTTTTTTTCAATAATAGGAGTTGCTTTGGAAAGAGATCGCCCACATTGCGGGTAATTATACATTACATATGTCAAAAACAAATAATATTTAATGAAATAATACGTATAAATCCAAAAAACATAACTTATAAAACCGGAAGAATACAAGGAGTAAGGTAACAGCCTCGATCTGAATTCAGCGGGAAGTCGACTATATTTGCAGGATTGATTTGACAGTAGGCATCAACAGAGAAATCCAAGTCAATCAGTTGCATTACGTTCCATTATGGCAGACGAAAAGGTATTTTATGTGTTACAGTTAGTTTGAAATTTAATGATTTGCGTTAATTTTCTGATGATGGATAACTGGGAAGTGTCATTTGCAAATAAACAAGCTTCTTTGACAGCTCCCCTCAACCTAATAGTGCTTTCTGCTTAGCATTTTTTTATAACACAGATCACATTTTAAGATGCATACTAATTGCATGAAATGTTAATCGCTCTGACCTGAACTTAGTCAAGCCTTTGTATGTGTGGAATGCCTCAAAGTCCCCAGTTACTTTAGTGTTATGGCTAATAATTGTATGTAAACATCTTGGAAAGTGTTACTAAGGAATCGTATTTCACCTGTAAATACAAGATCCCGGTAATAGATGCTAGATCAACATGAAGATTATGATTGCAGAAGGAATATAGACAAATGGTTGGGGTGCCACATTGCCACATGTTGTACTTGCCCTTCTGCCGTGGAGAAACTGACGTATATGTACACCATGTACACAGTACAGCTATTGTCTATTCCTGATTACTTGTGCAATGAATACAGTTGACAACAAAACCGTTATTGTTGGATTGTCCTGCTTGTATTTCAATTTGACAAATTTGTATATGTTTTCTAGGATGATGCTCCAGAGTCGCCAGAACTTCACTTTGAACCAGTTGTGACCCTTAATCCTGTGGAAATAAAGACATTAGAAGAGGAAGAAGAAGAAATATTGAAATTGTAAGGATTGATGAATATGCTGAGCAAGTTGACCTTGACTGTTCACATGTTTACATTTTTGCGCTCAATTTCTGAAAACTTAAATTTGCTAAATCCAACAGGCACAGAAAAAATTGTCTCATACTTTTTACATTCCCTGGGACCCCTATCTTGTAATCTTGGACCTCTACAGTTAAAGGATTTGAGTCCAAGGGACTCCCATCAATATATAAGCCAGGTAAATCCCAGATTTTGTACTTTTTAAATTGGACAGGTATAAATGTAATGCTTCCTTGACAACTTTGCATCAATTTTTAACAATTTCTTAAGAGATGTTTCTAATTTCACACTATATTTTACAGACGAGCAAAACTTTTCCGCTTTGACAATACATCTGAGCCTGCCGAATGGAAGGAGCGGGGCACAGGAGAGGTTAAAATCCTGAAACACAAAGGCACACATTTGATACGAATACTGATGAGGAGAGACAAAACACTGAAGATATGTGCAAATCATTATAGTGAGTGAAATTATTCCTTCATGATAATAATGTTAATGTTGTATGTACTTGCATTGTGCTAAATTCTATTCACTCGGTGCATGCTCAAATTAGTACCACGGTCAGTGGATCAGTGTGAACTCAGTTTTCATTCTCAGCTCCCTGGGGAGTATACAACCCAAGCTGTCTTGTCAGCTGCTATACTGTTAATTCATGCTATACTGTTAATTCATGCTATACTGTTAATTCACTTTACTAGCACATCCTACCGGGTACCCATATTCACTGCTTGGTGAACAGAGGCATATTTTGAACAAAGTCATTTGCCTAAGGAGACACCACACGTGCTACATGTACTTTAGTGTGGGGCAGGACCGAAGCCCTAGAAACTCTCAAGAGTTGAGTTGCAAAACGAGGTCAGCCATCCACCTCTTCTCCGCAACCGACGTTACTTAACCTGATATGTAACCTATGCCCTGTGCTCAGGACCACATGACATCATGAGTCATGCTGGTGTTATGAGTGTGTGTATCCTGTTTAAATCATGATTGTACAATGGTTCACGACCCTATTATTTAAAACTGTGATTGTTTCAGTTTCACCTCACATGGAACTGAAACCAAACTGTGGGAGTGATCGGGCGTGGGTGTGGTCAACACCAGCAGATTTTGCAGATGAGGAGTCCAAAGCCGAATTACTAGCTATTAGATTCGCAAACGCCGAAAGTAAGTGTATGCATGAAACAGAAAGAAGTACACAACACTCAAATTCTGTACAGTGTTCTTTCCAGACCTTGCGGCATAACTGCACAATATTTAAAAAAGCTGCCTGTTTTCAATGTCTTTGGGTACTGATTTAATAGATAAAACAGATTTGAAAGAATTATGTTTGACTTGATTTTAATGGAAGTATAATCCGATGGTGAGACCGTGGGCTTAGCACAATCTAGTTATTGTTTTATTACTAGGTCAAAATTGTAACACTGAATGGGAACAAACCAATCCATGGCTTGAAATTCCACGCTTAGTATTATGCTGAGTAACTTTGTAAATCATCAATCCAAGAAACTTTGTTTTTATGTTTTTTATCATCATTGTTGAAATGTCTGATACTTCCTGTTGGAAACAATACCCTATTGTGCATATCGTAATAGGGCGGCCGGGTAGCCTAGTGGTTAAAGTGTTTGCTCTTCACCCTGAAGACCCAGGTTAATTCCCGACATATGTACAGTGTGTGTAGCCCATTTCTGGTGTCCCCCCGCCATGATATTGCTGGAACATTGTTAAAAGCAGCCCACTCATGCATATCATGATTGTTTTGATAACTTTGCAGATGCTCAGAAGTTCAAGGAGAAGTTTGAAGAATCACAGAAGTCAGTGGAGGAAACAGTTAAAAAAGCACAAAGTAAGTTAAAGAGAGCTTTCCTGTACTACTACTACTCAGGGTTAGAAACTAACAGCTTTTGTCTACGGGTCCTTATAATGATAACATATAGCAAAACCCTTAAAATGAGCCAATTTCTCCTAGTCCTTAGGATACCTTTACTATTGGGCAGTTTGGCAAGGACTATGGGACTATTGCCAATTTCTAACACTGCCACTACTACTACTACTAAGGCTATTTATATAGCGCAAAATCCACTTTACTGGGAGACATGTTCAATGCGCAAATTAGCACATATACATATATACAACAGAGGGGACAGTAAGATAGTAAAAAAATACACATTCAGTTGTAGCTTTCAGAAAGGTATGTTTGAGTCCAGACTTAAACACAGTGATAATGTACTGGTTTCTTTTTTAGTTTACATAACTTCCTTGTTGCTCTAACTGGAGGCAGTGTTGTTGTTTTTAACTTAAAATGTGGGTATTCTGTTACCCATCTTAAGTTAATTTGATGCCGTTTCAAATCTTATTTGAGGTGGTTTCAATAATTGTGACTTGGCTGACTCACTTCAACTGCCAAAATATCCTGATTTGATTCAGACCTGATTCTTGCCTAGATACTGTGATGCAGAAGTAATATTGCTGGCTGAAATCCCTTGCACAATGCAGGCATCATGATAGGGGTCAGAACTGGTCTTCAGCAACCCATACTTGTCATAAGAGGTGACTGATGTGATCGCATAATCAGTCTTGTTGACTTAGTTAGTGCATGTCAACGTATCCCAGTTGTGTGGATCGATGCTCATGAAGTCCCTAACTGGATTGTCTGATCCAGACTCGAATATTTACTGGCCACTGTCATTGTTGAGTGCAGCATTGAACAACGTGTCAATAAACAAATTATATATCCCCTGGAATCCCCTTGTAGTTCTTGAAATGTTGTTTTGATCTTTTTTGCAGATGGTGTTTCAGAAGTGAAGTCTTCAGAAGAGAAGTCTTCAGAAGTGAAGTCTTCAGAAGTGAAGTCTTCAGAAGTGAAGTCTTCAGAAGAGAAGCCTTCAGAAGAGAAGTCTGCCGAAGATTCACAAGAAAAATCTAAGGAAAGTGAAGCAGAGACTTTGACAGAAAAATTAGGTGATTTGACCGTAGAATAGGCTGGAGCAGATGCCTCAAAAGAAAGTGAAACAAAGACAGAAGAAAGACTGATTGATGAGGACAGTGATTTTAGAGCGGAGATTTTTATCATGTGGTTGAAACCACAGCAATTTCTGGTCCAGACAATTTTCATTGTGGGAGCTCGGACTGAGTGATCAGTTCCTGCAATGGATGAAAGGGTATTTTAATCCAGCATTTTAGTGACCCTCAAAGCCACATTGGCACAGCCCAGTGATCCAGATGGGATGGACAAGTCTCAAGTATTACTCGTGAAAACCTTCACATCACATTTTTTGTAACATTCATGGCATTTAAAACGTGTATTCGCTGGATGGTCGAAGGTGTTCAGTGCTGTTTATTGTAAATATTCCCTGCTTTTAAAGATCCCATGCACTTTCACAAGTGATAATTTATTACACATCTGAATAAAACTTGAAATAATTTGTGTTTTAATTACTTGTGCATGTTTAAAGTATGAGTGATTCCTTGTTGGCGTTGTGAATAATGTGTGTCCAGCAGTGGAAGAGACTGGTCATACGTTGGGGAAAAATTATGTCCACTAACACAACTTAAAATTTTTTAATAGAATTTTACAAAATTGTTGATTGGAATAAATGTCATGCAAAAAGGTTTTGTCCTGTTATGCAGCTGATACTTCCACATCCCATTACACTTCTGTTACAAGAGAGCTGTATAGTTTTGATTGGGGTGAGAGCGTGTTGGTCGTGACCTGGCTGTCATTGTACCTTGGTGGAGTTAACTGTTGCTCACACTGTTAACAACTCTTGTTCGTCTAGCCTCTGTGATTGACTATTACCATGGTTACGGACAGTTTTATATGGCCGTGATAGTTAACGCCTGTCATTCACTCTTAAATTGTCTTGTATCAGCAACCATGTTGTGCAAGTTCTTTAAATCTTTTGGCATTAAATGCATTACAATTCCTTCAAAATTCCCTACCTCAATACCTCACAGCTGTAAATTCCTGTTCTGGATGTCAATCACACTATAAAATTTTAGCAGCAATGTCTTGTGTCAGATTTATTAGATCTTTTCAGTCATGAAATTGCTTGCAGTTTCAACTTGCATTCAGAAACTTGTGAGTACTGTAGGTAACCCCTACCCTTCAACAAGTGTTTGTGCATGTGACAGATGGCGTTGAAGATCAGGGTCAAGAAGCTTGTCTGATAGACATTTAACGAAACTCGTGGACCAGTTAAAGTTTGATGTCAGATAAAAAATTCCTTAAGTTCAGGGATGTGGGAGTTAATGGCCCTGCAAGTTTTCAACTGACTAATCAACTTACCTGCTTTCTCAATGTTTTTGTATTATTGTAACGAAACTAAACCTGTCCTATTTTTAGTAGACCAGGGTAGAATAGGTCTTCAGCAACCCATGCTTGTCGTAAGAGGCGACTAATGGAATCGGGTGGTCAGGCTTGCTGACTTGATTGATGCATGTTATCGTATCCCAATTGCATGGATCGACGTTCATGATGTTAATCAATGGATTGTCTGGTCCATACTCAATTACTTAGTTGCCTTCATATAGCTGGAATATCGCTTAGTGCGGCATTAAACAACAAACAAACCGTCACGAAGTTCTGATGTCCAAGAATAGATTCTGGACTCTTAGAGAGGCATTTAAAAGTTGGAGTACAGTGTACAGTACAGAACCTACTCCGAAACATCACTCCTAATTGATATAAAGTTGTTCATCCATTAATCTTATCTTTAATTATGTCAACTTCTAAATCTTTTATGTCATCGACAGTCATTTTCTGTATTGTAGATACCAGACTCTCATCATTCGTCAATATTTCTTCCCGTTTGACGTCATTCAGGTTCACAGCTTTGAGTCCTAATGACAAACAATTCTCAGTTTGTTTCAATAGGTGTGATCAAGGGTGACACGACAATGACATCAGCATGGCTTGTATTCTCTACTGCCTTGTGGGCGGTCGGGTAGCCTAGTGGTTAAAGTGTTCGCTCGTCACGCCGAAGACCCGGGTTCGATTCCTGACATGGGTACAATGTTCGAAGCCCATTTCTGGTGTCCCCCAGTGTGATATTGCTGGAATATTGCTAAAAGCAGCATAAAACCATACTCACTCACTCTCTACTGCCTTGTAGGAATAGAAGCAAACGCTAATGTTAATGATTTTCCACTACCGGTTGGAGAGCAACTTTCAATGATGCCTTTGGATTTGGACAAATGATTTCATCTGTAATGAAACACTTTAGCTCATCCATGTTCCTATTCATTTTTACATCAGAAATGTCAACTTTTAGAATCCTTCCCTCAACTCAGCAGAATGAATAACAATGAAACAAGTGTAAAGAAAAGGCAAAGATTGTGTATGTCACACCAGGTCTCCAATTAATCACACCTTGTTAGGCCATAGTGAGAGGGCAGGGCAGGATAGGGAGGTCTTGGTTCACTTATGAACTCTAGAGACTTGATGATAATTACAAGCTCTGTCCTCACTTGGGAATTCAGCAGATTTGTACAGACACTGAAATTGCAGCAATCTAGACTTGCCCACTGTTAGACATGGCTGTTTTTTTATATATTTGTTTCAGGGTCTTTATGACAGACTGTAATATAGAGTTGCAGACTTGATCTATTACTAACCCTACTAACGATTTCAACATTTTTTTAAAAATCCCGTCAGTCGTGGGGGTGGGGTGGGGGGGGGAGTTATGATAAAGTAGGTCAAAACAAGCATGCATGACCAAAATGGGAAACTAAACTCTGTAATGTCACAAAGTTCATGTTGAGGAGGTGGGAGGGGGAAACATCCAATTTCCTCAAAATGTAAAGTTGGGAGTAAAAAGGGTTAGAAACCACCAATGTCTAGGCTGGATTGACCACAGCAAATTGTGGTACCCGACTCACTCACTCACTGTAAATAATCAAGTCTGGACCAGACGATCCAGTGATTGGTATCATGTGCATCTATCCACGTAATTGGGATCGATGATGCACATTAAACAACTCCGCGAGCTTCTTTTGACAAGCATAGTCGCCTTTTACGGCAAGTATGCGTTACTGAAGATCTACCCCAGATCTTCACGGGGCTGAGAGATGTAAATCCACAGACACAGAATATCTACATAAGATCATTTTATTCTACATTATGTACAACATTCAGTTATTTTCTGGACAAGTTTCATCTGGCCATGGCTTGTCAGGAAGGCAAATCGGTGTATTGTGGGTAACGAGGATGGTGCTGTTTTTTCATTCTCTTCAAGACTAGTCGAGTAGCGCTTCAGACAGGCACTTGCACAACTGAAATGAAATGAGGCCTTATTGAACGACACCAAACGAGACTTAAATAAGATGAGACTATAAACAGGGTGCAGGATTCTGGTATTCTACTGAAATAAGACCTTAATCTAAACATCAAGAAGTGGATCAACTTGGTTACTAGTGGTTGGTTGGTTTGTTGTTTAACGCCGCACTTAGCAATATTCCAGCTATATGATGGAGGTCTGTAAATAATCGAGTCTGGACCAGACAATCCAGTGATTAATATCATGAGCATCGATCCATGCAATTGGGATCGATGACATGCATCAACGAAGTCAGCAAACCTGACCACCCGATCCCGTTAGTCGCCTTTTACAACAAGCATAGTCGCCTTTTACGGCAAGCATGGGTTGCTGAAGACCTATTCTACCCCGGAATCTTCACGGGTAGGTTACTAGTGGAGTAATGATACAGTGATACAAGGCCCACGATACAATACATAGATTTATGACCCCTGTATCGCATGCATGGTATACGATACATTTCATTACAAGTTTTGATGCTGTGAAAACGTGAATGATAACAGAAACTGTTCAACCAGCTTATGCAGGTTCTCCAGTATTACGGGGCGGTCGGGTAGCCTAGTGGTTAAAGCGTTCGCTCGTCACGCCGAAGACCCGGGTTCGATTCCCGACATGGGTACAATGTGTGAAGCCCATTTCTGGTGTCCCCCGCCGTGATATTGCTGGAATATTGCTAAAAGCGGCGTAAAACCATACTCACTCACTCACTCACTCACTCTCCAGTATTACCGATTGGACATAAATAGCATAATATTCACAGTGCCCGCTACCAATAGGTTTTGCCAAACAATATCCCATCTTTGATCTCTGAAATTTAATAGTTAATGATTCAGGGTTGTGATTCACCTGCAAAAAGAAGGAATATCAGCTTGTGAAATAAAAATAATGTATCAGGGTACAGATCGCATATCACCCATAGTATCGCGGCCTAACCATATCATTACACCTTTACTTGATCATATGTGCTGCTGAGTTATCTTTCTTTGCTCATATGATCTGTACATGGTTCAAAGTCCCAATTTTTCTATGGTTTATGATCTTTGTTTAGATTTTGGGGTTTTGGTTTGTTGTTTAACGCCGCACTCAGCAATATTCCAGCTATATGAAGGTGGTCTGTAAATAATCGAATCTGGACCAGACAATCCAGTGACTAACTTCATGAGCATCGATCCACGCAATTGGAATCGATGACATGCATCAACCAAGTCAGCGAGCCTGACCACCCGATCCCGTTAGTCGCCTCTTACGACAAGCATAGTCACCTTTTACGACAAGGATTGGTCGCGATCACCCCGAATCTTCACAGGTCCCTTTGTTAAGAAAGTCATGCATTATATATATACATATATCTTTTTCTTTCATATGTCAAAGACGTGTATAAATAAAACATTACAAAAATCACATACCTCGATAAAATGGTCTTCCAGCTTTCTGGAAGGGTTTTCATTTTTTCTGTAAGTATAGAGAGTGGAAATTATTCAATGACATCTTTATTCCTCTGCTAGATTAGATATGGTGATTGCAGGCATCTTCCACAGGCTGTTTGATTTGCTCTGGTAGAAAAATGGGTAGAGCTCATCATTGCTCATGGCCCTGTCAGACTGTCAACAGTGGGGAATTATACGGTACTGCTGAGTGCAAGCAAATTGAGAAAATGTTAATCATAATTTTGTCGCGCATGACCATCAATCCCAGACATTTATTCCTGATTCAGAAGATAAGAAATCTGAAATAGGCTTAAAAAAAGAAAAGAATTGGTTCTCAGGCAGTTGTTTTTAAAAAATATAGTGTGGGCGGGCAGTGTCTTTTTTTTATATTTTGGTTGTTCAAACTTGTATGTAACCAATAAACAGTCGTATAATCAATAAACAATTGTGTACAAACAACCTTGGAAAAGGCCTCCCTACATAAATGTATCCCTTGATGAGTAAAGTACTGGAATACAGTATTTGACTAAGGTTGGACTTGGAATATTTCAGGATTTTTTGTTTTTGTTTTTTACAATGGAAATATAAATGAAATGTGCGGCAAACTTTATGATGATGCGGGTGGTGCCTGAGAACCAAGACTGTTATTTTTTTTAACTGTTCGTTAACTGTAACTGTTTTTGTTGCTATTCACCCCACCTTTACATTTTCTTCAACAACCAACACTGTATACACATGATACAGAATGGGTATGAAATACATACCAAATGAAAGAGATTCATCATCCTCATCATCGCTGTCGTCATCACTCCATCCATCTTTCTCCTGGTATTCTTTGAACGTTGGCTCGGTCATTGACAACACCTACAACAATGAAGCAACCTCCATCATCTCAGGCGTCAGCCAGCATTCTGGCTCATCTTGCATATTCAAAATGCTGTCTGCAACTGCTGATGCATACAATCGATGTCATTTTCCTTGAGGCAAGGGAGTTAACTGACTGTAAAGGTCCAGTTTCCATCCTTGTCAAACTAGGCTGGAATTATGAAGTTATATTTTGGCTGGACTAACGAGTCTATGCATAGTCCAATCAAAATCACGTAACAAAGTTGACATCCGGTTTGTAAAATGCTGTGCAGATTTCGGTCGATAACAGGATTTGCAAAGGATGTCTGCCGCCAACTCCGCATCAACAGACATTTTCCAAAAAAAAATCAAGTTTTTTTAATCAAGGTGCTCACATGATTTGATGCACTTTGCAAAGTAATACCCGTTTTATTAAAATATAGATCTTGATTATCGATCAGATTGTCCTGACTGAGCACCGCCATTTTGTTTAAAGCAAATGCAAGTGATATCAGAAGTGGAATCTGATTGGTCAACAGTAGTGACATGGAAGGGACATAACTTGTAATGGTCAGTGGTGGCGCTATGATGGAGCCCAGAAATTCTAGCCTTGTTAGGCAAGGGTGGAAACTGGACTTTTACAGTCAGTTCGCTCCCTTGCCACGGGAAGATGATGGATGTTCGCAGTAGCCAGGTCTTGATTTTGTTTGTTTTTTCACCCATGTCTAGCTGATACATTTTGTTAATCTTGTCAAAAAAGAAATTAATTTACATCAAAATCTGAGCAGTAATCACCATTATTAACATTAATCATTATCAATATACAATACCTCTACCCACACTCAGATAACAGTGTCAGTATGTGAGTTTGTTGTTTCTGACGAGGGGCACTCATAACAGTGCCGTAGCCAACCCCCCCCTAGATTTTTTTTTATAGAAAACAGTTTTATTTGAATCAAGTTGGGGACAAGTGATACTTGTACAAAGATTGCCCCCACCCCCCTGTCGAAAAAAGTTAACTACAGACTTGCATAAGTAGATATTCATTAAAACAACAGGTTTTACAAATACAGATAAATGTGGTGTACTGTTTTGTTTGTTTGTTTGTAGTTTAATGCGGCACTCGGCAATATTCCAGCCATATGACGGCGGTCTGTAAATAATCGAGTCTGGACCAGACAATCCAGTGATTGACATCATGAGCATCGATCCGTGCAATTGGGATCGTGCATCAACCAAGTCGGCGAGCCCTACCACCCAATCCTGTTAGTCGCCTCTTATGACAAGCATAGTCACCTTTTACGGCGAGCATGGTTGCTGAAGACCTATTCTACCCCCGAATCTTTGCGGGTCTGTGGTGTACTGACCTTTAGTGTGCTGTAGAGTTCTTCCTCGGTCAGGATGCCGTCAACACCCACAACAAACACATCATCCGATGCCAGATCCTGCAGACAAAACACAGACACACATGCAGCCATAACCATCATAAGCAAGTTTGGTTTTATAAGTTAAATATGAAATTATTATTGAATTCTTAAACATTTACATTAATGTTCGCAATTCCATCTTTGATAATCAGTAGCCAGTACGGGGATTTACAAGCTGAATATTCTTGTACACTCTGTCTATGTTTATTGCTTTGCTTTGTTTGTTGTTTAACGCCGCACTAAGCAATATTCCAGCTATATGACGGTGATCTGTAAATAATCAAGTCTGGACCAGGCAATCTAGTGATTGACATCATGAGCATCGATCCATGCAATTGGAATACGATGACATGCATAAACCAAGTCAGCGAGCCTGACCGCCAAATCCCGTTAGTCGCCTCTAACGACAACCACGTCAGTATTTTAACCGAAGCTACCGGTAGTCGGGCTGCACTGTCTCACCATGGCCTGTAGGAAGGCCCACTTGTCCTGCAGCAGCTGTGGGGTGTTGTAGTCGAGTTGTTTTGCCGCGTCCAGCACCAGTCTCAGAGGGATGTCGACCTGTACGGAGAGGAGGAGACCGTGTAAAAGTAACTGGAAGGTAGTTTATCACATCATCAGCTCAATGGTGAGGCGGGATGAGGCTTAATGTCATGTACACGTTCATGCATGTGTGTGTATGCGGCTGTGGCCAGACTAATACCGGTTTTATAGTGAGTGAGTTTGATTTTACGCCGCTTTTAGCAATATTCCAGCAATATCACAGCGAGGAACACCAGAAATGGACTTCACACATTGTACCCATGTTGAGCATTGAACCCAGGTTTTCGGCGTGACGAGCGTACGCTTAAACCACTAGGCTACCCGACCACCCCCGATTTCATAGACCTAGCTCACTGAGATACCATGCTGCAGATAAAATGGATCCCCTACTCAGACACAGTATACGGACTCCTAGCCAGCCAGTCCTTGCTCTATTCCCTTCATACCGAATGCAAGGCAGGGTAAAAACAAGCAACATCTCTTAATGTTGTCCAAATCACATGGCTTTACCTCGACTGCAAATGGATGCAATGCTGTAGAGTATACTCTCCATCTTATGTAAAAGGCAAGGCAGCCTGTTCGAAGATATTAAACACTGGGAATCAAATGAGCTGATGTACCTATGGCATTTCAAACCTGCATCCTTATAATATATAGTAAGCTGGGATTACACCCATGACCAGCTGATCCATACACGTAATAGTTTACATACCGTATTCAACGTAATAAGCACCCGGGGCACTCTCAAAATTAGAAATAGGAGGCTCTTATTAGAATATAAATTGGTGAGAGAAAAAGCAGAGTTGAAAGATTGTAAATTTTGTAGTTTATGCTGACAGTCTGAAATCATACAAAAGAAAAGTATGTGCGTATCATACACGACAGATTTATTTTCCAGAATTTAATTGCCCATAATTAAGGGTACATATAACACATGAACAAATAAGTCTTGTGTACATTGATCAATCGGAAGGGGTGCTAATTGGGATTGTTCACTAGCCAATACATTAGCAAATATCACCGTGGGTGCTTATTAGAACGGGACACTTATTACGTCGAATACGGTACTCATAATTATTCATCCTAAAGATCAAAATCAAAAGTCAACTGTAAGGCTTGAACAGGGTGGCAAGAAGATGTCAGTCAAGAGATAAAATGAAATGGTGTTTAATATCCGTTCAAGATTATTGCACTTATAACACAATGTGCATGTATGTGTGACTGCATGTACTAGTCCAGAATTAGCTGGGTGTTTTTAGTGCTCGCCCCCTGAGATACCATGCCGCAGTTCACGGATACCCCACTCGGACACTCCATACTGACTCCAAACTAAAAAATCCTTGTTTGATCCCCTTTATGCCATGCACCAGGCAGGGTACCAACAAGCACCATCTTTTAACAACTTTGGTACGATGGGCCGAGTATCGAACCACCGACCTTCCACGCATGGTTGGTTTTGTTTGTTGTTTTACGCCGCACTCAGCAATATTCCAGCTATATGACAGCGGTCTGTAAATAATCGAGTCTGGAGCAGACAATCCAATGATTGATATCATGAGCAAGACTTTGAAACTAGAGAGGATGTTATTATCAGTTACAGAGAAGTGTATGGTACTGACGGTGTCGTAGTGGTTGTTGGGATGGGGCTCAGCGAAGCCGTACATATGGAGAAGGTGCCAGTTGGCCACCTGACCATATGTGTTGAAGATCTCCTCACCCTGAAAAACATTTACAAACAAATGTCAGTGTGTGCCACAAACTGATTGGTTGAAAAAACGATTAAATGAAAACTAAGGCAATAAATCTTCTAGGTATATATTCTCTCCACAATTTGAAATGTTTTTTTTTGTGAATACCTTATTTGTTATTCATACAGTTTGGTTAATTTTAAAAACAATAACAGAAAATTTCTGTTCCAGCCTTTTTCTCTCCATTCTGCTTACCAGGACATCAATAATACCTCAAAGATGTTCCGCATCAGTTTAAACCAAATTCATTCCTACCAAACTATAAGTTTACCTTTTTGATATCACTTATAGCAACCATCTTTAAGCAGTCCTTCTCAAACTCCAGATTTGCATTATTCTTGGCCACATGATTCAAGATGTCCGCCAGGGGCACCATCATGGGAGGGGAGGTAACTGTGTCAGCTTCATCTTCCTCTTCACCATCCATTTTGACAGGCTCTGTGAAACTGTAGGCCATTACAAATGCCACAATCTTCTTGTAGAACTCAATATCATCATATAATGGCCTGCAAAGAGACAGTCATGAAGGTGAGGTGAGGTGAAATGGGGTTAACGTCACGTCCAAGATTAATGCACTTATATAGCGACATACGTGTGTGTGTGTGAGTGTGACTGCTTGTATTAGTCCGGACTGATGCCAATTTATAGTGCTAGCTCACTGAGATACAATGCTGCAGTTTAACATGACACAGTATTCTGACTCCGAGCCAACCAGTCCTTGTTTTAGCCCCTTAATGCCGACCACCAGACAGGGTAACAACAAATACCATCAATCTTTGAACGTCTTTTGGTAAGACGTGGCCCGGGATCGCACCCCAGACCTTCCGCTCTCCGAGCAGACGCTCTACTACTAGACCACGGAGGCGGTCCAGAAAGTCATCATAGTTACGTGACTGTAAAATGTAATATACTCAGATATCTACTTTTATCATATAATGGGTAGGTTTCTCGGAAGGATAAAGCCAACAGATAAAAACGATATCCGTTGGGGTCATATGTGGATAGAGATGCAAATATCAAAGGTCAAGTAGGGACTACTTTCACTGTTTATAAACAAACATGGCGTTGCCCTTGTCATTCGGCGATCGAGTCAGAATTAACCATCGGGAATCTGGATAAACTACAGGGATAATTGCTATCATTATCAAAAGAACAGTCTAATATACTGAAAATCTGTGTCTAACGTAGCTAAGGCATTTTATAAGTTTTGGTAACTTTGGAGATATAAATTTCGAAACAATTTGGCGAGGGCACGAGGCCTAGCCAAGCAGGATCAGTAGCCATATCTGTGCTTGTAGACCTCTGCGCCTTGAAACCTCCTCCACAAATTAAAATAGTTGGATTTGGCGGAAATATGTTTGAATTGTTACCTTGTTTCGTTTTGTCGCTGTGTGTACATCTGACTACACTTCTTATCGTTATGATAGGACAGACCGACTGTCAACAACGTCTGACCGTGGCCGTGACGTCTAATAGACTAGGGTTAGAGTAGCTTCCCTTGGACAAAGGGCAGTTACTCTAACGGACAGACCGATGGATTGCCGCGAAAGGCGCGCATTCCAGGAAAACTCGCAATGTTTCGGTAATGCTTGTGAGAGAGGGAAAGCGATTTTGAAGCACAGAATTAAAGAATGACATAGACTCGCTAAATACAATGTTTATTCCTAATGCAGGATATTTACCATCCCCAAACACACTCGCGTGATAACCTCTATATATTGAATATATCAATCCCTCCTTAAAACCATCCTCCTTATCTCCATCCTATATATTTTTAATGAAATCGTTCAAGGAATTATTAGATTATTATTAGATTTTAATTCTTTACACTTCATTTATTCTATATCTGTTACAGTTATACATAATATTTCACTGGGAAAACGGGACACAAAACCTAAGAAGTATCTTTTTGACCTACCCGAACACATCCTTGTGCTTCTGGATGAAAGGTTGTACAAGCTTCTTGAAGTCGTGTGTTATGTTGACAAGGTCACGATCAACAGCCTCAATCACGCCGGTTCCTTTCAGCAGCTCCTCGCGCTCGGATCTTCAAAAATGATTGATAACATATAAACATATGATAAACATAAATATATAACAGCCTCTGTGTACACAATGTATGCTTGAAGCGTTGCATTATTATTATTAGCTTACATCAATAGTTTAGTTTGCACTGAATCTTTTATTGTGCACTCTGCCTGTGGGGCAACAGACGGTTGACAGTCACTTTATCATCGCATCCTACCGGGTACCCATCTACTGCTGGGTGGTCATTGTTATTTTGACCCTTGCTACTTGCAACAGTTTTTGTTGTCTGGCCAAAGAGTAGGAGTGAGTGAGTTGGGTTTAATGCCGCTTTTAAAAGTATTCCAGTTATATCACGGCGTGTCAGCTTAATGTGGGAGGAAAGCCCGAAGTGATGCAGGTCTCAGACGTTTACCATTTCGGTGAAACCCATAAGCACGGGTATGGTGCTGACAAACCTAGAAACATAATCAGGGGCGAACTGGGATTCGAACCCACAATGATAGGTTTTTGGCGAAGCCAAGGGACGCAACTCTGCACAGCGAATCGTGGCGCCTTAGACGACTGGGCCACTCGTGCCCCTCAAAGAGTAGGAACGTAGCTTTGCATGTACATGATAGTACATGGTAGCATTTATGTTTATCACAAGTAAAATCCTAGATATTTTTTATATTTGTAAACTTATCCTGCATTACTCCTTAATGATTGATAACACTTAAAAACTTATCACAGTGTTGCCCTATATTGCATTAGGTCCCTGACATACTCGGGTAAACCTGGTAACCAGCTCATCTTCAAAACCAAGGTTTTGAAGCTGTTCTCGTCCAAACCTAGGTTTCGACATGGGTCACTTCTAAACCTGCTTTGAGGTTTTATATTTCAATTGTAATACCAAGGTTTTATAAATGACGTTTTTTAAACTGGCTTCTTGACATGAACACAATATTGATTTTTGATAAGTTGAAAGTCACATTTTAGGGGGCATAAAAATGCTATGACATGAATCAAACCTGCAACCTCACATCGTATTAAGTTTCTAACCCACTGTTTTCCCACTGAGCCACCGGGGCAGGTGATGAGAAGTTATTCAATTTTACATGTCATGACTCCAGCTAGTCCATGCTGCACATGGGCTATCTCTCCCATCCCTTTGATCGGATTCCTTTTTATACCGTGACATGCTATTTTGGTTCACTATAAGGTATATTGATGTTTTGTTGATTTTGTGTGATATTTCTTGCATTTAGACGGTTCATAAGTTGGATAAAACACGCCTCACGTCCGCAGTTTTGGTTTAAGATATTTTAAACTTATACCAGGTGTATTATCTAGATCTGCATAGAGGCTGACATTCGGCCCCAAATCTGCAGCAAGTGACATTAAATAATCGCAATTCCTCAGAAAATAAAAAAACCTCAAATTTCAAACGATAGCACAATTATTAGTATTAGTATTCTTAGATAAATCCCCGTCTACACATGTATCCCTGTATACATGCTTTTAGGCCATGATGTTGTCAGAAGTGAGAAAGATACACACTTTGGCTCAAAATATGCCAACTTTAGAGAACTATAGCATTGGTGTATTCTATATGGATCATTATTGTAAATGGTGTATCGTATTCGACGTAATAAGCGCCCTGCTCTAATAAGTGCCAAGGCAATATAGGCTAATATATTGGCTAGTGAACAATCCCAATTGGCATCCTTTCCGATTGATCAATGTACACAAGACTTATTTGGCCGTGTATAATACGCACTTGTGTGTAATATGCTCCCTTAATTATGGGCAATTAAATTCTGGAAAAATATATCTGTCGTATATAAACACTTCAGGCTGTTAGCATAAATCACAAAATTTATCTTTCAACTCTGTTTTTTTCACCAAAATAATATTCGGATAAGAGCCCCCTCTTTCTAATTTTGAGAGCGCACTGAGCGCTTATTACATCAAATACGGTACTTGTCACCCGTCATAAGGAAAAAGGAAAATATCATCCCACTCTGACATGAGCATGATAAGTGTGATATGAAAGATTTGGTTTGGTTTGCTTGTTGTTTTACGCCGCACTCAGCAATATTACAGCTATATAATGGTGGTCTGTAAATAATCGAGTCTGGACCAGACAATCCAGTGATTGATATCATGAACATCGATCCATGCAATTGAGATCGATGACATGCATCAACCAAGTCAGCGAGCCTGACCACCCGATCCCATTAGTCGCCTTTTACGACAAACACAGTCGCCTTTCACGGCAAGCATGGGTTGCTGAAGATCTATTTTACCCCGGATCTTCACAGCATGAGCATGATAAGTGTGATATGAAAGAAGACATACTGAGTCCAGAACATGGGGAGAGTGAGCTCTTTGAAGTCGGGGCAGACATCCAGGTACGTCCTCCATCTTGACTGCGGGTTGTTGTATTCGTACATCAGTGTAATCAGAAGGGGAATCCAGCCACTGGAGCTCTGCAGCTCCGCCGACCCTGAAACACACACGTCATGTCTGTGTAGCGGCCATAAAATTTCCGAGTCCCGTGATGGGATTCGAACCATGGACCTTCTGATCAGAGGTCGGACGCCTTGTCCACATGACCAAAGAGGTTAACCCTGTCAGCAAGCTGACAAGGTAAGGATGTCATCTGTGGTATGACTCCACGCCCTGCTACATCTGCATGAAAATAAGTGATGGGTATTGGCCAGGCATTTGTTTTTAACCTATCATGATTCATGTATTGTGATAATTACCACAATATATTGTACACATTTTTTCATCTGTAATTTTGTATGAATTTGTTTCATTTTATCTATCGCAGTAACCCAACATTAATTTCAGAATTCTTTCATAATTTCATTTCTGCTTGTCACTTATGTAAACTTAGCCAACAATGAAATATTTTTTATAAGACAGTACACAGCATTTTCCAAAAATATTTTCATACGTATTCATTAGCATTTCAAATTGTGGTCGCACACACAGTGCACACCTAATGAAAATAAATCAATAAACAATTCCTGACTTGAAACATCAATGAAGACAGTTTCATTTTCAACTACACAAGGTGTTTCCTTGGGAATAACATTACCAAGTGTGTTATGAACATGTTCCAATTTGCAATAGAGCCCTGGAATAGATAGATTCCTGCTGATCTTTTGGTATGTAGCAACAGTTCCTGTTGGCTACTTGATATTTATATAGTCTGATGAATCTGATCGCCTAAACATAACTTTTATTTTTGGGCCATTTCAGGGATGGAAATTAGCACTAGCCCAGTTGCCTGTTTGTTTGTTTGTTTTAGGCTTAGAAGACTTAGATGTATAAATTGCTGTACGTAATCACTATTCAAGGTAGCAGACATGGTTTCAATTTCAATCCCTGTAATGCTCAGTGTTTGAATAAATTAATTATGTAAATTCCATTCATCATGAAAAAGCTAGTTACTGCTTCCTTTGATGCTGCAAACAGCTTTTTGAATTGTGTCTTGCAATCAATAATATATAATGTGCTAAAAACTATCAAATGTACACATTGCTTCATTACCTTCTTCCAACAATTTGGCAATGCCACATGTGCTTGGTGTCAATAACATTTTTCTTGGGATGACGAACAGTGTCTCTCCCTTCTCAATGTCAGCTACAGCAACCATCCCATTTTGTGCACATGATCCCTCCTTGCCAACTTTCACCTACAACCATATAAAAAAATGATACGACATCAAAAACAACAATTCTACTATAAACGAATAATATATCCAGAAAGTCCCAAACTAAATGATATCATATATAGTCTTAAAATTATGGGAAAATACACACTTGTGTTCATTTCGTACACTGATGATCTAAAACCTTTGTCTGGTTGAACGATTGACATAAAATCAATATATCGACAAATTCACATAATATCTCACAACAACGTAACAAAACAAAATTGGCCATTCCTATTGAAAGTTCAATATCGATTTATCAATTTGACTTTGAAAACGAAGCAACAGTTGATCAAATACTGCCTGAATGAATCGGGGAAATTTGAATATCATTTGTTTACTTTGTCCTAACAATGGAAATGATGCAAACAGCACTGCGCGATAATCTGTGCATATTTTTTCACCTTTTTCGAGACACAAAATCCGTTGTCATCACACCACTTTAGAAATAACTGTAGTTTTCCACTTTGGGCGGACTCTGTGGATGTTTTGGCCGGTACTTCACCTTCGTCCTCACCCACGTGTTTCCTGGTCGCCATGTTTTGATTTATTACATTCGGTACGCACGCAGTTACCTCCCTTGTTATGTCAAAAAAGCGAGCTCCACCCCAACGCGATATGGTCGTATCTAGCTTTCTATAGGCGAGAGATATCGCTGTAAGGAGCCTGTTTTAGGAGGCGGCAATAGAACATTGCTTGTACAGGTTCGACTTGCTTCCGGATCCGCGGCGACAGCTTTGTCTAAAGTTGGTGTTTGTTTTGGTCATCTGTTTTTGTGTCTCTGTCATTGACAACAACTGTCATTAGGTGAGACCTTACTAGACGAATGCCTTAGTATATGGGGGATATAACGATATACGACAGTGCGATTTCCGGATCTTTTTTAGTTGTTTTTTTAATGAATTATGCGAATTATATTTACCAATTTTCAGCTGATTACAACTGTCATAATATGGTCGCAGGGTGAACCGACCTTTGACAAAATGGCCTTTTTCGGCCTCTTCTTTATTGCCGAAATGACCCAGTTGAAAGAAACTACAATGAATACAATAGAATTAAAAAGCATGCATTTAAGATATAAAGTGACAAGTTTAAAAAACATGACCATGTAACTATAATAATAATAACAAACAAACTCGGACGAGTTATTATTATAAGTTACATGGTCCTGTGGTTTAACATCATCACTCAATATTTCAATCATCAATAATTAGTTGCACAATAGTGAGCGAGTGAGTTTGGTTTTACGCCGCTTTTAACAGTATTCCAGTTATATCACGGCGTGTCAGCTTAATGTGGGAGGAAAGCCTGAAGTGATGCAGGTCTGAGATGTTTACCACTTTGGTGAAACCCACGGGCACAGGTATGGTGCTGACAAACCTAGAAACATAATCGGGGCGAACCGGTATTCGAACCCTGAAATCATAGGTTTCTGGCGTGCCCAAGGGACGCAACTCTGCACAGCAAATCGCGGTGCCTTAGACGACTGGGCCACCCGTGCCCCCTTTAGAATCAGCCTCAGAACATCCGTGAACTTGAAACTGTCTTGTTTGCAGAATGGAATAACAATAATATGTTTACTCTGTTGACTGGCATTAAGAAAGTTCAAAGGCACTAAAATAATTGAACCAACAACAGCTAGTTCACTGATTGGTATTCTGAGAAGGTGTCAACAAGCTTGACACGAGTGGGTAGAACTCTTGACCCCAGCAGTGATAACCCACCGGACGCCCATTGTGTAATTCCTATTTTTAATTGACATTGTTATATACTTTATACAACTGCTGCTCAATAAACCATGTTTGCGTTTATATTCAAGGTGGTATTTCTGCTATCCAAAGTGTGCTGTAAGGCCTTCTTATTGTTGATAGTCTTTTTGGAGACATAAATGCGAAATTTATTAATGCGAGCAAAGACCATTCGCATTTTTCGCATTTAACTCACGCTCGCATTAATTTCAAAATTTACAGTATACTAATAAATTGTTTTGTACAATTTCAGCTTGAACTAAAAGAGCAAAAAATCGCGAGTGCCCTTGTAGGGTATGGAGGACATGTTGAAGAAGGAGCTGGCCACCTCTGTGCTGAAGAATACAGGGCGGGGTGGGGGAGGATGCGTCAATCAGGGCGTGGCATATGAGACTGATCAGGGTCTGGTCTTCGTCAAGATGAACAGTAATTCAGGGGTGATTAAACAATGTAATTCCTTGTTTAACCTACTGTGAAAATGAGGTCCAAGGTGGCAAGATATTTATGAAATAAATGCTGAGTGGGAGTTGTTTATCGTACAATGAAACACTGCAGGGAGAATAAACCATAAGCAGCCCTGAGTGGTTTATTCTCACTGCAGTGTTTTATTGTACACAATGGGTCACACCTGTTGGGGAGGTCACACCCATGGGGCAGGTAACACCCATTGGGGAGGTCACACCCATGGGGCAGATCATTCCCCTTGGGCAGATCACAACCCTTGGGCCGGTCACTACCATTGGGCAGGTCACTACCATTGGGCAGATCACTCCCCTTGGGCAGATCACAACCATTGGGCAGCTCACTACCCTTGGGCAGATCACTCCCCTTGGGCAGATCACTACCATTGGGCAGGTCACTACCATTGGGCAGATCACTCCCCTTGGGCCGGTCACTACCATTGGGCAGATCACTACCATTGGGTATGTCACTAACATTGGGCAGATCACTACCACTGGGCATGTCACAACCATTGGGCAGATCACTCCCCTTGGGCACATCACTCCCATTGGGCAGATCACTCCCATTGGGCAGATCACTCCCCTTGGGCAGATCACAACCATTGGGCAGATCACTACCATTGGGCAGATCACTACCATTGGGCATGTCACTAACATTGGGCAGATCACAACCATTGGGCAGGTCACTACTATTGGGCAGGTCACTATATTTGATAGGTCACTACCATTTGGCAGATCACTCCATTGGAAGGTCACAACCATTGGGCAGATCACTCAATTGGGCAGGTCACAACCATTGGGCAGATCACTACCATTGGGCAGATCACTCCCCTTGGGCAGATCACTACCATGGGGCAGGTCACTACCATTGGGCAGATCACAACCCTTGGGCAGATCACAACCATTGGGCAGGTCACTACTATTGGGCAGGTCACTATATTTGATAGGTCACTACCATTTGGCAGATCACTCCATTGGAAGGTCACAACCATTGGGCAGATCACTCAATTGGGCAGGTCACTACAATTGGGCAGATCACTCTATTTTATAGGTCACTACCATTGGGCAGGTCACAACCATTGGGCAGATCACTCAATTGGGCAGGTCACTACCATTGGGCAGATCACTCTATTTGATAGGTCACTACCATTGGGCAGGTCACAACCATTGGGCAGATCACTCAATTGGGCAGGTCACAACCATTGGGCAGATCACTACCATTGGGCAGGTCACAACCATTGGGCAGATCACTCAATTGGGCAGATCACTCTTTTTGATAGGTCACTACCATTTGGCAGATCACTCCATTGGAAGGTCACAACCATTGGGCAGATCACTCAATTGGGCAGGTCACTACCATTGGGCAGATCACTCTATTTGATAGGTCACTACCATTGGGCAGGTCACAACCATTGGGCAGATCACTCAATTGGGCAGGTCACTACCATTGGGCAGATCACTCTATTTGATAGGTCACTACCATTGGGCAGATCACTACCATTGGGCAGATCACTCAATTGGGCAGGTCACTACCATTGGGCAGATCACTACCATTGGGCAGGTCACAACCATTGGGCAGATCACTCAATTGGGCAGGTCACAACCATTGGGCAGATCACTACCATTAAGCAGGTCACAACCATTGGGCAGATCACTCAATTGGGCAGATCACTCTTTTTGATAGGTCACTACCATTTGGCAGGTCACTACTATTGGTCAGGTCACTCCCCTTGGGCAGATCACTACCATTGGGCAGATCACAACCATTGGGCAGATCACAATCATCGGGCAGATCACAACCATTGGGCAGGTCACTCCATTGGGCAGATCACTCCATTGGGCAGATCACTACCATTGGGCAGATCACAACCATTGGGCAGATCACTCCATTGGGCAGATCACTCCATTGGGCAGATCACTCCAGTTGGGCAGATCACTACCATTGGGAAGATCACTCCATTGGGCAGATCACTCCATTGGGCAGATCACTCCATTGGGCAGATCACTCACACATATACACATTACATCTGTCACATATGAGACTGCAGTTAGTGAGTCACTTCACGGTCTATCAGTCATAGGCCTCCAGGTGCAATTTTCCGGCACATTTGATGCATGTCTGAATGTTTGTTCCCAGTCTCTCATGTCTCAGACAGTCTTTCAGTCTCACTTTCTCCTCATGTGACACTTTGCTGTTCCAGGCACGGAAGATGTTTGATGGAGAGTTTGCGAGTCTTGTAGCCCTGCACACAGCGGATGAAGTGAGAGTACCAAAACCCATCAAGGTAGGATTTGTTTGTTTGTTTGTTTGTTGTTTAATGCCGTGCTCAGCAATATTCCAGCTACATCATGAGCATCGATCTGCGCAATTGGGATCGAAAACATGCATCAACCAAGTCAGCGAGTCTGACCACCCGATCCAAAATACAGCCTATGATCTAGGTGGCACTGTCGTACAAATACTGCCCAACTCTCCTACACAGACCTCGCACAGTCACTGAGCTCGACTTCTTAGGTTTCTCTGCCTCCTCAGGAAGAAACTCTTTCCCAGATATGATACAAAGAAAGGAAAAGTTTTTCCAAAATGTATGAGTGTGTTTGTTCTATGTTCATGATGTTAGTCCATGTTGCTGTGTTTTAGGTGCTGACGAACCCTGAGGGCGGCGCATTGTTGGTCATGGAGTATCTGGACATGCGGAGTCTCTCCTCCCACTCTGCCGCACTCGGTCAACAGCTAGCTAGGTATGTCTTGGACAGTCTCTCTCTCTCCTCCCACTCCACGGCGCTCGGCCAACAGCTAGCTAGGTATGTCTTGGACAGTCTCTCTCTCCTCCCACTCCGCGCTGCTCGGCCAACAACTAGCTAGGTATGTCTTGGACAGTCTCTCTCTCCTCCCACTCCGCGGTGCTCGGCCAACAACTAGCTAGGTATGTCTTGGACAGTCTCTCTCTCTCTCTCCTCCCACTCCGCCACACTCGGCCAACAGCTAGCTACGTATGTCTTTGACAGGCTCTCTCTCTCCTCCCACTCCGCGCTGCTCGGCCAACAACTAGCTAGGTATGTCTTGGACAGTCTCTCTCTCCTCCCACTCCACGCTGCTCGGCCAACAACTAGCTAGGTATGTCTTGGACAGTCTCTCTCTCTCCTCCCACTCCGCGGTGCTCGGCCAACAACTAGCTAGGTATGTCTTGGACAGTCTCTCTCTCCTCCCACTCCGCGGTGCTTGGCCAACAACTAGCTAGGTATATCTTGACAGTCTATCTCTCTCTCCTCCCACTCCGCGGTGCTCGGCCAACAACTAGCTAGGTATGTCTTGGACAGTCTCTCTCTCTCTCCTCCCACTCCGCGGTGCTCGGCCAACAACTAGCTAGGTATGTCTTGGACAGTCTCTCTCTCTCCTCCCACTCCGCCACACTCGGCCAACAGCTAGCTACGTATGTCTTGGACTGTCTCTCTCCCCCCACTCCGCGGTGCTCGGCCAACAACTAGCTAGGTATGTCTTTGACAGGCTCTCTCTCTCCCCCCACTCCGCGGTGCTCGGCCAACAACTAGCTAGGTATGTCTTGGACAGTCTCTCTCTCTCTCCTTGCACTCCGCCACACTCGGCCAACAGCTAGCTACGTATGTCTTTGACAGGCTCTCTCTCTCCTCCCACTCCGCCGCACTCGGTCAACAGCTAGCTAGGTATGACTTGCACAGTCTCTCTCTCTCCTCCCACTCCACGGCGCTCGGCCAACAGCTAGCTAGGTATGTCTTGGACAGTCTCTCTCTCCTCCCACTCCGCGCTGCTCGGCCAACAACTAGCTAGGTATGTCTTGGACAGTTTCTCTCTCCTCCCACTCCGCGGTGCTCGGCCAACAACTAGCTAGGTATGTCTTGGACAGTCTCTCTCTCCTCCCACTCCGCGCTGCTCGGCCAACAACTAGCTAGGTATGTCTTGGACAGTCTCTCTCTCCTCCCACTCCACGCTGCTCGGCCAACAACTAGCTAGGTATGTCTTGGACAGCCTCTCTCTCTCTCCTCCCACTCCGCGGTGCTCGGCCAACAACTAGCTAGGTATGTCTTGGACAGTCTCTCTCTCCTCCCACTCCGCGGTGCTTGGCCAACAACTAGCTAGGTATATCTTGACAGTCTATCTCTCTCTCCTCCCACTCCGCGGTGCTCGGCCAACAACTAGCTAGGTATGTCTTGGACAGTCTCTCTCTCTCTCCTCCCACTCCGCGGTGCTCGGCCAACAGCTAGCTAGGTTTGTCTTGGACAGTCTCTCTCTCTCACCTCCCACTCCGCCACGCTCGGCCAACAACTAGCTAGGTTTGTCTTGGACAGTCTCTCTCTCTCTCTCTCTCTCTCTCTCTCTCTCTCTCTCTCTCTCTCTCTCTCTCCCCCCACTCCGCGGTGCTCAGCCAACAACTAGCTAGGTATGTCTTGGACAGTCTCTCTCATTCCAAGTGGCTCGGCAAACAGCTAGATTGGTATTATTTTGAGCTTTTAAACATTATGAAAAATATTTAATAGTTAATTTCACACCATATCTTCATGTGCCACCATAGCTGAGGTTGATAATTACACGTCCCCAAATCAAACGATGTGGGTTCCAACCCCACTGTTTTTGGAAAGAAATTGAATTTATTCACTTCTCAATAAATGCCCAAAATAGTTCTGTCTATTCCAAGTGAAAATTAATTCAAACGTTGTTTCAAGATAATGTATAGTTGGCAAACAACTCTCCATTCCTGAAAAATAATGGACCACTCAGACAATAGAATGACGTCACAGATGTGTTTTGATATGTACACAAACAATTGGTTTACCTTGATACGAAATAAAATATTGATGCACATGATGAATGCCGAGGATGTTCTACATGTCTGTATGCTGTTCCAGGCTTCACCAACAGAATGCTGGGATAGGTCAGCGGATGCTAAAGGAACAGCAATCTGTGCACAAAAACTCGGATCTCAATTACGTGGACAAGTTCGGGTTTGATGTGGAGACCTGTTGCGGGTATCTTCCTCAAAGTAACGCTTGGACAGATAGCTGGGTGGTGAGTAGTGCTTGGACAGACACCTAGGTGGTAAATAAGACTTGGACAGACACCTAGATGGTATATAACATGTGGACAGACACCTAGGTGGTAAATAACATATGGACAGACACCTACGTGGTAAATAACATATGGACAGACACCTACGTGGTAAATAACATGTGGACAGACACCTAGATTGTTAATAACACATGGACAGACACCTAGATAGTAAATAACATGTGGACAGACACCTAGATGGTAAATAACACATGGACAGACACCTAGATGGTAAATAACATGTGAACAGACACCTAGATGGTAAATAACACGTGGACAGACACCTAGATGGTTATTAACATGTGGACGGACACATAGATGGTAAATAACACGTGGACAGACACCTAGATGGTAAATAACACATGGACAGACACCTAGATGGTATATAACATGTGGACAGACACCTAGGTGGTAAATAACACATGGACAGACACCTAGGTGGTATATAACATGTGGACAGACATCTAGGTGGTAAATAACACATGGACAGACACCTAGATGGTAAATAACATGTGGACAGACACCTAGATGGTATATAACATGTGGACAGACACCTAGATGGTATATAACATGTGGACAGACACCTAGGTGGTATATAACATGTGGACAGACACCTAGGTGGTAAATAACACATGGACAGACACCTAGATGGTATATAACATGTGGACAGACATCTAGGTGGTAAATAACACATGGACAGACACCTAGATGGTATATAACATGTGGACAGACACCTAGGTGGTAAATAACACATGGACAGACGCCTAGATCGTAAATAACACATAGACAGACACCTAGATGGTAAATTACACATGGACAGACACCTAGATGGTAAATAACACGTGGACAGACACCTAGGTGGTAAATAACCCTTGGACAGTCAGCTGTGTGGTTACTCTTGATATGTATATCCCAAAGATGATGAGGGTCTTTCGTAGAGACATCCAGACACAGACACTGTCTACTTTGTCTTATTGATCTCACATTGTAAACATTGTAAAATTAGGGACTGATTTAAATACTGTAAATGTTGATATTAACGCGAGTGTGAATTAAATGCGAAAAATGCAAGTGGTCTTTGCTCGCATTGTTAAACATCGCATTTATATTAACAATAAGACATTTTGGATAGCAGAAATACCAACTTAGACATACGCTAATATCTAATGATTAATGTAAAGTTGGATTAAGGTGAGGATTCTCCTGTAAACCTGACAGAGGACATTTTGTTTAGATATAAATCCACTGATGCTTGAGAGGAGGGGGTGTCGCATTCATATTGAGTCGCATTTTTGGCTAGGGGCCAGCGGTCGCATTCTTTTGGAGACGCATTAATTTCACGTTTTACAGTATGCCTTTAATGTCGAATCTAATTTCATTTTATTTACTTTCAGCAATTTTATGCCCAAAAAATTGAAGAACAAATCCAGATGCTTGAATCTGAGGTGAGACCTGCTACATCACTGATAGTATTGAGTGAGAGAGGGAGAGATACGTATCTGAACACTTGCAAATTTAATGATAACACTTTTTATGGAGGAATTTATGTTTGTTCATGTATGCCTTATTAAATAACCATGGTAACTATTTGCCGATTGATTGTTTTCAGTACAGAGACAAAGGCGCTCGGGAACTGTGGTCACAGATTCTTCCCAGCTTGTCGAAGCTGTTTGATGGCCTTGACATTCAACCAGCTTTGCTACACGGAGACCTGTGGGGTGGGAATGTTGGACAGCTGTCGGACAGACCAGGTACTCCTTATTACTAACAGTGATCCACCCATGTGTGTTGAGTGTGTATTAGTTTTAGGATTAAGTTGACAGGCATCAGCGTCTCTGTTGTTGATAATCATCACATTCGAGATCATATACTACTCAAAACAAGTTAAGGACCATGTGCACTAGTAGTGGGACGATTCACCAATGCATCGGTGGATCGCCATTTTTTACTTCTCGATTCAAGTATCGATCACAGTCGCACACTAAGTAAATAGAATTAGACAAAATGCATCGATTTGATGCTTAAAAGGTGCGATTTTAGGTAAGAAACAGATTACTGTACTCGTACCTGTCATATTCCATTAAATATTTTATCTTAAATCAACTCGTAAGATAAATTGACAGACATTCATGTAGTAATCTCTACTTGTTTTTTATGTGTCAGTAAGCCAGCTCATTTGAAGTGGATGCAGTGAAAACACACTGGGCCCACTTGCACAAAGCTATAGCGCTAAGATGACCGCAACTCCCATACTTTAACATAGGCTTAAGATAATGATAACGCTAAGATTGCTTTGTGCAAGTGGGCCCTGGTCTTAGCATGCATCTGAATTGAAAGTCATGGTCCTCAGAGAACACCTTGTTGGATATGAGTCTGCTTTGTTGTATTTGTTATACAATATTACCAATATATTCACGGATTTATCGACGCTTCCAAACTGTGTGCTTGGCAGTCCAATTGGGAAACAAATGATTTTTTTATAGTTCTTTTTTTTTTAGTTTCAATGGTATTTTAACATTGTACTTGGACATTGCATTCAATGCATTAATGTAACATTAAGCATTAAACAAGCTGTTCTCATTCAGAACTGGGGCCACGGGTGGCCCAGTCGTCTAAGGCGCCAGGATTCACTGTGCAGAGTTGCGTCCCTTGGACACGCCAGAAACCTATGCTTGTGGGTTTGAATCCCGGTTCGCCCTGATTATGTTTATAGGTTTGTCAGTACCATACCCGTGGTCGTGGGTTTCACCGAAGTGGTAAACATCTGAGACCTGCATCACTTCGGGCTTTCCTCCCACATTAAGCTGACACGCCGTGATATACAGTCGTGCCTCGTTTATACGGACACTTGCGTCATTTCACAATTCGTCCGTATAAACGAATTTCCGTATAACTGAAACCAGCTTCTTACTGGAAGAGTTACTTCCCTTCAATTATGTAAAATACACAAGGTAATCTTAATCCCTAGATATAAAACAATTCCTCTTAATGTTCTCGTAATACGTAATCAAGGTCAACTTTGACCTCTGACCTCCACAGACGCCATATTTATCGAAGGGGATTACATGTACAATAAACAAGCTCGTCTCAAACGTAACTCAGTGTCACTTGGTTAATTGACTTCTCACGAATCAAAGGATTTTCACCAGCGGAAGTGTATTGTCCGGATAAGTGAGACAATTTTGAGTGCATTTCAGTGTTTTGTGTATGAAAATGACCGTCCGGTTCCGGAAACTGAATTTCCGGATATACGGGTAAATTTGTATAGTAATTATTTCGTTTTGAATGAAAATCGTCCGGGAACCGAGGTTTCCGGATATCTGAAGTCCGTATAAGCGGGGCACGACTGTAACTGGAATACTGTTAAAAGCGGCGTTAAACCCAACTCACTCACTCACTCATTTGGTACTTTTTACTGACATAAGTTGCAGACTTGGGACCAAATACTGGCCTCCGAGCATGTCTTGATAAGTGCCTAAACGTGTGCTTTACCTTCAGTGATCTTCGACCCCTGCAGTTTCTATGGGCACGCTGAGTTTGACCTGGGAATATGCAACATGTTTGGTGGGTTTAACTCTGCATTCTTCAAGAACTACTTCAAGGTCCTGCCCAAACAGCCAGGCTATGAGACCCGACTCCAGCTGTATCTGCTCTTCCACAACCTCAACCACTGGTATGTTCACTTCCTTAACCTCAACCACTGGTACGTTCACTTCCTTAACCTCAACCACTGGTACGTTCACTTCCTTAACCTCAACCACTTGTATGTTCACTTTCTTAACCTCAACCACTTGTATGTTCACTTTCTTAACCTCAACCACTTGTATGTTCACTTTCTTAACCTCAACCACTGGTACTTTCACTTCCCTAACCTCAAGCAATGGTACTTTCACTTCCCTAACCTCAACCACTGGTATGTTCACTTCCTTAACCTCAACCACTGGTACTTTCACTTCCCTAACCTCAACCACTGGTATGTTCACTTCCTTAACCTCAACCACTGGTACATTCACTTCCACAACCTCAACCACTGGTACGTTCACTTCCCTAACCTCAAGCAATGGTACTTTCACTTCCCTAACCTCAACCACTGGTATGTTCACTTCCTTAACCTCAACCACTGGTACGTTCACTTCCTTAACCTCAACCACTGGTACGTTCACTTTCTTAACCTCAACCACTGGTACTTTCACTTCCACAACCTCAACCACTGGTACGTTCACTTCCTTAACCTCAACCACTGGTACGTTCACTTCCTTAACCTCAACCACTGGTACGTTCACTTTCTTAACCTCAACCACAGGTACTTTCACTTCCCTAACCTCAAGCAATGGTACTTTCACTTCCCTAACCTCAACCACTGGTGTGTTTACTTCCTTAACCTCAACCACTGGTATGTTCACTTTCTTAACCTCAACCACTGGTACGTTCACTTCCTTAACCTCAACCACTGGTACTTTCACTTCCACAACCTCAACCACTGGTACGTTCACATCCTTAACCTCAACCACTGGTGTGTTCACTTCCTTAAGCTCAACCACTGGTACTTTCACTTCCCTAACCTCAACCGCTGGTACTTTCACTTCCCTATCCTCAACCACTGGTACTTTCACTTTCTTAACCTCAACCACTGGTATGTTCACTTTCTTAACCTCAACCACTGGTACATTCACTTCCACAACCTCAACCACTGGTACTTTCACTTTCTTAACCTCAACCACTGGTATGTTCACTTTCTTAACCTCAACCACTGGTACATTCACTTCCACAACCTCAACCACTGGTACTTTCACTTTCTTAACCTCAACCACTGGTATGTTCACTTTCTTAACCTCAACCACTGGTATGTTCATTTCCCTAACCTCAACCGCTGGTACTTTCACTTCCCTAACCTCAACCACTGGTACTTTCACTTTCTTAACCTCAACCACTGGTACTTTCACTTCCCTAACCTCAACCGCTGGTACTTTCACTTCCCTAACCTCAACCACTGGTACTTTCACTTTCTTAACCTCAACCACTGGTATGTTCACTTTCTTAACCTCAACCACTGGTACATTCACTTCCACAACCTCAACCACTGGTACTTTCACTTTCTTAACCTCAACCACTGGTATGTTCACTTCCCTAACCTCAACCGCTGGTACTTTCACTTACCTAACCTCAACCACTGGTACTTTCACTTTCTTAACCTCAACCACTGGTACATTCACTTCCCTAACTTCAACCACTGGTACTTTCACTTTCTTAACCTCAAGCACTGGTACTTTCACTTTCTTAACCTCAACCACTGGTATGTTCACTTTCTTAACCTCAACCACTGGTACTTTCACTTCCCTAACCTCAACCACTGGTACTTTCACTTTCTTAACCTCAACTACTGGTATGTTCACTTTCTTAACCTCAACCACTGGTACATTCACTTCCACAACCTCAACCACTGGTACTTTCACTTCCCTAACCTCAAGCACTGGTATGTTCACTTCCCTAACCTCAAGCAATGGTACTTTCACATTCCTAACCTCAACCACTGGTACTTTCACTTCCCTAACCTCAACCACTGATACGTTCACTTCCCTAACCTCAAGCAATGGTACTTTCACTTCCACAACCTCAACCACTGGTACTTTCACTTCCCTAACCTCAAGCAATGGTACATTCACTTCCACAACCTCAACCACTGGTACTTTCACTTCCCTAACCTCAACCACTGGTACGTTCACTTCCACAACCTCAACCACTGGTACTTTCACTTCCACAACCTCAACCACTGGTACTTTCACTTCCCTAACCTCAACCACTGGTACGTTCACTTCCACAACCTCAACCACTGGTACTTTCACTTCCACAACCTCAACCACTGGTACGTTCACTTCCCTAACCTCAACCACTTGTATGTTCACTTCCCTAACCTCAACCACTTGTATGTTCACTTCCCTAACCTCAACCGCTGGTACTTTCACTTCCACAACCTCAACCACTGGTACGTTCACTTCCCTAACCTCAAGTACTGGTACGTTCACTTCCCTAACCTCAACTCCCACATTAAGCTGACACGCCGTGATGTAACTGGAATACTGTTAAAAGCGGCGCTAAACCCAACTCACTCACTCCCTAACCTCAAGCACTGGTACGTTCACTTCCCTAACCTCAACCACTGGTACGTTCACTTCCTTAACCTCAACCACTGGTACGTCCACTTCCTTAACCTCAACCACTGGTACGTTCACTTCCTCAACCTCAACCACTGGTACGTTCACTTCCTTAACCTCAAACACTGTTACGTTTACTTCCTTAACGTCAAACACTGGTACGTTCACTTCCTTAACCTCAAACACTGGTACGTTTACTTCCTTAACGTCAAACACTGGTACGTTCACTTCCTTAACCTCAACCACTGCTACGTTCACTTCCCTAACCTCCACCACATTCAAGATTCACAAGAATAAAAAAATATTCTAATAATTCCTTCAAATAATGCTGTGAGTGGTTTCAGTGCAATATAAATTTATTTTATTATTTGTTATAATTGTATTCAGCAAGATGAATTCTGACCTGGAACAATGTGTCATTTTAACTGCAAACATTTCTTTTTGTTTGGATGGGGTGGGGTGGATTTTTTTACATATAAGAAAGGGTATGTGTGGCCACCCGAGAACCCCTCTCCAAGATTTGCCTCTACTATTTTGTCTGTATATTATTTTCTCTGCAGGAATCATTTTGGAAGCACTTACAGAGGCTCTTCCATGGGAATACTCAAACACTTGGTCAAAGAGCTGAAGAAAAGTTGAGGTGCCATCGTGTCGACAAATACTACAGACTTATGTTTTTTTATGTTGAAGCATTAGTAATGAGGATTTTTTTATGGGGCATTAGTTTACTGATTTATTCTAGGAATCATTTAGTGGACTTGATAATATATTTAAACAGTCTCAAATGCCTACCTCCGTGCATTTTACATGACTTTTTTTATTTGATTTGATTGAAGAGAAAAAAATTATTAAAACATTAATTTAGTTTTGTTAAATGGTATTTTTTGTGTGTATGCTTTTATTAGTGTGGCTTACATGTATCTGTTTCACTATATACAAGGTATGAGTAACTAAATCCGTTTTCATATTTATTAAAAGACGAGTATAGTGAGCATTGCACTTCACAGATTTTAGTGCCTTAAGGCATGTTTAATCACTAATGCTTGACCAAAATAAAAAAATAAAAAAAGAGAATAGTGTAAAACAGATGATAAAACGTGATAGGCAAAATGATTGGAACACATCTACCACGGGGGTTAAAAGTGGCTACCTGATTTTGTCATGATTGAAAATTTTAACGACCAGTCTGCCCGTTTCCTGCTCAGATTTTTTAATCCCATTACAGGGTTTTTCTGTCTGCTCAGCCTTTCAATTACCATATCCACAACTTAGCCCAAAAATTAGTCTACTCAGGGGATTCATGTGTGATGTCTCCCAGAGATACGGCCAGGTGCAGTGTGTGTGTGTGTGTGTGTGTGTGTGTGTGTGTGTGTGTGCGTGTGTGCGTGTGTGCATGTGTGCGTGTCTGTGTGTATCTATGTTTGTCAGTTGTGTGTGTGTCTGTATCTGACTGTGGTGTGTCTGTGGAGTCAGTGTATGTCTGTAACTGTGTGGTGTGTGTGTGTGTGTATCTATGTTTGTCAGTTGTGTACGTGTGTGTTTGTCTGTATCTGACTGTGGTGTGTGTGTGGTGTTTCTGTGTCTGTGGAGTCAGTGTATGTCTGTAACTGTGTGGTGTGTGTGTGTGTGTATCTATGTTTGTCAGTTGTGTGTGTGTGTGTGTGCGTGCATGTGTTGGTATGATGTTTGTGTGTGTGTGTGTGTGTGTGTGTGTGTGGGGGGGGGGGGGGGGGTACGTTTGTATGTGTGCATCCATGATCTGTTTGTAACTCGTGTGTCACAAACATGCAGTATATATACATGAGCTGAACAGACAGCTCCTTAACTCCTGTCCACCCCTCTATTCACCCATGTAAGTATGAAACATCAGCACCAGAGAAAAAAACAGTCCGGATTGTCCACCGAAACAGATTCCATTGCCAAAATAGCAGTAAAAGTTATATGAATAGATCACTGAAGTCAGTAACGACACCAGATGTTCGTAAACAAATTACATGTATTGAGCAGCTGATGTATTTTATCAGATGACCATACAGGCTTATCAATCATGTGATAACCCTCTGAGGCAAGGGAGTTTCCACCCTTGCCGAACTGAGCTGGAATTCCTGGGCTCGATCATAGCGCCACCAGTGGCTATTACGAGTTATGTCCCTTCTATGCCTCTCCTATGGACCAATCAGATTCCACCTCTAGTATATAATCAAGATCTATTTTGTGATAAAAGGGGTCGTTCTTCGTGAAGTGCATCAAATCACGTGAGCACCTTGATTAAAAACGTGGAAACGAGTTGTCGGTGCACATGCTTTGCAAATCTTGCAATTGACCGAAATCTGCATGACAGTATACAAACCGGATTTCGATTCCGTTGCGCGATTTTGATTGGACTATGAATAGACTCGTTAGTCCAGCCAAAATGTAACTCCATAATACCAGCTTATTTCGGCAAGGGTGGATACTGGACTTTTATAGTCGGTAAAGTGCCTTGCCTCGTGGAGATGCCATCCAAGTGAAGTTCGAGGGGGTATGTAGAGCCGGTACATTCTTCCATATGTCTGTACGTCACGTTTCAACTCTTTTTAGAATTTTTTAGAATAATATCTTGTAGACACCACGGTTGGGTGGGGACTTTCATCTCCTCTTGCAATTGACACAAGTATGATAATTATCTTCATTATGATCGTAAGTCAGATTTATTTCTGGGAAATCAAATATCTCTTGTGGCCTGCTTACATGGCACTTCATTTGATATTCCTGGGAGAGGAGTGAATCCATCCGGGGTCAAGACATTGTGTGCATTGTGTGAATGCTAGATTTCGACTGTTTAGTCAGTGTAATTATAAACTGTTAAACTCATAGACTATACAGCATTAGATTTATGTAAGCTGACAACCAAACTGGGTTTAAAATTACTTGAATCCTTCCTGCTATGTCTGCCACTTGGCCTAAGCCTAGTCCTCTGTTAGGCCATCCGTATGTTTTGTTTCTTTCTCCAACCTCAACCAGGAACAGAGCGGGCAGGCTAAAAAAGATTATAATTTTTTTTTAATAAAAACTGTTTATCATTAATTGTGTACCATATTTCATGACATTTAAAAGTGGAAAACACTTTTTACCAGTCTTTAAGTTAATTTATGACGTAGACCAAGCTGCTTTGCTTAAGAATTTTGAATAAATGTAGCTGTTGAAAGTTCAAACTATCCTGGGGTTTTAAGAGTGTGCAATGATAGGAGTGTTTTTTTTATCACATTGGGTGGATAAAATTTCACAGGGCAGAGAAAATTGGATAAGATTTTTTTATTAATTCAAGGCAGAATGATTTGCTTGTTTGTTTGTTGTTTAACGCTGCACTCAGCAATATTCCAGCTATATGACAGCGGTCTGTAAAATAATCGACTCTGGACCAGACAATCCAGTGATTGACATCATGAGCATCGATCCACGCAATTGGAATCGATGACATGTATCAACCAAGTCAGCGAGCCTGACCACCCGATCCCGTTAGTCGCCTTTTACGACAAGCAAAGCCATAGTCCCCTTTTACGGCAGAATGAAGATCAAGGGGTAGGAGATGGGAAACACAGAGACAAATAGTGACAGTCTGATAGATGTTTGGGTCTGATTGGGTGCTTGAGTATCCTAGTGGTTAAAACGACCATCTGTCGTGCCAAAACCCTGAGTGTCGTGGTCAAATCCTGTGATACCCATTCCTGCCCCGTCCAACTGCGATACCGCAGCAATGTTGTTAACAATATAAGCCACTGTAAGACGTGATGTGGGTTGTTATGACAATTTAAATATTGTGCTTTACGTGTCGAGGTGTTGTTGTTTTAGTGTTGTTATTTATGACACTGCATGTTTGTTTGTTTTGTTTCAATTTGTTATAAATAAGAGAAAAACGATGTAAATAAAAATGTGTTTGAAGGGAGACAACTCTTGTTATCTTGTTACACTATCTGTAGATGGCAGTTGCCCCAACGTAATTAATATTGTTTGATTTAGCGCTGGGACGGGTACATCGAGTACCCGGGTCGGGTGGGTACTGAGTAGGACCCGGGTACCCACAGAACTACCCGGACCCATGGTTAGTAGAATTACTCCCAGCTTCCAACACTATTCTGGATTCAAGACATTCTGAACATTCGTGAGTTCATAAAAATTTATTCCAGACCCTGTAGCTTGTTCCTGCTGCAATTTATTTGACCTGATGTACTGCCTTGCTTGTTATCATAATACTCTTGTGTGGTCATTTACTGATTCCACATCTTAGTTCTGGGTGAACCGATTTCTGGTTATATTATATATATATACGGCCCATCCAACAATAATTGTTCTATAGTGGTAATCTGTAGTGAGTAAATATGGTTTTACGCCGCTTTTAGCAATATCACGGCGGGGTAATCTATGGAGTGATGTACTCCGTCGTGTCATCCCACTGCACGTCATTTGAATCAGGGTCGTCAGTTGTGTAGGGGACGTCAGCACTGGGATAATCGACGATGGGCTAATGCCATGTCTTCTGACAAATCGAGGTTCCCTCTCGACTTCCATGACCGAACAAATCGAGTTTGGAGACGTCCTAATGAGCGTTTTATAGACGTTAAAGTCATACATCATGATCGTTTGTAGGGTGGGTCCATTATGGTATGGGGTAGTATCACAATGACTGGCCGAACAGCGCCCCATATTGTCCATGGCAGAATCGCAGGTCAATACCATCGGGACAACATCATTACACCACTCGTGGTGCCATTTGTACAACGTGTTGAGCAATGTTACAGCTTTCAAGATTACAATGCACGTGCTGATCGTGCCAGGATTGTAACCCAGTTCCTTCCAACAACAAAACATCCATGTCATGCCATGGCCAGCACTCAGTCCTGACCTTTCCCCACTGAACGTCTGGGACGCAATTGGCAGACGTGTACGTCATCGTCAAAATCCACCCATCACTCCTTTAGAACCCGTTACATCGGATCGCCTACGCCCCAGCATATATGACCATAGCATTTCCTTTTGTCTATACCATATAGATGAGGATATATGTCTTGGTGGTTCCCAATGACCACTACTTTTTGTTCATATAGTATATGTATTAGCGAACAGTAGACGCCAGATGATAAAGGCGGAACAGTAAATATCTACGATTTCGGAGCTAGTTAACTTCGCCATTTATAACAGTGAGTGAGTTTGGTTTTACGCCGCTTTTAGCAATATTCCAGCACTATTACGGCGGGGGACACCAGAAATGGGCTTCACACATTGTACCCATGTCGGGAATCGAACCCGGGTCCTCGGCATGACGAGCGAACACTTTAACCACTAGGCTACTCGCCCGCCCCCATATATAACAGTGTGTGTGTGTGTGTGTGTGTGTGTGTGTGTGTGTGTGTGGCGGTGGGGATGCTACTGACACAGCAAGCGTGAACGAGGAAGGTTGAACGTCACTTTGAACTGTATTACGTTTATTTCACGTGTTAACTTCATAAGAGAGGAATGCCCAACATGGCGAAAAGAGAGGTGCTGATTGATCGAAGAAATAAATCGGGCCGAATATGGGATTCGATCTCACGACCAGACATGCAATCCCAAATATCGAATCGCCTACACCACCGTACCACCTTGAACACTCCTTCGAGTACGCGTCTAACAGTCTGGCATTAACACAATGTCGTTTGTAATTAACCATTTAACTTAATACCATTCACAATTATAGCTGTGATATATCAAAGACCTCATCGCAGTAACTCCTTGTTGACTGGCAATCTGGCATCTGTTTTGCCTAATTGAATTAACACCAGTTTATGCAGTTTATCTCACCGAATACGCCCCGACACTCTAGTTCCTGCAACTCATCTTTGCCTTTCTGACTTGATCAAACACAAGGGCCAACTTTCTGTGTGTGTGTCTGGCATGCCATCGGGTGGTCCTTAGCTTGTGGGGGCACGGGTGGCCCAGTCGTCTAAGGCGCCGTGATTCGCTGTGCAGAGTAGCGTCCCTTGGGCTCGCCAGAAACCTATGATTTGTCGGATCCAGACTCCAGGATTCACAGACCGCCGTCATATTTCTTGAAGATCCGGGGTAGAATAGGTCTTCAGCAACCCATGCTTGCCGTAAAAGGTGACTATGCTTGTCGTAAGAGGCGACTAACTGGATCAGGTGGTCAGGCTCTCTGACTTGGTTGATGCATGAGATCGATCCAAATTGTGTGGATCGATGCTCATGATGTCAATCACTGGATTGTCTGTTCCAGACTCGATTATTTACAGACCGCGATCATATAGCTGGGATATTGCTGAGTGCGGCGTTAAACCACAAACAAACAAACAAATAAATCATATTTCGTGAACATTGTTTGATGTCCTAAGCGTAATGTGTTAAAACACTGTTAGTTGTGAAGCAATGACCGAAACATATGTCTCCACCAAAAATAGGCCACGGTTGGCTCTGTCGTCTAAACTAGCAGCTGCAATGCGTTGTGCAGAGTCCCTTTCGCCCTTATTGTGTTTCTAGGTTTGTCAGTACCATACCTGTTCTCGTGGGTTTCACCAAAGTGATCAACATATGAGGTCTGCATCACTTCGGGCTCCTAGGCTAGACTCATCAATAACAATCAAGTTCAGTTCACTTAAACTGGTGTTCCGATCAACAGACGCTTGCAGTCAGTCCGCAGACGGTTGCCAGTGGTTCTAAATGCGGCCACAAAGACCAGGTGAACAGGTCACCATACAATGGAGTTTGATACAAAACTGTATAATATTTACATCCAATCCCCATTAACTTTAAGTCAGGCACAATATACTTTAGTTCAAGGTCGTACAACAGTTTCTAACGGGAAATGAAATAAAACTCACCGATCAACTTGAGTGAGTGAGTATGGTTTTAAGCCGCTTCTAGCAATATTCCAGCCATATCACGGCGGGGGACATCAGAAATGGGCTTCACACATTGTACCCATGTCGGAAATCGAACCCGGGTCTTCGGCGTGACGAGAGAACTTTTAACCACAAGGCTACCCAACCGCCCCTCTCAACTTCATGTTTCAATTTTTATATATTGTCTAATGCGCACCTGTCAGCATGTCATCACCGTGTCCACGGCACTTGAATTATCTCTCTACATGTCTAGGAAATACAAATGGAATTGTTAGATTTTAGAGAGGTAGGCGGACGGTGTTTTTTCATGGATTCGACCGCCCTGAACCAAAAACAGTCTGAAGACAGAATCACATGTGTTTCAATTGAAGTTTTACATATCCGATCACGTTCTCACTGTCAACGCGTATGTTGACGGAGAATTAGCTCTTGGTGAATAAAGGACTACATCGGCATCTGTTGACGGAACTTTTAATGCACCACATATACATTATAAACAACAAATACACAATGAGCGGAATACCTGCCCTGACAACACAAACACAACGACGAGCAGACTTTCCTGCTCAGACATACATGAGGTGAGCGGAGCTCCAGCTCAATCTCAGGGCGTTTCCTACGAGTGACACATCCTGCTCAAGGTCGTCCCTACACCAGCACTCGGAATACCAAGCTGACTAACAGTTTAAATGTAACACATATAAAGTCTTTGAATGGACTTAGGAGTGAAACACACAAGGAAGAGAATTTCTTTGTCAACTTCTTTATTATGATGAACACAACGTTTCGGAGTATATACTTTCTCCTTCATCAGGTGAGTGAGTTGTGTTTAACGCCGCTTTTAACAGTATTCCAGTTATATCGCGTCGTGTCAGCGTGATGTGGGAGGAAAGCCCGAAGTAATGCAGGTCTCAGACATTTACCACTTCGGTGAAACCCACGAGCACGGCTATGGTGCTGACAATGGTGAACCGGGATTCGAACCCACAATCATAGGTTTCTGGCGTGCCCAAGGGACGCAACTGTGCGTGAATCAGGTGAATCCTTTTTTCGGGTGAATAAATGCTACGACTTACTTACTTACTTACTTACTTACTTTGAAGATTTAACGTGCGCTTTCCGACTGATGCGTATTTCGCACACGGGCCCGGCCAGGCCATTTAATGTGTTTCCGAAAGGGGCGAAGGTGGCCTGTGCAACCCTAAGAGGGGGCTTTAGGGGTTGCTTACATATAATTTGGGAATTTTGAGATTTGGAATAGATGCCGATGGGGTTGGGGAGGAGAACTAAGGGAGCTGGGTATGGTGGATGTTTGTTTGTTTATGTGATTTTGATTTGGTAGGTTATTATGTTTTTAGATGCGTTTTATTAGTTCCGTTTTGATTAAGAATACGCCTAAGGCCTTGAAGTTTTCTAGTTTATTTTGTGGGAAGCTACGAAGCAGAGAACATATATATGTACCTGAAAGAACAAAAGTATTAAGATAGCAAAGGCGGAAACTTAACGAGGGAAACCAACAGCTAGCTGGCGCTGATAGCTGATTAGCAATGGACAACAATGGACAGACCAATAGACAATAACCTTGCTCTAGACGTGGAATTGGGAGTGATTACTGAAACAGCCCAGGGGATAATCGATTGAGGCTATAAATGTCATGACATAAATAACAGTAATTAATCAGTGACACAGATGCACAGCTCGTTTAGGATGGCATACAATCAATGTACAATAAAATGAGGATTAACAATGGGGATAAGCATCTGAAACAAATTGCAATTATGTGATTCTAGACGTTTGATTTAATAATTGATCAAAGGTATGGTATACGTTGTCTAACCACAAACGCCTTATAATGAGACCAAAGCTTTTCTGACATAAGTAAATCCACGCGCATCCCCTTAGATGAGTAAACAGCTTGCTCTTTGAACAGAATTATCATTTCTATAGTTCCCTATAAGCCGAGTGATCCCAACAATTCTACACAAAAATGAAAAATATTGTATTCATATTATTTCAACCTATCCGCGCTTATTGTTAAGCAAAGTCTGTAATCTGTATAATCAAGTAGCTTGGCCTTACAAGACAAACCAGTCATACCAGACAATAGCAAGTCTTTGATAGGCATTTAAAAGTTGGAAGAATATGAATCCATTTCACTTTTTATGGACTGCAACTTTTATACTTTGTCACGACGTTTCAGAGGTACTTCTTGCTCCTTCGTCAGAGCAGCTGAGCAGCATCTTCCCGAGGCGAGGGCGTTAACTGACTATGAAAGTCCAGTTTTCACCCTTGCCGAACTAGGCTGGAATTCCCGAGTAACATTTTGTCTGGACTAACGAGTCTATGCAAAGTCCAATCAAAATCGCGAAACGAACTAGACATCCGGTTCGTAAACAACATGGATTTCAACGTGCAGATTTCGGTCGACTGAAGGATTTACAACTGGGCGTCGACAGATATTTTCACAAATATTTCATGTTTTTAATCAAGGTGTTCTAGTGATTTAATGCATTTCGTGAGATAAGGTCCGTTTTATTGCAATTTCGATATTGATTACCGATCAGATCGTCTTGACTGGAGGTCGACATTTTGTTTGAAGCAATTGCAAGTGATATGAGAGGTGGAATCTGATAGGTCAATAGGAGGGACATAGAAGGGACATAACTCGTAATAGCCACGGATGGCGCTACGATCGAGCCTGGAAATTCCAGCCTAGTTCGGCAAGGATGGATACTGGACTTAAATAGTCAGTTAACGCCCCTGCCTCGAATAAGTGCATGATAACATCCCCAACACCCTCCCTACAGCCCCCAACACCCTCCCTACAGCACCCAACACCCTCCCTACAGCCCCAACACCCTCCCCACAGCACCCTACACCCTCCCTACACCCCCAACACCCTCCTTACAGTCCCCCAACAAACCCCCTACAGCCCCCCCAACACCCTCCCTACTCCCCCCAACACCCTCCCTACAGCCCCAACACCCCCTACAGCCCCAACACCCTCCCTACAGCCCCCCAACATCCTCCATACAGCCCCAACTGCCTCCCTACAGCCCCCAACACCTTCCCTACAGCGTCCAACACCCCCCTACAGCCCAACACCCTCCCTTCAGTCCCCAAACACCCTCCCTACAGCCCCCAACATCTTCCCTACAGCGTCCAACACCCCCCTACAGCCCAACACCCTCCCTTCAGTCCCCAAACACCCTCCCTACAGCCCCCAACATCTTCCCTACAGCGTCCAACACCCCCCTACAGCCGCCAACATCTTCCCTACAGCCCCCAACATCCTCCCTACAGCCCCCAACACCTTCCCTACAGCGTCCAACACCCCCCTACAGCCCAACACCCTCCCTTCAGCCCCCCCCCCCCCTCCCCACCCCATCCTCCCAGTCTAAAAATGTCTGAGAAGATTGTAGAAGTAACTGTTCACTTAAACAATGTATTTTCTGCCCCGAAAATGTTCTTACAGACTGCTCATACACGCTGATCCCTTTTATCACCAGGGCGGATCGATGTAGACAATCAGAGCTATCTGCTCCGCGAATGTGTGCGATACGTTCAAGTGTTAACAACTCATCACCAAACATGAAGAATGGCAAACTTCATCAAAAGCAACGACAGATTTCATCGACTATATGTCTCTCAGAATTATCACCGAGCTCTGCCACGAGGAGTGTCCAGTGGTGTAACAGGATTAGCTGTTTATCAAACAAACAATTATTTACCATTGCTGTTTACTTCCAACGATACTCTGTGAGCATTGAACCCAACCGAACATCAATGCTCGGGATAGCCTTGCTTCAAATCTGTACTGAACGATAAGTCCATTAATGCATAGTAATAATATAGGAAAATGGGCAAGCTTAGGTAAGCGGACGCCAGTCTTTAATGGGACATCTTGTTCTTATTATTTATATAATCGGGGAATTACGAAATATACCAAAGATAATTTCCTTAGAGACTTGGGCGAGTCTATTCTCGGGGCCGAGGTTGCGTTTAACACGACATATCGGTGCCTTCCCTTCCCCGTGGCATTCTGTCAATTGCTCTCTGCTTTTGTTTTATAATGTAGGCAACCGTTTCAGCCTTAAGACTCGGGGTGCAAGTAAGGTTTCTACAAGTCAGACAGTGGCTAACACGAAAAGTGAGTGTCTGAGTTTGTTTTTACGCCGCTTTTAACAATATTCCAGCAATATCAGGACGGTAGACACCAGTCTTGGGCTTCACACATTTTGTCCATGTGGGAATCGAACCCGGATCTTCCGCGTGACGAGCTTATATTTAACCACTAGGCTACCACGCCGCCCCTATCATAAGCTGTGGTGAAACGGGATGCTAGATGTGGAATTGTATTGTGTAAGACTTACCGATAGCTGATGCTGGACTGACTTGCATGGCTTCCAAGCGGTTTGATAGTCCCTGTTCTGACATCTGTACTAACTAGCTGAGGATCAAAAGTCTCATGATGAATTGGTCAGTCGTACAGCCACTACTCAGTCTTAATTGCAATTCGTCCCGAGCAATACATTACCTCCGTATTTAATTTGGTGTCCCGTTGAGCACTGATACGTTGTGGCATTCACCAGTCTTTGTGTTTCAGGAACAATTTGGCTACACGTCAGCAGGGTATGTGCGGCCCTGCGTACCTCGTACCTGACTCCACAAAATATCTTTGTGCCAAAAAACCAACAACTTTCCACAAGACTGTATGACAAGACGGATGACTTCAACTTCCCAATAGTCAAGTTTCCCTTCAAGTCGAGCAATATTCCTGCAGCTCTGGCCTCCGTGTCAACAAGTAGCAACTTTTGAGATACAAACGGACATGGTCTTTCTACGATTTCAAAGAAAGTCATGCGACTCTCGCACAAAAGTGGTTTGAAGAAGGCTACAACATTCAAGGCCTAAGCAAAGCTTTCAAAAGATGTTATGGTACTCACTAGACATGTGGATAACATTTCCAAATTTGACGCATTTGAGTGACAAAAATGACAAATTCCTCACTTTGACTTTATATGTTCCCGTGTTTTTTCTCCTGACTAATTGACTTGCCTTTGCATGTGTTTGTGACAGGTGCACCTGTCTGGCAGGATACCTTCACCTATCCGCGATCATCACTATTTGATATTGATTCATGGACGCATGATCATGATTCCGTCAGAGTTGTACAATCGACTATACTTTTTGCAGACATTTCTTATGAATATGAGGGTTTTGTCGCTTATATTTATATGACTAATGCTGTTAAACTGAATGTTCCAGAATTGATATTAATGTTCGATTTTGAGATTATTACCATTGCTGTTTACTTCCAACTATACTCTGTGAGCATTGAACCCAACCGTACATCAATGATCGGGATGATAGGCTTGCTCCAAATCTGTACTGAACGATATGTCAATGGATTCATAGTAATAATATAGTAAAATAGGTTAGCTTAGATAAGCGGACGTCAGTCTTTATAGGGATACCCTGTTCTTATTATTTATATAATCTGGGAATTACGAAATAAACGAAAAATAATTTCCTTAGAGGCTTGGGCGAGTCTATTCTCGGGTCCGAGGTGGCGTCAAACTAAATGTTCCTGAATTGATATTGATGTTCGATTTTGAGAAATGCCTACACTGGCCACCCCCGACAATAGACGGTGTCTGGTACAAATCAAGGGGTTATTCGTCTGATAATGTTTACTATCAACTTCCATTATATACCCCTCAGTTTACCCACAGCAATCAGCGTGGTCTGTAGTAGAGGTATCAGACTGGGGATATTGACAAGCATCCACATATCGAATAGAGAAGTTTCCTTTTTCAAGGGGGGCACGGGTGGCCCAGTCGTCTAAGGTGAGTTCGTTATAACCGTAGTTTACTGTATTTTGGAAGATTGACCACTGTGGCTGTTAAGTGATTATTTTATATCTGACTTTATTGCTGTTACCACTGCTATTGTATTTTATACTGAAATTTTATTCTGTCATGGGAGGCCCAGTCGTCTAAGGCGCCGCGATTCGCTGTGCAGAGTTGCGTCCCTTGGGCACGCCTGAAACCTATGATTGTGGGTTCAAATCCCGGTTCGCCCCGATTATGTTTCTAGGTTTGTCAGCCCCATACCCGTGTTCGTGGGTTTCACCGAAGTGGTAAACGTCTGAGACCTGCATCACTTCAGGCTTTCCTCCAACATTAAGCTGACACGCCGCGATATAACTGGAATACTGTTAAAAGCGGCGTTAAACCCAACTCACTCACTCCTTCTTCAAGATGAGACTGTAAGATATCATGGCAATCCAACGTTGTCCATATGGTGTACTTATGAGTGTTGAGGTAAGGTGAGGTGAGGTGAGGTGAAATGGGGTTCAACGTCGCGTCTAACATTATTGCACTTATATAGCGACGTGCATGCACGTGTGTGTGGCTGCTAGTACTAGTCCGGTCTAATGCCGGTTATAATAATATTCACTTTATAACGCGCAAGCGAACATTCCACGGATCGGTATATTTGACCCAACCTTTACCCGTCAACAGACCAGTGCGACTGACTGACTGATATAGAAGATTTAAGTGCGCTTTCCGACTTTTCCGTATTTCGCACACGGGCCTGGCCGGACCATTCAGTGTATTCCGAAAAGAGTGAAAGCGGTGTGTGCAACACAAGAGGGGGCTTTAAGGGGTTGCTTATATTGAATTTTTGGAATTTTTAAATTTGGAATAAATGCCGAGGTGGGTGGAGCAGGGAACTAAGCCGGGTGAGGTGGGTGTTTGTATGTTTATTGGATTTTGGATTGGTAGATTAGTTTTTTTAGATGCGCTTAATTAGGTCTGTTTGTTTAGGAATACGCCTAGGGCCTTGAAGTTTTCTAGTTTACATGTATTTTGAGGGTTTAGTATTTCATCTAGATTAGGAACCTTATTTAGATTGAGGGTGGTTTGTAGTGTGGTTCTGTGTGTTTGGTAGTGGGTGCAGTGGATGAGTGCGTGTTCTGTGGTTTCGGGTTGTTTGCAGTGGGGGCAGTTGCCTGTGGTGTGTCTTTTAAGTTTTTTTAGGTGGTTATTTAGGTTCGTGTGTCCTGTTTGGAGTTTTGTAATTAATCTGTCAATTGTTTTAGGGGGATGTAGGATTTTAGGTTTGGCTAGTGGTTTTCTGAGCACTTTTTTGATTTGGCCATTTGAGTTTTGATATTGATAATGCCATTTTTTTGTTATTTTTTGTTTGTTTACACTTTTAATTTCTGATTTTGTGATGGGTAGGTTTAGGCTTATTTCTGGTATTTTGAGAGATAATTTAGCTGCTTTATCGGCGCTTTCGTTGCTGTAAATCCTACGTAGGCGGGGATCCACAAGAAGGTTATTTGTTTGCCTGCTTTTGTTAGGTCGTTGGAGCTTTCAAGTATTTGGTTTATTAATTTGGGTCGATTTTTGGTATTTTTGTTTTGGAGGGCTTGCAGTCCACTAAGGGAGTCGGTGAGAATTAGGATTTTATTGTTGTTTTTAGATTGTTGGTTATGCAGGGCTGAGGCCATGCTAATAAGTTCGGTCGTGAATATAGATTGGTTGTTAGGGAGTCGGTAAGATTGTGTGGATATAACTGGTTGTGTGGACTCCGAGACCAGTGCGTATTCCAGTTGCCTCTTATACAGCCCAAGATCCCAGTCAGTGGTGGAACGCATATCTCACCCTATTGAGTACCCAGACAGACAGGCCTGTCCTCATCTGGCCTACACTACTATCAAAACAAATTTATGGATGAGTGCACATCATATATGTACTTGTACCCTTATCCCTTAAGTAAAATGAACTCTTCCAACAAGATAACAGTGAGTGAGTGAGTATGGTTTTACGCCGCTTTTAGCAATATTCCAGCAATATCACGGCGGGGGACACCAGAAATGGGCTTCACACATTGTACCCATGTCGGTAATCGAACCCGGGTCTTCGGCGTGACGAGCGAACGCTTTAACCATCAGGCCACCCGACCGCCCCCCAACAAGATAACAAAGAATGTAAATGACTTTTGAAACTGCAATTTCATTTTGTATATGAGATCATCTTCACAACTCAAATGTTTTCACAACATCAAATATCATAAATACACATGTATTATCATAGCACTGTACATTTATATCCATCATCTTCGTGTTTTATAACATTAGCACTACATCATTACTAGCAAAATTACTGTAATTTGATGTAATGTCCAACTGCATCCAGAAACTGGATCACTGATCTTCTGCCAGTAGCAAGCTGCTGCTTCAGTCTCTCGATCCTTGCATCTTGGTCTCTGTCAACACGAGCACGAAGTCTCATGGCGCCACCCAGTCTAATCTGCCTTCTTGACCGTCCTATCTGCTGTCTCGATCTTCTTGAGTTCTTAAATCATTAATGGGTTAATGGGCAGTACCATTCTACACAACAGGGGTGTGGAAGTAACCATTTGTATTTAGTGAGTGAGTGAGTGAGTGAGTTGGGTTTAACGCCGCTTTTAACAGTATTCCAGTTATATCGCGGCGTGTCAGCTTAATGTGGGAGGAAAGCCCGAAGTGATGCAGGTCTCAAGACGTTTACCACCTCGGTGAAACCCACGAACACGGGTATGGTGCTGACAAACCTAGAAACATAATCGGGGCGAACAGGGATTCAAACCCACAATCATAGGTTTCTGGCGTGTCCAAGGGACGCAACTCTGCACAGCGAATCGCGGCGCCTTAAACGACTGGGCCACCCGTGTCCCCCTTGTATTTAGTGAAGGCCATATGAGCTCTAGGCGATATAAGGTGTAGGCCAGATGAGTGTAAGCCGACAGACAGGCAGACACATTGTATGTTATAGTCTCACCAGGTATCCATATGTTAATATAGAAATGTCCAAAAAGGAACACTTGCCACTCCTAATGAATAATGAGAGACTCAAAAGACATCAACAATCCTAAAAAGTATGTACACAATGATATAATAGAATTATCTGTATTAAAGCCGTTTTAAGATGAAAGTATTGCTTAAAATGAGTGATAACCTTATTTGTACGCAATAAAACATTCTGGAATACGTAAAATAACGTCATTAAAAAGAACATATCAAAGCTCATAAATGAGACGTTCTAAAAGGTGAAATTGGGTTTAACGTCGCGTCCAAGATTATTAGTGTGTGTGGCTGCTTGTACTAGTCCGGACTGATGCCGATTTATAGTGCTAGCTCACTGAGATACCATGCCGCATGAATACCCCACTCAGACACATATACTGACCCCGAGCCGAACAGTCCTTGTTTTAGCCCCTTAATGCCGAGCGCCAGACAGGGTAACAACAAGTACAATCTTTAAACGTCTTTTTGTATGACGCGGCCGGGGATCGAACCCCGGACCTTCCGCTCTCCGTGTGGACGCTCTACCACTAGACCACGGAGGCGGTCCGTTCTAAAAGGACATGCTCTTCTTATTCAATTTCCTGTGTACAAGGAAAACAATATCTTTTCCGCTGGTTCCAGGCCTTTATATCATTCCGTTTTTGGTCTAATCGGTGCCGTGCCACATCTGAACATAGGATTCTATACACATATTGTCCTTTATAAAAGGATGCATATGCGTAATATTTTTGAAGTTGAGTGAACGTAGCCATTTGCCTCCGGAGATGTCACATATAATTTATAACCTGTGTTTTAGTGTGAGCAGGACCTGTACCTGGAAACTCTAGAATCAAGCTTGTCGACCGTGGCCACCCATCCAGCTATCCTCCGCCGCCAGCGTTTTTTAACGTTACCTGATTCATGTCCCGTGCGTTGTACATATGACCACGTGTGCCATCACGAATGACAACATAGGAGTATATTGTCAGCTGCATTCGGCTGAATGTGTAATGGTGAACGGTAGTTTAGCGGTACGAAAAAAACCGTTTTAATGCCAAAAATAGGAGTATTTTGAGTGAGTTGTGTTTACCACCGCTTTGAACAGCTTGTCAGCTTGATGTGGGAGGAAAGCCCGACGTGATGCAGGTCTCAGACGTTTACCACTTTGGTGAAACCCACGAGCACGGGTATGGTGCTGGCAAACCTAGAAACAGAATCGGGGCGAACCGGAATTCGAACCCGCGATCATAGGTTTCAGGTGTTGCCAAGGGACGCAAATCAGCACAGCAAAAGTCGGTGCCTTAGACGACTGGGCCACCCGTGTACCCAAAGTACTAGGAACCTTTTACTAAATTACCGCTTCTTTCAATTGTTCATTCGACGAGGTAATTGCAACGGTGAGGGAAACGTGATTGAAATGTCAACGTAGACATTTTAAAGAAAATATCCATTCAAACGTTAAACGGCAAGATGACAGCTGTCATGCATTTCATTAATTTTAAAGGAAACGGTGTACTTGGAGGCACTCATGAAGAAAAGAGATTAAGTCCGACTTAAAATCGATAACGGATTTGGTTAACCAAGTTAGGTATCACCTTCAATTCTAGGTCTCTATTCACACAAGGCTGCCTGTGCTACTGTGCAGAAACAGTGGAACGAATGTCTGTTGGCTGTCGGAAAGCGCTTGCAGGCCGAAACCCCAGTTTAACTTAATATAAAACTGATTCCAATTTCAACATTTATATTCATGAACGTTATCATTTGGGAGGCTAGGTTTGTTTCTTGTTTCACGCTGCACTCAGCGATATTCCAGCTATATGACAGCGGTCTGGAAATAATCGAGTCTGGAACAGACAATCAAGTGACTGACATCATGAGCATCGATCTACGCAATTTGGATACGGTGACATATATCAACCAAGTCAGCGAGCCTGACCACCCGATCCCGTTAGTCGCCTCTTACGACAAGCATAGTCGCCTTTTACGGGAAGCATGGTTGCTGAAGACCTTTTCTACCCCGGATCTTCACGGGTCGATTGACGTCATAGCAATTGGGATACGATACATGTTACTATGTTGATTGCCAAGGTCCGATATGATGGATACGTGCTGTGGAGATGAGTTACGCTTTAGAGTGATTGATTGTTTGTTTAAGGCCGCACTCAGCAATATTTCAGATTTATGCTGGCGGTCTGTAAATAATAGGCAACAATAATAACTTCATAGACTGCTTATTTGATCAGTAACACACTCAAAATGTAATTGGAAATCAGTTACAGCATTCAGCGCGAAAATGCCCATTCTATTATCAGCCAATCAGGAAACAGTAGTTCGTTGCGCGCTTGGTCTCTTTTTTCGGTTTATGGAAACATAAACACAAACAAAATTGATTGGTTTCGAAATCAAATGCCACAAATCATTGCAATTTATTTATTGTGTAAATTAGAACATGGTGCTCACAGACCAAGCTAAGATACTTGAGACGATTCTAGGTTCGAACCCGTGGATATGGTGGCCGATAAGGAATGCTGTGTACAGGGAAACAATTTTGAATCTCTTCCTGAAAGAGGTGAAGTGAGGTGAAATGGGGTTAAACGTCGCGTCCAAGATTATTGCACTTATATAGCGACGTGCATGGACGTGTATGTATGTGTGTGGCTGCTTGTACTTGTCCGGACTGATGCCGATTTATAGTGCTAGCTCACTGAGATACCATGCCGCAGTTTAACATGAATACCCCACTCAGACACAGTATACTGACTCCGAGCCGACCAGTCCTTGTTTTAGCCCTTTAATGCCGAGCACCAGACAGGGTATCAATAAGTAACATCTGTTAACGTGTTTTGGTATGACGCGGTCGGGGATCGAACCCCGGACCTTCCGCTCTCCGGGTGGACGCTCTACCATTAGACCACGGAGGCGGTCCTTCCTAAAAGAACACACGAATATGAAATAATGATAACAATACGTGTCGTGCTTTAATGTCATACACTAACATCAAGCACATATAAAGATGCTACAATCAGTTGATAATTAGAACGAAATCAATACCCGAAGAGCGGCGGTGGGGTAGCCTCGTGGTTTAAAGCGTGATCGAATAGCAGTCACGCCATTGAAAACGAATTGTTGCTTTGGTATTTATATCTATTTTTCATTTCATCGGTGCGATTTTGCAGCAAACGGACTATAGTTCTATCATCAAATGGTTTAAAATGGTATTCAACAACAGAAAAATCTATTTATTATGGGTTAAATACGGTAAGAGTTTGCCTGCATCAGCGGGGCACATTGCACGTGAACGTGCATTCGAGGCTATCTCGTGTCATTCCGGGAGAAGCCGATTGGATTCTCGTGATCCTCTCGATTCGTGACGAACCCGTGCCACCCTACCACCCATGTTGTAGGTTACGGAAAGATGCGAGTGGTGGCGAATGCTGAAAGCGGTATCATTTTGGAGTCATTCGAGGTCTTCGCATCACACAGGCGAGCAGCTTTTGCATTTAGTTTAATTTTGTTTCAAGGACATTTGAGCTCGCCCGGCGATGGGAAATTGTTTTGGCCGGAGGGCAAAGTTTGAGCCGTATGGCAAACGTTTTTATCACAGTGATATGGTGTACGTTTGTTAATACGATAAAGTAAGGTGCTGGTAAAAGTAAAAGTTAAAGACCAACGTATATTATTGTAATAATAAAATATTTAATAATAATAATAATAATAATAATGATGATGATGATGATGATGATAAAAAAATAATAATATTATGTTTCTGGGTTTGTCAGCCCCATACCCGTGATCATTAGCTTTACAAAAGAAGTAAACGTCTCAAGTCTGCATAATTTCTGGCTTTCCTCCCACATTAAGCTGACACGCCGTGATATAACTATAATACTGTTAAAAGCGGCGTTAAACACAACTCACTCACTCACTTACTCACTCACTCACTCACTCACATCTACTACTACTACTACTACTACTACTACTACTACTACTACTACTTACAAATTGTGTATTTCAGGTGAAGGATGACTGCGGATGTGGTTTTTACAGACTTGAAGGGATTTAACGCCTAACAAGTCTATTTTCATAGTGATCACTAATAAACGTGCTAGCTTGTCAACAGCAGTAGGCATTACCCTTGAGATGCGTATGTTATACATGGTAACTACTTTGTGCTACACGTCATCACGAATATGAATGATAATCAACATCTATGTGTAGTATCTCTAGGTGTACCCAGGGGCGGCGTGGTAGCCCAGTGGTTAAAGCGTTCGCTCGTCACGCCAAGGACCCGGGTTCGATTCCCCACATGGGTATAATGCGTGAAGCACATTTCTTGTGTCCCCCGCCGTGATATTGCTGGGATATTGCTAAAAGCGGCGTAAAACCAAACCCACTCACTCACTCTAGGTGGACCCCCCTTCTACTCTCCGAACATTTTACAGGATGCCATTCCACGGGAAATAATTGTGTTACAAAAAGTTCTTCCTCATGGAACATGGGGGCATCTTCTAATTTCATAAAGATGATGTAAAAATCCTTCTGCGCAACGTCTCGTGTAAGTAGGTTATAAGGCCACCGATTAGATTGCGGAAATGAAGTTGGTAGAGAATGTCTTTATTCAACCAGTAAGCTTCAATCTTTTTAAAAATTGGCAGAAGAGTCTTATTTCATTTCGTTTATAGAAAATTACACATTCGTGGAACTCTCAAGCGTGGGTATTTTAAAATAGATTGTGCCCGGCTTAACCTCGTTACTCACATTCCTTATTGATTTAACTATCAACTTCCACAACAAGGCCTAACATGTCCCCCTGTCCCCCTTCTGCATCCCTGTCTGTCAGCTGCCTGGACATTGATGCAGATGTAGAAGGTATTTAATTGTAAGTTACTGCCGAATCCTTGAGATACCCGCAAGGTATTTGCAGGAGACGGTACGGGCAGAATGCTTGTCATCGAAGGCCAGTAAGAAGGTATTCTTGATTATTCCAAGACTAGATGGTGCGTTACAAATCTATAAAAGTTAGCTTATACCCTGTGTCACGTCTTCTCTTTTGGGCCACGACCCCAGATGATGGCAGTGTGAGGGTGATTGGAGAATGCCCTATGAATCTGACACACAATGAATAGAAACAGATGGTGTCTGTAAAATGTTCCCCAGGACTTTCGGTCGTCACCCTAAAGTGAGGATTGGGCCGTTTCAAGGTGTGACCTGGCTAATTGCATAGCGTACCTTGGCGTCATGTGTCATTGTTCATTTTTATCAACCACTTGTTTGTCTCCTCAGTACAAGCTGCTGACATATGGTTTTAATATTGCTGTGATATTATATAGCTGTGATATATAGATATGATATTGCCGAGACATAAAGATGTAACATTGCTGTGACATATAGATGCAATAGTGCTGTGACACATAGATGTAACATTGCTGTGACATATAGATGTAAAAGTGCTGTGACATATAGATGTAACATTGCTGAGACACATAGATGTAATATTGCTGTGACATAGATGTAACATTGCTGTGACATATAGATGTAATATTGCTGTGACATATCGTCGAATTATTTTTGTGACACATACTTGTAACATTGCCATGAGACAATCTTCAGTCAGTATCAAGTATTCAGCCAGGTAACAACAAGCAAAGCCTCCTGATAGTGTCCCGTCATTAAGGAGATGGCCACTACAAAAACCCATCAGATCTTACCCCAACCACTTTCCCTTTCAGCGATGTTTCATCAAGCCTTTAGACGGTATACTGTTCTTGAAACTCACAAAGCTAAAAATATAATAAAGTTAATTACAATCTCAGAATTCAATTTCCTAATCCAAATGTCTATTCAGTCTGGCGCTGAAGATCAAGGATGTGCTTACTGGTGAGACTGCCACACGTCAGACATGCCTAACATCAGAGCTCACACAAGATCTAAGTAGCAGACGACTATTGTGTTCAGGCGATACTTGACGACTGCCGACGGACTGGCGTTCGGTTAATTTTGCTAATGTGTTTGCTTGTACTTGCTTTACAAGTCTGCATTGAGGTGCCCCGAGTAGGTGGATCCTACTCATCTTCTACAGACGGCATAAGGGATCAGATTTTTTGGAATGTAATTTCCTGTCATTTACAAAGTCACATGTAGTGTTATTCATCGATCATATTACAGTCAGCGCATGATGTTTATAACAGTGAACAGATACATACTGACTATATAGCATTGGCCTGTAGATATTCAAGTCGAGGAAAAACTGTGACTAAAATATGAACGACCAGACCGTCAGCAAAGTGAGTGAGTGAGTATGGTTATACGCCGCTTTTAGCAATATTCCAGTAATATCACGGCGGGGGACACCGGAAATGGGCTTCACACATTGTACCCATGTCGGGATCGGAACCCGGGTCTTCGGCGTAACGAGCGAACGCTTTAGCCACTGGGCTACCCGATCGCCCCCGTCAGGAAAGATGACACACAATCAGTCAGTCAATGAAGTCCCAGTCACAGATCCAATTTTGACGCCACTTACCACACGACACGGATGGCCCTGTCGTCTGTCGTCCCAATCTGCTGTGCAGTGTTGCGTGCCTTGGACCGACCAGAAATTTATGATCGTGTGTTCGAATCCAGGTTCCCCCCGATTATGTTACTAGGTTTGCCCCCACCATACCCGTGCTCGTGGGCTTCACCAAAGTGGTAAACGCCTAAGACCTGCATCACTTTGGGCTTCCCTCCTCCACCCAGCTGACACCCGTGATATAACTGGAATACTGTTCAACATGAGGTAAAACCCAACTCACTCACTCTCTCGCTTACCATACAAGCAATGAGCAGCAAAGATTCCTACTCTCTATTAGTTTAATAAAACTACAAAAATCAAACAGAAAAATAATTCTTTACTTAAACGATCCAAAGTTCCAAGATATAGCCTCTGATCACCTCAGGCCAATTGTGTCGCATAAAATATTAAAGTGTGGTCTAGTAATTCTGTACATGGTCATTGGACTGTGCATGTGTGATCATTATAGAAACTATAGTTATGTTTAATTTGTCCCCGTGCCAGACAACTATGGTCATGGGTTCGAATCCCGGTACGCCCTGGCTATATTTCTAGGTTTGTCAGCACCATACCCTGCTCGTGGGTTTCACCAAAGTGGTAAAGGCCTGGCACCTGCAACACGTTCATGTTCACCCTGGATATCCAGCCTAGGCCTATTTTGGAAGCTTGACCACTGTGGCTGTTAGGTGAACATTATTATATCTGACTATATTGCTGTTACCACTGCTACTGTATTTAATACTGCCACGCTTCCCCCAAAGCTTTTCCTTTAATGTATGTAAAACAGAATGCATTAATTCCAGAATACGTTATAATATTGTTGAGTTGAAGTGGGATTTTGTTTATTGGCTATTTTTTCAACATTCCACACCTAAATAAATACAACTTGACATTCGTAATTGTGAGCAAGACGTTTATACTGTGCTTTATAGTAGAGATCGTCTTGCAAATGGATGAACTTAATATATTAACGTATTCCAAGAACATGAAGGCATTCTGGAAACATGTTCTACCTGTCAAACAGAATGCATCAACTTTAGAGCCATGATTGTGAACCGGCCGCGTCACACCAAAACACGTTAAGAGATTGTACTTGGTGTTACAAGGAGCAACACGCACGCAGATGGTACTTGTTGTTACCCTGCCTGGCGCTCGGCATTCAGGGGCCAAAACAAGGACTGGTCGGCTCGGAATCAATACACTGTGTCTGAGTTGTCTGATCCTGGTATCTAAGTAGGCTAGCACTAATAAACCTGTCGGGACTAGTACAAGCAGCCATATACGTATATACACACACACGCACGCACGCACGCACGCACATGCGCGTTGATTTCGAAGTGCAGTTATCATGAACGCGACGTTAAACCCCATTTCAAATCAACAAACTTGTTAAGAAAAACACGTAACGTCACTACAAACAGGACTAACATGTATAAAAACTGATTAATTGACGAACGTCTGTATAGTGTAGAACAAAATACCTGTTCAGTGTTCTTGTTAACCCGCGAAGGCAGCGGTATCTTCTTAACGTAGACAGTTACTTTGGTCTTTGAATAATTACCATCTGCCTCAGACATATCTCCTAACGGTGTAGTCGTGCCTACGACCGCTTGTCTAACAACTCTCAGATTGATAAAGTTCTAAGAAAAATCAGATGTATTAAACACACCTCCAAATATATAAGGTAAGGAAGTGTTTTTAATTCGTCTGGGACATTTAAGACCAGCGTGTAACATGACACGAAGGAAATGCGCAAACCTTACGATTTATTTGATGACGTCGTTTGTCAAACAACCTCTGTTGGATGACGGTGATGTTCAAGCAATATGAACACTAGACGACCCAACTGACGCAGATTAGATACAGTTTCAGTATTTAGATTTACACTACAAGAAAGGGCAGTTGAAACAGAATCCCTTGCTGTTAACTCACAGAAAAAACTGTTCCCTGTAAAATCAATTGTTGCAGATAAAGCTGAAGTACAGTAAACTACGGTTATAACAAACTCAAAGGGACTACTAATTTTAGTAGTAATTTCGTTATAACCCTAGTTCGTTATAAGCATACAGCATAACTACAGCAAGTCGTCGGGCCCAAAAAGGCAAGTTCGTTATATCCGTCAGTTCGTTATAAGCGTGTTCGTTATAACCGTAGTTTACTGTACATTAAATCATGAACATCCACAGTAACATGATGCACTTTAGAAATTGTCTAATCTACCAACAAACAATACGCACATAATAATTGACAACCTGCATAATAGTTGACGTCCTCGTGAACATTAACAATTAAGATTTGACAATATTTCTTGCGTTTCTGGAAGTACAGTAAATAACCTTTATAACGAACACGCTTATAACAAACTGACGGATATAACGAACTTACTTTTTTGGTCCCGACTTTTGGCTGTAGTTAGCTGTGTATATACTTATAATTAACAAACTACGGTTATAACGAACTAAAATTAGTGGTCCATTTGAGTTCGTTATAACCGTAGTTTACAGTGTAGTAACTTCCACACCACTGATTACATTAGATAGTAATACATTCCTGACAACTTATCACTGCTAAAGCACAATGTCATGAACGTCTACTGAATCATAACAGAAACAATGTAATACAATTACAATATTGTTTAACAATACATTACACTGCAATATACTATTTATGGTGTATACATATTACAGAGAGTGAGTCAGTTGGGTGGAACGCAATCTATATTATTTCAGCTACAGTATTCCAGCTATCTAACACGGGAGTGTCAGCTGAATGTGGTAGGAAAACCCAAATGATGCAGGTCTCGGACGTTTACCACTTAGGTGAAATCCACGAGCACGGGTATGGTGCTGACATGCCTAGAAAGATAATTGGGGCGAACCGGGATTCGAACCCACAATCATGGGCTTCTGGCCTGCCTTGGCGACGCAACTCTGCAAAGCTATACTGTAAACTACGGTTATAACGAACTCAAAGGGACTACTAATTTTAGTTCGTTATAACCGTAGTTCGTTATAAGCATATATACAGCTAAATAAAGCCAAAATTCGGGACAAAAAAGTAAGTTCGTTATAAGCATGTTCGTTATAAAGGTAGTTTACGTTTTTGTCCAGACTATTTGCTGTAGTTATGCTGTATATATGCTTCATAACGAACTAAAATTAGTGGTCCCATTTAGTTCGTTATAACCGTAGTTTACTGTATTTTGGAAGTTTGACCACTGTGGCTGTTAAGTGAATATTTTATATCTGACTTTAATGCTGTTACCACTGCTATTGTATTTTATGCTGCCATTGAATTTTGTACTGCTACTCTTTTGTTTACTGCCATTGTAATTACTTTGCAGTAATTTGTACAGTAAACTACGGTTATAACGAACCGAAAGGGACCACTAATTTTAGTTTGCTAAAACCGTAGTTCGTTAAAAGCATATATACAGCATAACTACAGCAAACAGTCGGGACAAAAAAGTAAGTTCGTTATATGCGTCAGTTCGTTTTAAGCGTGTTCGTTATAAACGTACTTTACTGTATTGCTTTGTAAACCTATTTTTGTCTTGTCCATTGACTCATATTGACACGCTAAATGTTGTGGAACAGAATCTTAACCAGGATTTTCAAATGTCAAACTCCGTGATTTTTATTCCATATTCGTTTTGTGTTCTGGATAACTTGTTCCAAAACCATTTCAACCTGAATAAAATTGAATTAAATTAATGACCGCCTCCGTGGTCTAGTGGTAGAGCGTACGCCCGGAGAGCGGAAGGTCCGGGGTTCGATCCCCGGCCGCGTCATACCAAAAGACGTTAAAATATGGTACTTGTTGTTACCCTGTCTGGCGCTCGACATTTAGGGCTAACACAAGGACTGGTCTCAGTGGGCTAGCACTATAAATCGGCATCAATCCGGACTAGTACAAGCCACACAAACACACACACGTGCATGCACGTCGCTATATAAGTGCAATAATCTTGGACGCAACGTTAAACCCCATTTCACCTCACCATTAAATTAATGATAGTCTTAAGTAGAAACAGTTTGCGGGATATTGTGAATAATTCCAAAATGTCAATGAGAATACAGTAAACTACGGTTATAACGAACTCGAAGGGACCACTAACTTTAGTTTGTTATAACCGTAGTTCGTTATAAGCATATATACATCATAACTATAGCAAATAGTGGGGACAAAAAATCATATCCGTCAGTTCGTTATAAGCGTGTTCGTTATAAACGTACTTTACTGTAGTTGTAATAACAACGAATTTAAAGGTGAAGTGATGTTTTAACGTCGCGTTCAAGGTAATTTTACTTACGTAGCGACGTGCATGTACGTGTGTGTGGCTGCTTGTACTAATATGACCTTATGGTAGATGAATAGTACAAGCCAAATGAGATACCATGCCGCAGTTTAACATTGAAACCTCGCTCAGGCACACTGCACTGACTTCTAGCCGACAGTCTTTGTTTTATACCCCTAATGGGCGGCACGGGTGGCCCAGTCGTCTAAGGCGTCGCGACTCGCTGTGCAGAGTTGCGTCCCTTGGGCACGCCAGAAACCTATGATTGTGGGTTCGAATCCCGGTTCGCCCCGATTAAGTTTCTAGGTTTGTCAGCACCAAACCCGTTCTCGTGGGTTTCACCGAAGTGGTAAACGTCTGAGACCCGACATCACTTCTGGCTTTCCTCCCACATTCATCTGACGCGCCGTGATATAACTGGAACACTGTTAAAAGCGGCGTTAAAGCAAACTCACTCACTCACTCCACTGACTTTCTTACCGAGCTCGAAATGAAAGGGACCTGTGAAACCGCCTCATGTGTTATATTTAGATCAATGCATAAAGATCCAGAGTGACAAAAACTATTAACAAGTATGTCATGAGGGATGACTTCAAATTTCCCTTCACTTTGAGCAAGATGGCAACTTCTCCAGCCTTTGGTGTCTAAGTTTCACAACTTTTGAGGCACAATCGAGCATGCTTTTCCTACAAAGATTTCAAAGAGCGCCATACGACTCTTGCTCAAAAGTTGTTTGATCAGGACTACAGCATTCACGGCCTTAGTATAACCTTCAAACAGTTTTATGGTAGATATGTGGGAGACATTTCCAAATTTGACGTATTATAGTGACAGATCAGTGTTCCTGTGTCTTTTTAGGTGAATAATTGATTTGCCTTCGCATGTGTTTATGTCTTGTGCCACCGCTTGAACGGGATAAGCTCATCTTTTCGCGAACACCTGGTATAATCGCTATGAGGTTATTCATAAACAACTACTCATAATGAAGTCTAAATCATTAATGGAGATTTTATTCCTTTGCAAGCACCTCCTGAGATAATGCTAAAAGTGGCGTAAAACGATACTCACTCACTCACTCGCTCACCTATTACTTTTGTTGTTTGTACATGTACATGCATATGTCCTCTGCCTCATTTATCTGATGAAGGAGTAAGCGTATGATCGCTCTAGCTGGTTTTATAGTTGTACATGAAGTGCCCCGTCCTCTCTCTCTCTCTCTCTCTCTCTCTCTCTCTCTCTCTCTCTCTCTCTCTCTCTCTCTCTCTCTCTCTCTCTCTCTCTCTCTCTCTCTCTCTCTCTCTCTCTCTCTCTCTGACATGTGACATAACTATAGTACTGTTCATACTGGCGTTAAAACCAAAGTCACTCACTCAGTAGAGCAACTGAACAATAATTCGAGGGGGCATCCGCCTGGGCATTAAAGGGTTTTAAAAGTGTTATTTACCTCACAGGAAATATGCTAATAATTGTTGAGTAAATATGTGTGAATGAGTGAGTTTGGTTTTCCTCCCCGTTTAGCAACACCCAACAACATCACAGCCAGGACACCAGCAACGGGCTTCACACTTAAACGTGACGAGCGACCGCTTTAAGCACCAGGCTACCCTTCCCGGTAAGGAATGTGAACCGACCATATCATTCTTACAAAAAGCTTAGAATGCAGTTAATTCTGAGTGACGTCTATAGCATATCTGTGTAAATATAACAACATGTTTTCCCACTGCAGTCTCATCAATTTAAGTCGCTTCTTTAAGTGTTGTTTTGGGAGAAACATAAGTGTAGCCATGGTTACTGTCCAACATAAAATTATATCAGTGGTTTAAAAGGACGGACGGTGAAAATATATAAAGATTACTGTAAATACATATATATTCCGGAGGGAGCCATAAAAGGAAAGTAAATAATCGGACTGGCAGTTCTCCTGGAGATCATTCTCCTTTACGAGCATATTTTGTTGGCTGTAATAACACGATTCTGAAATATTCAGTGTTACTGTCATTCCTTTTCTCGTAGATTGCCGGCTTCCCCGAAAACATATTTTCCAGACGACTGAATGTAATGCATAGGCTTATTTGGCTGGGCAGAAGAATCATGCAAGCAATTTAGCTCTCAATACCATGCTGTTAAAGTTGAGGTATAAATAGATTCTGGTATGTTGTAAACATATCGCCATGCTGTCCTATCACAGACAACTGATTAGTATCGTTTTTCCTTGTTGTTAACGCGGAAACGTTAATGTTTTTTTAATGGATCTAAAACAATCAGTTATACTTTTCCGATTTAACATATATTTCAGATGATATAAAATAGAAATACAAAGTTCTCATCGTATTTTAAATTAATCGTGACAGCATTCTCGTACGACAATGGTATCATTCGATTTTTTTTGTATTAGAAGTGTCTGTTTCTTTGTTTTTTGTTTAACGCCACTCCCAGCAATATTCCAGCCATATGGCTGCGGTCTGTAAATAATCGAATCGGGACAAGACAATCAAGTGGCTGACATCATGAGCATCTATCTAATCAATTGGGATAAGATGACAAACATCGCCCAAGTCAGCGATAATCGCGTTAACATGCCCTGAGATGTCTCACTCGAATACAGTATACTTACTCCGAACCGATAGTCCTTGCCCTACCTTTTAATTTAGAGCGCCAGGCAGGGTAATAACAAATACCATCTTTGGCGTCTTTAGGTATGCGAAGCTGGGACCTAACCACGTTTACAGAATAACTTATGTTCAGGATCACATCAAGGCGGATTTGGCATTCGACCCATATCGAGTGGAGACTCGCACTTAGGGAAAGCAGCCCTATATGGCCAGGCTTGCATATACAGCTGTGTCACTTATTACTCCATTAAACATTGCAACAAAAAGCTTATCCCAAAGACGTCAGCTTATCACACAAAAAAACAACATATCAACATGTTTTCAGTTGATCACGATGCCCGACAAATAAACAAATTTCTTTTCGTTTCCACACCCAAACTACTTTGCAACAATTAGGTGGTGAAATGGAGTTTAACGTCACGTCCAAAATTATTGCACATATATAGCGACGTGCATGCACGTGTGTGTGTGTGTGTGTGTGTGTGTGTGTGTGTGTGTGGCTGCTTGTACTAGTCCGGACTGATGTCGATTTATAGTGCTAGCTCACTGAGATACCATGCCGCAGTTTAACATGAATACCCCACTCAGACACAGTATACTGACTCCGAGCCGACCAGTCCTTGGTTTAGCCCCAGGGTAACACCAAGTACCATCTTTTAACGTCTTTTGGTATGACACGGCCGGGGATCGAGCCCCGGACCTCCCGCTCTCCGGGCAGACGCTCTACCACTAGACCACGGTGGCGGTCTTGCAACAATTACGAGATTAGAAAAGACACGAATATTAAAGATAAACACACGCCCCAGGTCACCTGAAACCCTCGTTTACTGATGGCACTGTCTGCTGCTGATGCTGCGTCGGTCCCACAACATCGAGGCGCCCATCTCCACCAACGTCAATGCGAGTAATCATGTTTCCGCACATGCGTTTTATCTAATTGCCGCCAATACTGCGTGCCCTGGGTAGCGGAAGGCAGCCATATAACTCGGCAATAAACTCCCTTATCATTCTAATGGTGGTTGGTAGGTACCGATTATGTCCCTTATTCTGTCTGAGGTGTTTTAATGCTTGGCAAATGGAATGATACTTTTTTTCTCAGTTTGGAAATAAAAAGCTAAGGTTTGATCGACGGGCGTTCGTCCCAAACGAGCTTGTTGATGTTTATGGTAAAGCGGCGTGTGTATGTGCACACTAGGATGGTTGTACGTTATCGTCCTCAGACGGCATGGGGAAATGTTTATAGATAGTGGTCCTCCCAGGTATCAAGTATTTTTATTCACAACACTGAGCACATTCTTACCTTAAAATTTATTCTTTCATTCTCATGTATTCAGCTTAAACATAAGACAGTGGTGGTCTTGTCACTGGTCAGTCATATTTCACACACGGTCGCCTTGTGGTGCAAAGGTGCCATAAGTACCTATGTGAGGAATATTGTCACATTTGGGTTATATAGTTGTTAAAGAAATAAACATAAGAGTAATATGTTGTCAAATGATTATTCAGGCGAGGTATAGATTTGTCATGTGAAGTATATATATATTCATTCTTGGTCATGCCGACCCGTAAAGATCCCGGATAGAATAAGTCTTCAGCAACCCATGCTTGCCGTAAAAGGCGACTATGCTTGTCGTAAGAGGCGACTAACGGGATCGGGCGGTCGGGCTCGCTGACTTGGTTGATGCATGTCATCAATTCCAATTGCGTGGATCGATGCTCATGATATTAATCATTGGATTGTCTGGTCCAGACTCGATTATTTACAGACCGCCGTCCTATAGCTGGAATAACCAACTTGGTTATGCTAGGTGTATCTCGTTGTTACACGTGGGTCCGAGGTATAGCAGTCAGGTCACAAGGTAAGCGATCTGTGATCACTATATCTTCTAGTGCCTCATACAACAGTTTAGGATGCATACTCCCCAGGGAGATGAAACTCTATATTGATCCATCGAATGGGATAATAATAATGTAGCTGTGTGCATGCATCAGCGGATATATTCGTTCCATTAAAAAATATTATTATAAACAGATGAACATAAAAAATGCTGCAAAGAATATTTGGGTGACCCTGGCACAGTCAGGCTGGTTAGCCTCATCATCAACTCAGGGCCCTTGCCCCCTCTACACGCAGCCCATACAACGAATGGGACTTCTCTCAAGAAGCGCTGCCTTGTCAAACCCACCCAGAACTTTTCGGAGAATGTGAAAACTCCACGACAATGCAGCCTTCTGGATTACCCAGATTGTCAGAAGGGATGTATTCCAGGTAGCAAACCCGGGTAGTCTTCCATTGTCAATCAACAGATTGGCAGGTAGCAAACCTAAGGCACTGAGAACAATGGGGAGTCGGACAACTATGTACTTGGGATGCAAGCGTGATATCTCTAAAGCGAGGTCCGCATATTTGCCATGTTTTTCCTCCATCTTGTCAATCACATCAATGTCAAAAGGGAAAGAAAATTTAAAGATATATATAAGATTTCATTGGATTTATCAAAAAGGACAAGATCAGGTTTGTTGGCCTGGATAGGTCTAAGGCTGTATACGGGCCTATTCCAAAGAACTTTGTATTCATCATTTTCCAATCGACGTACTCTGCAGGGTTTCTGATCCTCTCAACACACTGAACATAAACTCGATGCAGTGGTCCTTCAGATAGTCTCTGAAACTGAGTCTGGGCCGATTTGATATGACATTTCTCTTATTAATAATAATAGTATTAGTATTGTTGTTGTCACAGACAAGACACAGGACCTCTCAAACGAACACCATCAAGTTAACCATACACAAGTTTACTAAAATATATCAGGGTACTAAAATAGAAATCCAATATATATTGTGGCTAAAAGAACATGAAGTATCTTATATATCAAGGTGAAACAGCAATTTCCGGAAACCTCATATCAGATAATTTCCGCCATGTCTCCATGGCGTCCATTCTTTATATTGAGTTCACTTCATGCATATTTTCATAGTCTCAGTGAATGGGTTTCACTGCCCGTCGGCTTAACTATTATAGAAGCAATTTTCTGCGATGTAATCAATAGTCTGTGTTATAATGGAATAAAAACACAAATCATTATCCTAAAGTCCAAGTAAAATATAGGCATGTTCGCCATTTGCTTCAGAGCAAAGTCAGCGTTAAAACAGTTTCTGAAAATATCGATATATTGGCAATGGTTGTAAATACAACATCGGAAACGTTTCAGAAGATAGCTGATAAGTTGATGTTGCATAGAGCACATCTCTTCTACGTTTTCTTGTACGGGAAAAGTACGACCGTACATTTGTTTGATTGATTTATGGATCCTCCGACCTTAAGAATCGAAAAGAGAAAAATAAAATCATAATGTCAAGGTCTGCTTTTATACGCCGACGGAAAAGATCACGTAGACAATAAAAATAAGAATGAAATGTGGCTGTTAGATTTTAGATTTAGATTTTCAAAGAATTTCAAGATGTTTTACTTTTCCGATACAAATCAAACTTTAAGACGATTAAAACAATTCTATAAAATGCATTATGTCATATCGACCTACCGATCAAATGTTTTACAAGGAAAATACGAAAAAATAAACCTGACGTAATGATTTTTTTTCCATATTTCTTCAACAAATGTTATTTTTTTGACATTTCTGACCAACTGTCAATAGCTGGTATTATATATTTAATTCAAATAAAATAATTTTATCACCACTGTCTTATAGCCAGGCGTATCCTGTTCGTGGTACTGTAATATGACACGGTCAAATAGAAGCAACAAATGTAAGACTCACAAACTCTTCAGAATTATATTAAATCAAATGTTGCCGCCAGCAATACCACTACTATGATGTTAAATTATTGTAAATGATTGTTAAAATATGACGATTACCTCAGCGCTAAAGTCGTGTTGATGATATAGCGGTTTGGTACATGTAGAGGTCACTCAACAGCTGGTGCAAGACAAGCATTCCATGTCCGTCCAGCAGAGGTCTTCATGTACAATAATCCGTATTCTCATGTAAACAGGTCTTCATGAAAAATTACCTAACATATTCTTATCTCAAAAGGTGACAGCAAAACCATAATTCAATGACGACAAGCTAGACAACGCTTTCTGTGAGTGGTAGGATCCTTGGCGTAGTGTACATGCTTGTAGAAGACTCAAACTTATTGTTTTCTTGAAGACTATTCCCCTTTTGTACTTTTTTTGACACTGCTCCATAAAAAGTCGGACAAAGAGAGATATATTGCTGGGTCGAGTGAATGTACCACCAAACCCTTGTCTCAAAGATTAACCATAATCTTTTATACAATCAAGGAAGGATTTTCTTTATATTCACAGAACGAATTTGAGACAAGTGGAACTAATACCATGTGGGATTCTCAAAAACTCAACGGATTTGCTTGAACTTTTGGAATCTCAGAACCAGATTTAATTTTTCGACTTTCTTCACCACTATCCAACACAACAGACTCTATACCTTCATCCACGGGGCATTTGACATTACACGTGGCGAGCATAGATATAGTTACATATCTATCTTCAGAGGTTAAGAACAATTTTGTCAAAAAGGAAAGCAAATGTCATCTGAACTTCCAAACTGTTAACATCTATGCACAATTTTTGGGTAAGACATTTAGGCAAAACATAGGCATCCCCTTGTACACCAGTTGTGCGGCCCTTCTTATTGATTTGTTTCTTTATGCGTATGAATCGGAAGTTCTGCCCAGAATTGCAGCAAAAACGAAGGAATTTTGCCAAGACGTTAAGCTTCAGGTATATCGATGAGGGGCTGAGGTGAAATGGGGTTTAACGTCGCGTCCAAGATTATTGCACTTATATAGCGACGTGCATGCACGTGTATGTGTTTGTGTGGCTGCTTGTACTAATCCTGACTGATGCCGGTTTATAGCGCTAGCTCACTGAGATACCATGCCGCAGTTTAACATGAATACCCAACTCAAACACAGTATACTGACTCCGAGGCGACCAGTCCTTGTTTTAGCCCCTTAATGCCGAGCGCCAGGCAGGGTAACAACAAGTACCATATTTTAACGTCTTTTGGTATGACGCGATCGGGGATCGAACCCCGGACCTTCCGCTCTCCGGGCGGACGCTCTGCCACTAGACCACGGAGATGTCGATGATCTGATACATCGTTCAAAAAGGGACAAATAGCTTTTCCCTTCCACTGATGTCCCTACCTGAACTAGACATAAAGAAGACCATTTCATATTTAGATCTATGCATAAAGATTATGAGTGACGAAACACTCTCCACAAGACTGTATGACACGAGGGATGACTCCAACGTTCAAATAATCAACTGTTCCTGTATGTCGAGCAATATTCCTGCAGCTCCAGCCTTTGGTGTCTACATTTAGCAACTTTTGAGGTACAACCGAGCATGCTCTTTCTCTGAAGATTTGAAAGAGCGTCATACGACTCTTGCTAAAATGTTGTCTGATCAAGGTTACAGCATTCAAAGCCTCAGTAAAGCTTTCAATACGTTTTGTGGAAGACAGGTGGAGGACCTTTCCAAATTTGACGCATCAGTGACAAAAACTGGTTCAAATGCAATTCCCTATTTTGACTTGTCTCATATGTTTCCGTGTATTTTAAGGTGAACAATCCCTTGCCTTTGCTTGTGTTTGTGACGGGTGACATCTGAGAGGCAGGATACCCTCAGCTTTGCACGAACACCTGGTATCATCACTATTTGATAGTCATTCATAAACACATGCTCATGTTACAGTCGGAATCGTACAATCGACACATTTAGACGAAACCCATGCTTGCTGTAGAAGGCGGCTATGCCTGTCGTAAGAGGCGACTAATCGGGTTGTCAGGCTCGCTGACTTGGTTAATACATGTCATCGTATCCTAATTGCATCGATCGATGCTCATGATGTCAACCACTGGATGGTCTGGTCCAGACTCCATTATTTACAGACCTGAGTCATATAGCTGGAATATTGTTGAGTGCAACAAACACCAAACAAACAAATACACGAAACCCAGGTTAAGCTAACCTTGCACATCTTACCTACCCCTCATATAAACTTGAGGATATTAAGTTGCTTTGCTTCATATAAAGTGTTATTCAAAATAACAACATTGCTTATTCATCTGATTAATGTTTAATATGATTAGTTTATAATAGTTTCATCTATATCGTTGCATCCAGCATTGGCCTGTATAAAATGTTATGATGTATTTGTTCAACAACAAAGGCGTTTCATGTTTCAAAAGCAAGGCATAACGCAGCTGCTACTATGCTCTAACGATGCTGAGACAATCCAGGAGAAAATACTTGCTGAAATAGGTAGCATGAAATCTGAAACACTTAACGCCAATCAGATTTAAGCACACAAATTTCAGAATTTAAGAATGAAATTCACAGTTTCATTTCTAAATGTGAAAAACACTGGAGAATTCTGTTACAGAATTACATCGTGATCTAAACACCATACAACAGAACCATCATATAATGTATGAGGACATTGGTGCACTGTTGGGCAAGGTGGATACTGTGTTTGATCAGATGTCAAAATTGATACCGAACTAGATAAACGTGAGTCCTATAGCAGACGTCATAATACTCTCATCCACGGAATACCACAAGCTGCAGGCGAAGAAAAAGCAATGGCATGTAAAGATACTGTGTTGTCCGTCCTCAATGCTAAATTCAAAACGTGGCAACCATTGGACATAATACGTGCACACAGGCTTGGCGTTAAATGTACGAATGAATATTGTTTTGCGCCGCGTCAGCAATTGATTGACGTTAAACGTGTACATGCAAATCGACCTCGACCAATGATTACTGAGCTACATTCGTCCGACGACAAAGTTCGTGCCCTGAAAGCGAGGCCCACATTCAAAGAAGGTGGGCGTGGAATGTCCAGTGACGTAACGTCAGGTCAACGTCAACAGCTGCTGGCACTTGAGAGAACCAACACTTTGGGGGTATTTCAAAGATGGTCGATTAGTGACAAAACCCCGAGCAATGGAAACAACATCAACAGTATTAATGTTTAGCACTGCAAACACTACACACGAAAACCGATCATCTCTTAGAAGACCGGATGGAAATACAGTGGCACATGCTCTATTAGCTTGGATATTGGCCAAAGCCCAGATAGTCTCTCACAAGAACCTAACACTATGAACACCTGTGTTACGTTAAGCGTTGATTGTCTTTCGCCTTTCATTTTTGGAATATTAATAAATTGATGATGCTTATTTTATATCATACTTAAAACAATCTAAAATAGTATGACTTGTTGAAACTTGTGGCGACTGTAGCTTTGACAATAACTGGTTAGTTGGTTAAGATATTAAGAGAGTAGGCGGTAATAAGTGTTGCACTTGTGCTCAATCCCTTTGTCTTTTTGGACAATAAAATATGTTTAATCAACAATTTTTTTTATCTACCTACAGACCACCAGCTTGCTCGCCGTATAATAACCATGTTACCTTAAACTGTAGTATTGATTATCTTGAAGAGTTTTTGTTAGATAATCAGTCGGAGTTTAAAGATTCGATCAGTGTAGTCTGTGGAGATATGAATGCTTGTACTGGTCAACAAAATAATCCTCTAGTCGATCTACAAAACGATGGTGTTCATAGTAAATACTTTTAATACTGGATGTAGACTTGCAACATTTTACGCCCACAAAGCGGTACGAACATTTGGAACTACTCGTACTTGTGACAGAAAGAAATATTGCGAAGTAGGAATAAATGTAAAAAATGCTGTCGGAGATACAAATTTGATATGCGTGGACATAGATAGGAAAAGCTGAAAAAGTCTATTAACAATCCTTATGAGTTCTGGAAACAAATACGATCTCTCAAAAATCGATTTTATGCTGAAGATAAAATAACACAAACACACTGGCTTTGTCATATTAAGAAGGTTTTGTTCAAATGATGCAATATTCACTACGGCAATGGAATATATGCACAATTACTTTACTGAATGCTACAAGGATTTGGATAAACTTATGATATGTTTACCCATTGTTGAAAACGAAATAATAGATGCGATAAATCACCCCAAAAAGGGAAAGGCAGCTGGTCCTGATGATGTAGTTACCATGTTCTATGATGTAGTTACCATGTTCTATGATGTAGTTACCACTTTCTATGATGTAGTTACCATGTTCTATGATGTAGTTACCATGTTCTATGATGTAGTTACCATGTTCTATGATGTTGTTACCATGTTCTATGATGTAGTTACCATGTTCTGTGATGTAGTTACCACGTTCTATTATAATTCCCCTGCATCAAAATTGAAACAGGAGTGACCCAGACAACTGTAGAGGTATTTCATTAATGAGCATTTTGCCAAATGTATTTACTACATATTAAACAATTACAAATGGGATAACATGCGTGATAGGATTACTGAATTCCAAGCTGGTTTCAGAAAAAGTTATTCTACTTCAGACCATATATCTACACTTTATGCACTTATTGAATTTACTTTATAACGGCATAAGCATTAATTGTATGTAGCATTTGTGGATTTCAAAGGGGCTCTTGATTCATTTAATCGTTTTAAGCTATGGACATGTCTCCGAAAAGCTGGTTTACGAGGGAAAATGCTCACTATTCAAAAATCAATGTACTCTTCTGTCAGATCATGTGTTCGTTGTGGGGATGGTGTTACAGATTTCTTTGATTGTCCTTTGGGCCTAAGACAAGGCTGTATTTTGAGTCCGATTTTATTTCCTTTTCATTAATGAATTATTTTACGAAATTGCTTCCAATGGTATACATGGGATCCAATTTTTTCCAGATTTGATAGAAATATTATTCTGCTTTACTCAGAAGATGTCATCTTAGTGTCAGATACTGTTGTTGGTCTACAAAGACAAGTACATATTTTACGTACATACCAGAAACAATTGTCAGTCAATGTGGAATGGTTTTCTTCAGAAAAGGTGGTCCAATACCGTTGAAAAAAAGATGGTATTCGATGGTCAGTTAGTCAATATAGTAGATAATTACGCATTTAGGAATCTGGTTCTCACACACAAAGAATTGGAATAAAATGTGCCCATAACATATCCTTGCGTTCAGAGAAAGCTTTCAAAAGTGAAATGTCTATTGCACATAAAGTATACCACCTAATATCTTCATTAAGCTCTTTGATACTCAGATACAACCAATTCTATTATTTGGTTCTGAAGTATGGGGATTTCGACGTTATGACTGTTTACAGAAGATTCACCTATTAGCATGTAAAATGTTTCTCTGTGTCGAATCATCTACACCAAATTGTATGGTTTATGGTGAATGTGGTAGATAACCATTATAATTTATATTTAACTCTCAGATAAAGGCGTGTCATGTTTCAAAGAAAAATCAAAAGATTTCACATACATAAGGACAATCTAAACGTGTGTTCTCCAAAAACAATATGCAATTAGAAATTACTCAGACTAGTTTCTACATGGACACTGAAACAACAGGCTGCAGGATACGAACACAATGAAGTGAGCCAAATCGATATTAATGAATAAAAACAGTCAGGTGGTTCAGTCGTCTAAGGCGCCGCGATTCGCTTTGCAGAGTTGCGTCCCTTGGACACGCCAGAAACCTATGATTGTGAGTTCGAATCCCGGTTCGCCCCGATTATGCTTCTAGGTTTATCAGCACCATACCCGTGGGTTTCACCGAAGTGGTAAACATCCGAGACCTGCATCACTTCGGGCCTTCCTCCCACATAAAGCTGACAAGTCGTGACATAACTGGAATACTGTTAAAAGCGGCGTTAAACCCAACTCACTCACTCACTCTGATGATGATGAAAGCAATCTTCATCAGAAAACATCTTTCATCTGTTCCTATAACACCCACATGAGATCGGAAGACATGATCTGATACAAGTGGATATTACATAAAAATCTTGTTGCATGTTCAGACTGAAATCCATACATAATTTCGTCAGCCCTAGCAAGAGATGTAATGAATATTGTATTTGATGCCGGTTCTTCTCATCAAACCTTAAGTTACGAATCCTGTTGACATAACTGATAGGTATTTACAGGCGCGCGTGGAAATGTATATTGTTTAAACCACCTACTCATACAAATACATTTTTTTTTATTTTGGTCCTTTAATTGATATCAGATTCTGACTACATGCATATCTGATGTTTCTACATGCACATCTGATTTTCTTGACCTTTGATATGTTCTGATAACTAAATGTAAAGGGATATTACATTTTGGCCCGACTGGTCCTACATGTAGCATATAAATACCTTGTTATGTTCCACGTATGCTTTGATCACAGCCCGAGACGATACGCCGACACTGGAGGCATTGATTAATTGAATGTAATGCTTCAAAGGAAACCAAGTCAGTTTATGTATTCTTATGTCGGAACCCTGGTTGCCGTGATCGTTATTCCATATCAAACAGCAGCAGTCGTATTGAATCTGATCAAATTCAACCTGTGCACACCCTGCTTCCTTAATCAAAAGCATATTTACTCAGTTCCGATATTCTGTAGGTTATGGTGAACGCGGGATGAGGGGAAGCTATCGGTAGGACAGCAGCAGGAGGCAGCAGCAGGACATGCATTCATCGCCACTAGCCCCTTTCCGTAACCTGCAAGAAGACTCGTCCCCCTCATTCGTCACCACTCGCCCCTTTCAGTAACCTGCAAGAAGACTCGTCCCCCTCATTCGTCACCACTCGCCCCTTTCCGTCACCTGCAAGAAGACTCGCCCCCTCATTCGTCACCACTCGCCCCTTTCCGTAACCTGCAAGAAGACTCGTCCCCATCATTCGTCACCACTCGCCCCTTTCCGTAACCTGCAAGAAGACTCGCCCCCATCATTCGTCACCACTCGCCCCTTTCCGTAACCTGCAAGAAGACTCGTCCCCCTGTCGATGAATGTTATGTGCGAAAATACGACAAACCAATCAGAATGCGCGTATGGTTTCAAGTTCTTCGTCAAAGAATCCCTCAGAAATCATTTTTGATTTTACATATGTCTTGTATCTAAAAATATACCCAACACACAGTTAAATGTGTTCAAGCATACTGTATAATTCCGCATGTCACGATGTGCTTTAAATTGCTTCTGAAATATATATAATATATTGGGAAATATGTGTGAACCATTACGTAACGAGTTGACAATTGTTTTAGGTATGCCCGTTTGCGCTTAGACGGAACCCGGTCACAAAAATGGCCACGAGTCGCTATTCGGCTTGTCCCGGAATAACACGAGTTGGTCACGAATGCAGGACATGCTTACCCTTTTCGCGAACACCTGGTGCCATCAAACATCAGTGATCCATTCATGTAATTGTCCTAAGTAATTTGCCTTTTACGTCCAATGGAATCTGATTCTTCGGATAATCGAGACTGGTGGTTCTCTGGTGTTGTTTTATTTTTACTACGCCTGGGAGTTCCACATCGCTTTAATGCCGTATTTATGTTGCTAGGAGAACCATTATCAATACATAGTGCTACCATCATACGTTCTCGTGGGGATTCCGGGTTAGAATTTGTCCTCAGCAACCTATGTTGGTCGTAAGAGGCGACTAATGGGTCGGGTGGTCGGGCTCGGTGACTTGGTAGTGTCATTGTAACCCGACGTTTAGATCCTTGTTCCTCATATCGACAACTGGATTGTCTGATCCAGACTCGATTATTTACATGCTGCCGTCAAATAGCTGTAATAATGGTGACTGCTGCGATGAACAACAAACAAACAAACAAACAAACAAAAAAACAAAAAAACAAAAAATATTTATTCTTGATCGTGATATTAGTGTAACAAACAAAAAGGCTACCACTATAACCATAAAGGCATTTAAAGTAGGGCTGTTTTGCTTGTGATCCGTTGATAGTGATTCATAAACATAAGCGACCCGTGAAGATACGGGGTAGAACAGGTCTTCAGCAACCCATGATTGTCGTAAGAGGCGAATATCGGGATCGGGTGGTCAGGCTCGCTGCCTTGGTCATTGTATCCCAATTGCGTAGATGGATGCTCTTGGTGTCAATCACTGGATTGTCTGGTCCAGGCTCGATTATTTTGAGACCGTCGGAATATTGCTGAGTGCGGCGTTAAACAACAAACAAACAAACAAACAAGCAAACAAATCATAAACACATGCACATGGTACAGTCGTACTCGTACAATGGTCCAGGAGAGATGATTGTTTATGATTATGAGAACTTTTTTATCGCTTTTATTTACAAGACCCGACATGAATGTTCCCCAACGCACCAGATGCCTTTGTTGTTTATCTCAAAGAAACTGAATTCTTGGTCAGTTGTGAGGGGGCGGGCGGGTAGCCTAGTGGTTAAAGCGTTCGCTCGTCACGCCGAAGACCCGGGTTCGATTCCCCACATGGGTACAATGTGTGAAGCCCATTTCTGGTGTCCCCCGCCGTGATATTGCTGGAATATTGCTAAAAGCAGCGTAAAACCATACTCACTCACTCACTCACTCACTCAGTTATCAGGTCAAGAGGAGCATACGGTTTATGTATGAATAAGTTCATAAATATCATGGATTTTAGGTTATTTACAACAGTACTATTTTTTCCATTAATTCATGAATTATTCCATTCGATTTCGTGTTAAAGTTTCTGGAATCTGTACACAAGGACAAGAGTTATGTCACCGTATCTTTGATTGATCACGAAAGATTTTTTTAAATATTTGTAATATATTCATTTGGTGTTTTTTGGACAATCTCATAGTCAAAGAGGTCTCTGGGATAAAACGAAATTTAAAACAAGGAATTAGTGAGCCTTGCCATTCAATCAATACAAGCGGACACTCACGTCGCTTCAAGAGAGCCCGGCTTTGAGTGCTGGCAGCAAACGTTCCAGACTCTGTGAGAGGCGTCATACAGAACCTCTATCAATCAGATACCACGTGCTGTTACAGCATGAAAATACACAAATTCTGAAGTAAAATAAAAGTTTATAGAAATTTAATTCCAGTAGCAGCAACAAGAGAAGATGAAGGAGGGAGGCAAGATTATTCCACGACAATTAGTGTAAATTATGTAAGTTATGCAGCTGGAAACGATTTTGAGATATTACAACAGTAAATGCTATAAGGCCATTCCAAGATTACGATTCGAACTATATCATGAACATGTGTTTATGAATCAGTATCAGTGATGAGACCAGGTGTTATCCTGTCCAATCCCGTCGCCCGTTACAAACACATGCAAAGGCAAATCAATTGTTCACCTGAAAAGGAATACGTTGTACAACTCAAAATAGGGAATTGCATAGGACATCCTTTTTGTCACCGATACGTCAAATCAACAAGTCCCCAAGACGTCTAAAAAACTATTTCCATCTTAACTAAGGCCTTGAATGTTGTAAACTTGATCAAACAACTTTAAAACAAGAGTCGTGTGAGGCTCTTGAAATCATCTTTGGAGAGCATGCTCGATTATACCTAAAGAAATGTAGACAGTAAAGGCTGAAGCTGCTGAAACAATCGACATAAAGGCAAAGTTGACTATTAGGAAATTGAAGTCATCCCTCTTGTCTCACAAGGAGGCACGGGTGGCCCAGTCCTAAGGCACTTAAGGTGGCCCTAAGGCGCCGCGATTCGCTGTGCAGAGTTGCATCCCTTGGGCACGCCAGAAACCTATGATTGTGTCCCCGGTTCGCCCCGATTATGTTTCTAGGTTTGTCAGCACCATACCCGTGCTCGTGGGTTTCACCGAAGTGGTAAACGTCTGAGACCTGCATCACTTCGGGCTTTCCTCCCACATTCAGCTGAAACGCCGCGATATAACTGGAATACTGTTAAAAGCGGCGTTAAACCCAACTCACTCACTCACTTGTCACACAGACTTGTATATAAGCTTTTGTAACTCTGAATCTACGATAAGGAGTTATGGTATGACATGGTTATCCCCAATTTGTGTGTGTGTGTGTGTGTGTGTGTGTGTGTGTGTGTGTGTGTGTGTGTGTGTGTGTGTGTGTGTGTGTGTGTGTGTGTGTGTGTGTGTGTGTGTGTGTGTGTGTGTGTGTGTGTGTGTGTGTAGTTTGCCTCAAAGTGAGATTGACCAATCAGAGAACAGAGAGAGAACTATTAACCCCATATGGGCCCGTATACCGTCAGTAAAAATCCAAGATGGTTGCTACTGACCTAATATGAGACCGTATACCGCGAGTAACAGGACCACTAATTTTAGTTCGTAATAACCGTAGTTCGTTATAAGCATATATACAGCATATATGCAACAAATGGCCGGGACTAAAAAATAAGTTCGTTATATCGGTCAATTCGTTATAAACGTGTTCGTTATAAACGTAGTTTACTGTAGTTCTATTCAGGAGAAAGTAGTATCAGTGATTCACACAACACTCAGTGTTTCAGTGTGACATGAAATTATGAAATGAGATTATGACTCCAGCAATGGTGTTTACTCAGCCTCGACCATGGCTTTATCTAACATCTCGCTGTAATGGTGTAATCACGCGAGATGTCAGCAACAGTTTGACCCGATAACCCTCCTATTGTTCGCTATCACTGACAGACCGAGATCCAGACACATCGCCACCACCTATCACACATCGTGCAGACATAACAACTCAAGTGCTAAGACATGGTGCAGACATTATCAGAGATGTGTAAATAGTGTGGACTTAGAATTTAATCAAGTGACTAAATTAGTGACGTCATTTGATTATGGCATCATGGGATCAGATGACGTTACAATGATCCATGCTATATCGTAAAGCATCATAACGTGCCATACAGCAATATGACGTAGCATAATGTTTATGCCTAGTTTTGTTATAGAGGGAAAGAAACATATAAATATAAATTTTATAAGAATAACCAACAAACTACGAGGAATTACGTAGTCCCGAACAGTTGTTTGTTTGTTGTTTAATGCTGAAACTCAGCAATATTACAGCCATATAAGTGTGGTCTGTAAATAATCTAGTCTGGACCAGACAATCAAGTGTTTGACATAAGAGCATCGATCTACGCATCAACCAAGTCAGCGAGCCTGACCACCCGACCCCGTTAGTCACCTCTTACGACAAGTATGGGCTGCTGACCAATTCTAACCCGGATCTTCACGGAAGTAAGTCGTGAGCATCCCTTTATTCCATATAGAGTACCCACTGGCATGTTCTGAAAAAAAAACCTGTTCTAAAAAGTATAATAATGTCAGACCTGCGAATGACCTCTACTCATGTCACGCTGTTGTGCACGCTATGCATACATCATTAATTTGTGACGTCATGTTCCTTCAAAAAACCCATCAGCATTGTAAATTGCCAACATTTCCAACCCTAATGCGTACAATTATTGATATATTTAGAAAACAATATGAACATAATGGTTGAGAAAATCATATCATTTAGGCCAACAATTATTTAACATCCCGTTTTAACTAGAATACGAGAACAAATTAACTGGTGACATTGTCGTGTTCTTCAAATGATCTGACATTTAAAAGGATTATAGATTTTGCTCGTAAAATATTCAAGCGGTTTACGTGGAACCGATTAGCGCTAAACAGGGACGAAATTGGCGTCGCTCTCATTCAACGGAGCTAAATACTCCCACATAATTCACCCTCAACTCAAGATCATGGACATTTAGACATTTAATGTCATCCTGAGGAATGGCGGATGTCGTAACAGACACTTAAATTCAATATTTCTTATTTCGGCGTCTTTGATTTTGATTCTAGAATGTAAATTCATTGAAATTGAATGTCGCTATTCCAAAACGAAAGGATATAATTTTTGGTTCAATTTCGACAGAATATTACACATTAGAAATTTAGATTTCAACTTGATGAAAGGGAGGGATATTTCACCATCGGGGTCCATAAATGTCCCTTACAGTATTCCATACATTTAGCATCGCATTTTCCTCTTCAGGACGGTACAGCTCTCCAGTAAGCAATTCAAAATAAATAAATGTTATAAATTTAGTACCATCCCGCATCATGTAGTTGTACGTGAAAGAAAAGCAACACAAATGTGGCAATCTATTGTCGCACTTTACGAGTTTTAAGCAAGAGATGTCAGAAATGTTACCACTGGGATAACGGAAAAGAAAAAATGAAACATTTTCAGGAGGGTGCACGGAGCTGTGGTCTACAGCGCTGTGTGGCTGTGGTTCGAATCCCAGGTTCGTCTTGTTTTGAATCTCGTCAGCACTTTTATCTGTCACCAACGGTGACTTTCTCTGTCCCGTGAACCCCACTGGGAGACAAACAGGAAGTACTGAGAACACACGTACGTACGTACGTACGCACGCACGCACGCACGCACGCACGCACGCACGCACGCACGCACGCACACAGCTATATCAGAGCAATAGTCTTGAACTCCATCATATCGTCTCACCTCACCTCACCTCACCTCACCTCACCTCAGGTCTGATGAAACTGTTTCATCAAGGACAATAAGTGATACCACTGCTTGTACAACGTCTGACGTCTGATCTTTAAACTCACACTTGGAAGTATTATGCGATTGAATATCCCTAGTGTAAACCTACCATTAAAACTATTATATTATTTGGTGATATGTTGTCCCGAGGATCGATATATTGATATGTTGTTCCATCTCAGCAACATCTTAAAGACTCTTACATATTTGTAATAACGAAATATAATGTCTTGTTCTACTTAATAATGTGTTGCAGTACACATCGTATTATGCAATGCGGGGGCACGGGTGGCCCAGTCGTCTAAGGCGTCGCGATTTGCTGTGCAGAGTTGCGTCCCTTGGGCACGCCAGGAACCTATGATTGTGGGTTCGAATCCCGATTCGCCCCGATTATGTAGGTTTGTCAGCACCATACCCGTGCTCGTGGGTTTCACCGAATTGGTAAACGTCTGAGACCTGCATCACTTCGGGCTTTCCTACCACATTAAGCTGACACGCCGTGATATCACTGGAATAGTGTTGAAAGCGGCGTTAAACCCAACTCACTCACTCACTATTACACAATGCTGATTCTGCTAATCTGCCCGCACGGGATGTGTCTGTACAAGCTGTCTACTGGCTATATCATCTCCGCGTGTAACTAACCGAGTATTCCATACCATATTGCAAAACCTTAATGCATATAGTAAACTGTTACCAAGTGTGTTTGGAAAACACATTTCCTGTCAGAACTCTTTGACTGGTATTTTTGTACGTTTTCAACCTGAACCAAGACCAAAAACAATGCCCAAGTGTAAACTTGACTATGACCAGAATGTTCCAGTCTGAAGTAAATTAAAGTTTGGTAGTACACCGGATGTCTATTGTGTAATTCCTTTTCTTTGAATGGCATTGTTATATACTTGTTACAACTGCTGCTCAATTAACCGTGTTTGTGTTTATGTTCAAGTTGGTGTTTCCGCTATCCAAAGTGTGCAGCAAAGCCGTCGTATTCTTGATAGCTATTTTGGAGACATAAAATGCGACGTTACATTAATGCGAACAAAGACCACATGCATTTTTCGCATTTAATTCACGCTGGCGTTAATTTCAAGATTTACAGACTATTTGCTTTTCAGTTAAGTATGGAATCCTAAAAGGGACACTGTCGCGTTGTCGCCCTTTGGTAAAATAAAAACAGTATTCAAAGCGCAACAACGCGACAAAGCGACACATGATAAACATGTTGCATTGTCGCGCTTTGGTTAATTCTGACGCTTTTTGTTTGTTTTTTAAAGGGCGACAATGCGACAACGCGGCAATGTCCCTTCCAGGATTCCATAGTTGAGTGTTGTCCACCTTTTGTCAGAACAATGCTGTCCCGAAGTAGAATATATCGACATATGCCACTCCATTAACTAAGTCACTACGTCGACAGGTAACATGTGTTTCACATGGTCAAGATTGACTTTAAGGCCCGGTTTCCAAACACAACACCTGGTGCCGTCACTTCCCCAAGGTACCATCATACTGTTCCGGTTTGACCAGGTTACCCCCATGCACTTGGAGGATTGTATGCCAAATGCACTGGTGTACGTCATCGGTAATCGGTTTCTTCACCAAGAAGTAATCTGTAATGAATCACGCTGATCGGAACAAATTTTCAGTCTGTTTTCACGTGGTAAGTGAGATCAAAGGCTATTTCTCAGACAGATGACGTAATGCTACGGTCATACCGAAAGACGGCGTGATGTGTTAGGTTAGGAATAAAATGCCCTCCTTTATGAAGTGTTATATGCTTTAACCGCCTCCGTGGTCTAGTGGTAGAGCGTCCGCCCGGAGAGCGGAAGGTCCGGGGTTCGATCCCCGACCGCGTCATACCAAAAAGACGCTAAAAGATGGAACTTGTCGTTACCCTGTCTGGCGCTCGGTATTAATGGGCTTAAAAAAGGACTGGTCGGCTCGGAGTCAGTATACTGCGTCTGAGTGGGGTATTCATGTTAAACTGCGGCATGGTATCTCAGTGAGCTATCACTATAAATCGGCATTAGTCCGGACTAGTACAAGCAGCCACACAAACACACACACGTACATGCGCGTCGCTATATAAGTGCAATAATCTTGGACGCGACGTTAAATTCCATTCCACCTCACATCCCCTGTTATATTCTTTCTTGTCTAATTTGAACTGAGGGGACGCCTGGTTCAGTATGCCTGATATCTGTCTGTTTAACGCCGCACTCAGCAATATTCCAGCTATATGACGACGGTTTGTAGGTAACAAGTCTGGACCAGACAATCCAGCGGTTGACATCATGAGCATCGATCTACGCAGTTAGGATGCGATGACAAGCATCAACCAAGTCTGCGAGCCTGACCATCTGATCTCGTTAGTCGCCTCTTACGACCAGCATGGGTTGCTGAAGACCTATTCTAACCCGGAGGGGGCAGGGGTGGGCCAGTCGTCAAAGGCGCAGCGATTCGCTGTGCAGAGTTGCGTCCCTTGGGCACGCCAGAAACCTTTGATTGCGGGTTCGAATCCCGGTTCGCCCAAATTATGTTTCTAGGTTTGTCGGCACACTACCCGTGCTCGTGGGTTTCACCGAAGTGGTAAACGTCCGAGACCTGCATCAGTTCGGGCTTTCCTCCCACATTAAGCTGACACGCCGCGATATAACTGGAATACTGTTAAAAGCGGCGTTAAACCCAAATCACTCACTCACTCTAACCCGGATCTTCACACATCGAAGAAACGGGTGAGATCAAGGAGCTCCCTTAATATAAATTCCCTGCATTTGATAATCGTCATAATTTGTGAACATGGAAATTTACAAACCAGTACAGAATCCGCTATCAAATGTACCAACATAAAATATTCGTGACCAACTCGTGTTATTCCGGGACAAGCCGAATAGCGACTCGTGCCCCCCTCGTGGCCATTTTTGTGACCGGGTTCCGTCTTAGCGCAAACGGGCTTACCTAAAACAATTGTCAACTCGTTACGTAATGGTTCACATATATATTTCCCAATATATTATATATATATATTTCAGAAGCAATTTAAATCACATCGTGACATGCGGAATTATACAGTATGATTGAACACATTTAACTGTGTGTTGGGTATATTTTTAGATACAAGACATATGTAAAATAAAAAATTATTTCTGAGGTATTCTTTGACGAAGAACTTGAAACCATATGCGCATTCTGATTAGTTTGTCGTATTTTCGCACAAAACATTCATCGTCAGGGAGACGAGTCTTCTTGCAGGTGACTGAAAGGGGCGAGTGGTGACGAATGAGGGGGATGTCTTCTTGCAGGTGACGGAAAGGGGCGAGTGGTGACGAATGAGGGGGACGAGTCTTCATGCAGGTTACGGAAAGGGGCGAGTGGTGACGAATGAGGGGGACGAGTCTTCTTGCAGTTGTCGGAAAGGGGCGAGTGATGACGAATGAGGGGGACGAGTCTTCTTGCAGGTTACGGAAAGGGGCGAGTGGTGACGAATGAGGGGACGAGTCTTCTTGCAGGTGACGGAAAGGGGCGAGTGGTGACGAATGAGGGGGACGAGTCTTCTTGCAGTTGTCGGAAAGGGGCGAGTGATGACGAATGAGGGGGACGAGTCTTCTTGCAGGTGACGGAAAGGGGCGAGTGGTGACGAATGAGGGGACGAGTCTTCTTGCAGGTGACGGAAAGGGGCGAGTGGTGACGAATGCGGGGACAAGTCTTATTGCAGGTGACGGAAAGGGGCGAGTGGTGACGCATGCAACATAAAACTGTGCTCATTCCGATAACATTCATCTACAGGGGGACGAGTCTTCTTGCAGGTGACGGAAAGGGGCGAGTGGTGACGAATGAGGGGGACGAGTCTTCTTGCAGGTTACGGAAAAGGGCAAGTGGTGACGAATGAGGGGGACGAGTCTTCTTGCAGGTTACGGAAAGGGGCGAGTGATGACGAATGCGGGGACGCGTCTTATTGCAAGTTACGGAAAGGGGCGAGTGGTGACGAATGCAACATAAAACTGTGCTCATTCCGATAACATTCATCGACAGGGGGACGAGTCTTCTTGCAGGTGACGGAAAGGGGCGAGTGGTGACGAATGAGGGGGGCGAGTCTTGCAGGTGACGGAAAGGGGCGAGTGGTGACGAATGAGGGGGACCAGTCTTTTTGCAGGTGACGGAAAGGGACGAGTGGTGACAAATGAGGGGAATGAGTCTTCTTGCAGGTGACGGAAAGGGGCGAGTGGTGACAAATGAGGGGGACGAGCCTTTTGCAGGTGACGGAAAGGGACGAGTGGTGACGAATGCAACATAAAACTGTGCTCATTCCGATCTCATAGTCCATTAGTTGATTCCAAACGTAGGTTCCAATTGAAAACCCTTTTAACGCAATGATGGAATGAACCTCAGTCCGTACACTTGATAAAAAACACCGACAACTTGCTTAACATTGGAACTTTTCGCCATCCGACTTCACATTACCGATCCTGGCCAGGGGAATGTTAGTTAATTCCACTGAACTGGAGACAACAGCTGTGCTCAATCTTACTCACCTTGTAAGTTCAACACACACACACTGGGAGTAGTATCAATCGAAGCGCTGCCTAAAGGGGAACTTTTAATTGGCCAGTCACACAAACGAGGCGAGCGAACACATTGATGGGTCGTCCGTTCGTCGTACTTTATTGATTTTCACTGGTAAAGTCCGAAACAAGTTGAAACGAGAAGCGAAAAACATCGAGCGTGTTAAAAATTATCCAACTGGTTAGAGATGGTTGTAGCGCAAGCTCCGTCGGGCAGAAGGGAGCTGTTTGTGTCAACGTTTTCTTTTTTGCTGAGGCATGAGTTAATTTTGTCAACATCGACTATCAGCAAATTTTGATTTCATTGGAAAGGGGGAGTGAGTGAGTACGGTTTTACGCCGCTTTTAGCAATATTCCAGCCATATCACGGCGGGGGACACCGGAAATGGGCTTCACACATTGTACCCATGTCGTGAATCGAACCCGGGTCTTCGGCGTGACGAGCGAACGCTTTAATCACTAGGCTACCCGACCGCCCCTGATTGGAAAGTAAACTACCGAGCAAAAGAAAGTATACGTCCATTATTGATGGTGGTTAAAAATATAACAAACAAAAAGAAGAAATGGTTATTCGATGGTGATGTATTTGATGCGGGTATCACATTTGTGTTTTAGACCTTACGTTTGCATTGTTTCGGCGACTGTTTCAGCCTATTAACTTTTTCATAACGTTTGTAATTTTTTGGTCAAATCCAAATTTCAAGGGTATGCTTTCTTTTGTCCGGCAGCGTGGCAGCTTAATACAGACATTCGCTATTTACTGTTACACTTCAAAAGAAGCAAGCTGGATACTGTTATAAGTCTTCGTGTTTAACAAAGGTTCGAGAAGGATTTGTTCGGACTGCTACTCTTAATTAAAATGAATTTAATGTATTTATGCATAGTCTGTATTAGAAAACCAACCTTGGATATCCCTTGCATGTAAGACTACTAATGTGCCTGACATAATGGTATTATACATAGTTTCATACGTCGTTTTCGATGTTAAAAGTCAGAAGTTCAATGGGGGTCGGATAAACAGTATGTGTTCACGAGTTTGTATGTGTTTTGAATATACGCCACAGATAGTGTAGAACATTAATATTTTGTCCATACTTCGGGCTTTCCTCCCACATAAGATGACACGCCGTGTTATAACTGGAATATCTTTCAAAGCGGCGTTAAACTCAACTCACTCACTCACTATTGTATGAAAGACTGCTTATGTGCCTCGTTATCAGATTGTGGTTCTGTTTACTACACGAACAAGTCAAACCTGATTAACAGTTGTAGCAGGAACACACAAACGTTGTGCAAATAAGTAACAAGAATCTAATTTAGAAAATCAATACAATTAGAAAAAGTCGCTCCCTTCACACAGAGGACAACGACGCCCCCGTGCACGGCAACAGAAGATTGAACTTTACAAGGGGTACAATGTCATTCACGTTGAAGGTCTTTTTTGTTTCAAATGTTCATATATTTCAGAATTATAAAACGTATTTTTTTCCGTTCAGAAGAAATAAAATGCCAGAGTTCAGGAACAAACCAATTTGATGAAAAGATCATGATATTACCATTTCACTTCCTCGTTTGTTTAATGGTTATATGTTGCTCTTTCATCTGCATCTTCCCTGTCATAAATCAAAACAAGAAAAGTGTTATTACATTCAGAGCTTTAAAGTCGGCCATAAATCAAAATAATAATTTCCATATCATCATGCACAAAGGTCTCATACCAAACTGTTTCCCATACGAAATGCTTGGGCTTCATGTCGTGTTGCCATTACATGTATACAAACTGTCTAAGTCGTATCTACATTACTGAATTAACCACGGGCAATGCGCATGTAGTACGGACAATTAATGTTGATAATGATTATTTGCATATTTCAATATGCGAGGGGTCGTGTACGGTGCATGGTTATAAACTGCCGGGTCGGAAAGGATACACTTGAAAATAGGATTTGGCCAAGAAATAACAAACGTTACCAGAACGTTACGAGTCACCGAAACACAACAAACAAAGGTCCAATACACAATGATAGTCGGCAGATTATTAGATTGTCTATACGTACAGTAAACTACGGTTATAACGAACTCGAAGGGACCACTAATTTTAGTTCGTAATAACCGTAGTTCGTTATAGGCATATAAACAGCATTTATACAACAAATGGTTGGGACTAAAAATAAGTTCGTTATATCGGCCAGTTCGTTATAAGCGTGTTCGTTATAACCGTAGTTTACTGTATACTGTTTACAGTATCTGTACAAACGACCCGTGAAGATCCGGGTAACAAGTGGTCCAGCAAGCCTTGCTTGTCGCAAGAGGCGGCTGACGGGATCGGTTGTCAGGCGTCATGACGACAATTCTGTAAAATTAAATTAATTTCGGGCGTGTATGTCAGTATCTGGTTTGTGCACGACACCTTGGCGGTATACTGTTGAATAACTAGAGTGTGGTTGACCTTGGTATTGCCACGTTTCTGGCGTACACTCCCGCCCGAGAACATCCACAGATGCTCTATTGGGGCATGTGAGGGGACTTAGCGGGCCAGTCCTATGTCCGTGTGCCTTCTCGTCGGAGATAGTCGCTGACGACCTGGGGACGGTGTGGTCTCGCATTGTCATTTTGAAGTTCCAAATTTCTGTGGATAAGTCAAGCAATGGAACAACGACAGGACGCAACATTTCGTCACCATATCGGTGGCTTGTCAAATGTCCATTCACAATAACTAAATCAGTTCGCCGGTCATATGTGTTACTGCCCTAATCCATGACACAACCGTCCCCATACAAATCATAGTCAAGAGATGTTGCCCTAGCATACAGCTTGACGCTACGTCGGCAACATTGTATTCTGCCATCTGTGAATCGGAGGCAAAGCCTTGATTCGTCTGTAAACATAAAACATGATGTAACGACCTCTGTCTCTCTCCCTTTCCCTCTCTCCCTCTTTCTCTCTACATCTCGATCTTACTCTCTCTCGATCACTCCGTCACTGTCTCATTCGCTTAACCTCTCGATCTTACTCTCTCGCTCTTTCTCACTGCCCGTCTCTCGTTTTTTACTCTCTTTCTCCCTCCCTCTCTCACTCTTTCTCTCTACATCTCGATCTTACTCTCTCTCGATCACTCCGTCACTGTCTCATTCGCTTAACCTCTCGATCTTACTCTCTCGCTCTTTCTCACTGCCCGTCTCTCGTTTTTTACTCTCTTTCTCCCTCCCTCTCTCACTCTTTCTCTCTACATCTCGATCTTACTCTCTCTCGATCACTCCGTCACTGTCTCATTCGCTTAACCTCTCGATCTTACTCTCTCGCTCTTTCTCACTGCCCGTCTCTCGTTTTTTACTCTCTTTCTCCCTCCCTCTCTCACTCTTTCTTTCTCACCCTCTCGCTGACACTCCCTCCCATCTGCATCAGCACACGTGGGTGAAAATAACAACACCAAGAAAGTTACAACCACCTTTTACAAAAAAGAAAGAAAAAAACAAGCTTAAAATAGAATTCCGATTGGCAGCAAGCTTGTTACCAATTAGTCCCAATCCGTTTGATCCGGTCATAAATAAGGTTTAATGCACATCAAATCTCAAACGTTATAACATCAAAAGCTGATTGATTTGACCTATGGGGAAACACCTTCCTTCTTTGCGGCTAAAGACATCTCGATGGAAAACCCAGTTGGCCTTGTGTTTTTCCACCTAGGGGAGCTATTATTTTGAAGTTACTGGAATGAAAGGATATGGAGACAACCTCTTTGTAATACCAGCCCAATCCATATCCATAGGCCACGATGTAAGAGTCATGGCCCACTTTCCCATCACTTGTATTCGTCAAAGCAGCTCCGACCTTCAGGTCAACCAGCGAAGGAAGCTGTTTATATACTACTCACAATAAGTTAAAGACCATCCATTCATTCATATAAGTATAGTTAATCTGCCATGACATAATTATTAACTATGGTAATATGAAAGAATCGGGTTGTCCCTTTTGTAAGTAGTATATGACAGTGTATCAGGTACATGTCAACGATGAAATACAAACAAAACAGTATTTTACGCCGGTGTTAGCAATATTTCAGCAATATCACGGCGGGGAACATCAGAAATGAGCTTCACATAATGTACCCATGTGGGGAATCGAACCCGGGTCTTTTGCTTGACGAGCAAACGCTTATCCACTAGGCTACCCCACCGCCCCGTCAACGCAAGAGTGAGTGAGTGAGTGAGGTTTTACGCCGCTTTTAGCAATATTCCAGCATTATCACGGCGGGGGACACCACAAATGGGCTTCACACATTGTACCCATGTGGGGAATCGAACTCGGGTCTTTTGCTTGACGAGATAACGCTTTAACCACCAGGCTACCTCCACCGCCTCGTCAACGCAAGAGTGAGTGAGTGAGGTTTTACGCCGCTTTTAGCAATATTCCAGCATTATCACGGCGGGGGACACCAGAAATGGGCTTCACATAATGTACCCATGTCGGGAATCGAACCTGGGTCTTTTGCTTGACGAGCAAACGCTTTAACCACCAGGCTACCTCACCGCCCCCTCAACGCAAGAGAACAGCCAGTCGTGATCGTCCGCCGAAACAGATTCCTTCCGGCGGAAAAGGCACAACAGCTGGGAAAATTGCATGAATGGATAGCTGACATTCAGTGATGACACCAGGTTTTTTTAAAAATAAGTTAAGATGGCTGGTTTGATATAAATTTCACGGATCAAACACCGAAGATATGCATATTTTTATTTTACTTCAAACTTAATGTATGTTTGGGTAGCCTAGTGGTTATAGTGTTTGCTCGTCACACCAAGGGCCCGGGTTCGATTACCAACAGGGATACATGTGGGACGCACATTCTCTGATATCCTCCGTAGGAACATGGCTGAACTATTACAACCCAACTCGCAAAATCTCTTTCAGTCCCTTATACAAATGATATCAACGGTTTCTCAGCTTTAATGTTCGTTTGTTGGTTTGTTTTTAACGCCGTACTTAGCAATATTTCAGCTATATGACGGCGGTTTGTAAATAATCGAGTCTGGACCAGAAAATCCAGAGTTTGACGTCATGAGCATCGATTTACGCAATTGGGACACGGTGACATGCATCAACTAAGTCCCTATAGTCGCCTATTACGACAAGCATGAGTCGCTGAAGATCAGTTCTAACTCGAATCTTCCCGGGTTTGAAGATGCTGACATAACCGTAGTGATGAACAGTAAAGGGATTATCATCGATGCAGATGAATATGTTTGCAATATATTTACATCATAATAATTTTACATTTTAGACCCGTGAAGTTCTGGGGTAGAATAGGTCTTCAGCAACCCATGCTTGCCCTAAAAGGCGACTATGTTTGTCGTAAAAGGCGACGAACGGGATCGGGTGGTCAGGCTCGCTGACTTAGTTGATGTATGTCATCGATCCTAATTGCGTGGATCGATGCTCATGATGTCAATCACTGGATTGTGTGGTCCAGACTCGATTATTGTAGACCGCCGTCATACAGGTGGAATATTGCTGAGAGCGACGCTAAACAACAAATAAGACCAAAAAAACATTTATGATTTGACTTAACGTAACTATGAATAAAATACTGATGCAAGTACTCTAATCGTGCATGTAGTTTTGTATATAGTCTTCGAAAATCATTGTTTATTTCAATAAATGCATCATAATGTTCTGTGACATAACTGAAAATAATCAGAAATAGTCATGCTTTGAATATTCATTTATCATTAGAAAGCCCTAATTACAAGACGGAGGGAGCACTGCCACATTAATCCAGTTTGTCGCAGTAATTTGAAAATAATGAGAGTCATGATAGTGACTCAGTTTGGTTTAACGCCGCTTTTCACATTATTCCAGTTATATCACGGCATGTCGGGAGGAAAGCCCGAAGTGATGCAGGTCTCAGACGTTTACCACTTCGGTGAAACCCACGAGCACGGGTATGGTGCTGACAAACCTAGAAACACAATCGGGGCGAACCGGGACTCGAACCCACAACCATAGGTTTCTGGCGTGCCCTAGGGACGCAACTCTGCACAGCGAATCGCGGCGCCTTAGACGACTGGGCCACCCGTACCCCCAGAGTCATGATAAGAGACCCATGACATTACAGGTTTCTTTGCGTCTTATGAATGTTATTGGCTTCAGTCAGCAGCCTGACGAGTTTCTATGTAACTCTACGATCTGAAGTGCACATGCATCCTTACAAACAGTCCTACAAATACACGCACACGGAAAAAATAGACACACACACACGCACTCAAGAAATCAAAAACATGAAAACATGCAAACACACATGCTTTCGAAGTACTACGAACAAACCCACGAAATACGCACGCGAAGTGACAAACGAACACACCAACGCTCAATGTAGAGCGTGTGTGGGTGTGAGGGAGAGACGACAATGGCCGCCATGTTATATCCGCTTTATTACGTGGAGATCACGTGACTTCCGGTTACATCAGAAATATGACATCAGAGTAACAGTACACCTGTCCTATCAATACATGGTACATATTTTAAAGAAATAAACGAATGAGTGGGAGTTGTGTATGGTACAATAAAACACTTCAAGGACAATAAATCATGAGGGGCGCAGCTTTAAAAATATTCACCAAACGTTTAATCATGACGACTCCCCGAATAGAGTGAGGCCTCGGCAATGTCGGACAAGTCCATTTTACGAACAGGTGGGTTAAGTCAGGTATTTCCCCCATATTCTCACAATCCTCAGGTGGATTATCTGTGCCTTGTCTCTCAAAACCGATTGTCTAATCTCTCCAAAATTAAGATGAGATCATTCGGCCACTGCATTTACCTGCATTATACATCTATGAGGAACAACCTGCTAGATTCTTCCCTCTCAAAAATAACGTCGTCCAATATATGACGTCATCAATTTGCGATCGCATATTCAAATCTCCAGAAATGACGTCATAATAGAATTTTTTTGTGTGTGAAATAAACCACTCTTCGTTATTCATTGTTCTTTGCAATTTACCGCGTAGCTATATTAAAAAATAATTTATCATAAAGTCTTTCATTAGCCGCGTGACTGGTCTAAATGTAACATGTTATTTTATCCTGTCTTGTATTATATTTGACAGTAAGACGCAGACACACTATCCTGTCTGTCTGCGGTATCTATCCCCATCAATTATACAAATATTTGCATATTCATGACACGCCAACGCACCGATGCTTCAGGGGATCATTTCCCAACGTTACAAAGAGATTAGAAACAAGGCACTAATTGTCAGAGAATACACGGAATTACCCTAAAATCAATATCTCTTCATATCACTGGTTCAGGTAATTATATGACTAAAGTTACTGTTGCTATCATCTTTCCGGTCTAATTGAGTTCCTGCTTACGACATATGCAAACCTTATCGTGTACATGGACCGGAGCACTATATAGGTAATGTGTCCACACACATTAATAACATCCACCTGTCTTATCTTCCGTTTGTATAAGTATGCTACACATACAGATTTGGTTTGTTGTTTAACGCCGCACTCAGCAATATTCCAGCTATATGACGGCGGTCTGTAAATAATCGCGTCTGGACTAGACAATCCAGTGATTAATATCATGAGCATCGATCCACGCATTTGGGATCGATGACATGCATGAACCAAGTCAGCGGGCCTGACCACCCGATCCTGGTAGTCGCCTTTTACGACAAGCATAGAAGCCTTTTACAGCAAGCAAGGGTTGCTGAAGACCTATTCTACCCCGGATCTTCACGGGTCTACGCATACAGATAAAACCTCATATATTCCCCTACCATTGCTTCAGATTTCGAAATCATTTTCATTGAACTAAAAAAACAAGACAGACAGGCTTTATTTTGAGATACAGTGGATGTTTGGCGTAGTGGCCATAATTATATTACAATACATTAATTACATTACATTGTACAGAATAAAGTTTACCACTTTAGCACTTCATATTTGGCTAAATTTCTTTGACAACTAATATTATCAAATGTAAATAACTGGACAAATTTGAATACTGATGGGTTTACATAATCGAGTCTGGACCAGACAATCTAGTGATTGATGGCGTCAGCATCGATCCACGAATTTGGGATCGATGACATGCATGAACCAAGTCAGCGAGCTTGACGACCCGATCCCGTTAGTCGCCTCTAGCGGCAAGCACAGCGTCTTTTACGGCAAGCATGGGTTGCTGAAGACCTATTCTACCCCGGATCTTCACGGGGCTCTTCAAAAGTAAACCTTTAACAGCCCATCCAGTTTCAACGCCCGGTGCCCCTTACACCTTCACTCTTCAGAAGAAGAAAAGCACTATAGTATGTAGTTCATTGAACCTGACTACAACAAAAATCCGGTATATAAATTGGATATATGTTATTGCAAAATGTTGGTGGCCTGATATTCGACAAACGGTGCGTCAAAACGCAGCCATTGTCCATTTGCTATGTCTTCAATGGCATTGTTTTAACACTTATTCGAAACTGTCATGGAGGAAAATAGTAAAGCAAAAGGCACGTGCAGGTTATGGCATTCGTAATTCGTGGTAGAGGTTATAAACAGGCAAGCTTAAGCCAATTATATTGTCATTCAATTGTCAACATTTTTCAAGTTCGAAAATACCGAGACTCAGCGCTGCCGATCGGAACATTGCCATAGGACGTATCCAAAGAGGGGAATCGAAGTCTTTTGTTGCACGCCACTTTAACGTCCACCACAGCACCATTTGCCGCCTTTGTGACCGATACACACAGTTCAATTCCACTGCAGACCGTCCGAGAACCGGCCGACCAAGAATTACCACCTCTGCCCAGGATCGCTACATTCGACTGTTCCACCTATGTCATCGCAATGCCACAACTACGGAGACTTCAGGACGCATTGCTAGTTTGAGGAGGATATCGGACCAGACTGTCAGGAATCATCTTTGCGAGGCTGGAATCCGACCCAGATTTTGCAACAGATCCATCGACAGAGACGCTTGCGTTGGTGCCATACCTTACAGCCTTGGAATTTGAGAAACTGGAGACGAGTATGATTTAGGTATGAATCACGATTTCTTCTTCCCCGGCGAAATGGAAGACAACGTGTTTATCGTCGTCGAAATGAGCGTTTTGCCCCACATTGTGTACGTGAATTCGACAAATTCGGTGGCGGTAGTGTTATCGCTACATGAATCAATTTCTTCAACCTCACCTTCTTCCAATCACTGACCGATTGAGAGGGTGATGTTTTAAGAGGACAACGCTCCACCGCACACAGCTCGTGTCACGGTAGACAACTTCCATAATGCCAACATCAACGTCTTGCCCTGGCCGTCGAGATCTCCAGATCTCAAACCAATCGAACACCTCTGGGATGAACTCGATCGACGTGTACGTCAACGTCAGAACACGCCGCAGACACTCCCACAACTGGCCAACGCGTTACAAGCAGAATGGCGCAGAATTCCGTAGGACAGAATTCGTACACTTATCCAGTCAGTGCCGTGATTGCTGCCTGGGGCGGTCACACGAGATACTGAGTTCAGCGCACCTTGTGACCTTATGTGACATGACAATGAATAGTTTTCAATGCCTTTGTACAACGGCGACATGTGATTATTGAGCTCAAATATTTCATATTTGTATCTATGATATTAAATTAAATATTTCGACTTTATTAGGTACAATAAATTTACTATAAATCTACCTACGCGTTTCATTTTTTGAATAGTGTATTTATTAGCAACAAGCGCGATCGATGTATTCAATGGGTTGAGATAAATTAATATTTATAATTTACATAGTGGAAACAAATGAATCATAAATACTTTATTGGGTGTTGTTGTTTTAATAGTTGGTGGGAATTAATTACACATGTGCTGCATACAATTCCTATACAACAGGGACTCGTTTCTAATACAACAGGGACTCATAGCACTGTGCGACACTGGACAGGTAAACATGCGTGACACGTGATGTTGTACATTGTACTCGTGCGTCTAAATTAATCTGGGATATGTCGTATCTTGTTTCGTTCTACCTTTTTTATGGTAAGTGAGTGTGTGTTTGTGTCTATATTTTGTCCAGCTATATATAATACAAAAGGACGTAGATCCACTAAACACATGTTATATAAACAAGAATCTTTTGTATGCATTTAAACTGACGAGCAGAAGAAACGTTGAATAAAACGCTACACGATATAAAATGATAGTGTAATATGCTCAACAAAACACAGCCAACATGGCCGTTTGTAAAAATAAATAATTTGAATTTTATCAAATGTAATTCACAAGCAGAACGATCTCCAGTCGGTATCAGTCTGTTAAAGTTATGTAACCTCGACATTTAGCATCGGAATTTATTCAACACAACAGTCATCCCAAAATTATCACGTCAGTGGCAGAACAGGAACTGGCAAAGAGTTCTTTCTCCAACTCTTCAGAACTGATGGAGGATTCAAAGTACACCACCGGGGTGGGGTGGGGTGGGGTGGGGTGGGGTGGGTGGTGCTGGGGTTTGATGGGGAGCATATTGTTGTAATCAGGGGATCGAGATGTGTGGTAGCACTAGCGTCATGGTGTGGGGATAAATCCGCAGTGACGTCACAACAGACGTTTTCGATGCCAATATCGACCCGGTTCTTCGTTCCGTCGTCCTATCTGTTCTGCAGCAACACCCAAACACCATTTTCCATCAAGACAACGCCAGACCTCACAAGGCAAGATTAACCACCAACTTTCTGCAGGCCAAACACGTCAACGACTTGCCCTGGCCGCTAGAAGTCCCGACAAGTGCCCCAAAGAGCATCTGTGGGATTTTCAGGATCGCCTGATCAGAGAACGACCAGTTCCTTAAGTCACGAGCCAAAGCCTTGACCTCCTCAGTTCGGCCGCGGGTTATTGCTTGTTTACGTGTCAATGGAGGCTGTACGCGTTATTGACTGATCTGTGAGATTTTAGCTCTTCAAGGGGACTTTATTGTGCATGAAGACACTGAAAATTTGCTCAAACCCCATTTGACCCCACCGTCATGACTGTGCCCGTGACCTCATTATCTTTGACAATCATCTTTCAACTTCTATACATTTAACATACGATAATGTGCCATCAAAAGTAAAATTATATTGGTTTGAAAAGCTTTGCTGTCTATTCCGAAAATGTGAATTTGTATTTCGTGGTGTTACTTTGCTCGTCAGTTCATATTATTTAAAATACTTGTCTCATAACTGGTCCAGTGTATAAAGCGCCTGTCGGAAGAGAGGAAGGTCGGTGGTTCGATCCCCGGCCTCGTCACACCAAAAGACGTTAAAATGGTACTTGTTGTTTCCCAGCCTGGAACTGGGCTTTAAGGGGATTAAACAAATCTAGTCAGCTCGGAGTCAGTATACTGTATCTGAGTGGGGTGTCCGTGTTATACGGCGGCATAGTGTATCTGTGGGCTAGCGCTATAGAATGGGCATTAGTCCGGACTAGTACACACACATAAGTATAGGCTTCACGTTAGTCAGTGGGTATCACTTTATCGTCCATGCCAGAAACCTATGAGTGAGTGTGGGCTCGAATCGCGGTTCGCCCCGATTATGTTTTTAGGTTTGTCAGCACCATACCCGTGCTCGTGGGTTTCACCGAAGTGGTAAACGTCTGAGACCTGCATCACTTGGGGTTTTCCTCCCACATTAAGCTGACAAGCCGTGATATAACTGGAATACTGTTAAAAAAGGCGTTAATCCCAACTAACTCACTCACTCACTCACTTTATCGTCACTTTGATTAACTCACATGACGTGATATAACTGGAATACTCTTACATATACACACAAACGCACGCTTCACCTAACCTCACCACAGGTCTAATTAAATTATTTAATCATCGACAATAGGGCGACAATAACACAAGTAATACTTGTGAACATTCTGACGCTTGTCTTGAGCTATAAAATCCCATTGGAAAGTTAATATGTGGACAGATATCCCTAGCGTAAACGTGTCACAGCAGTACAACAATACGTGGCAATATGCCTTCAAGAAAACATAATATGAATAACAACGTAATTTTTTTTGCGTATATTAGCATCCATCGCACGGACTTGTGTGTCCCGAAAGCTGTAAGCGCGCTTGATACCGTTGGGCGCTCGAGGGACCTCAACAATCTCACAACCGGCTGTAATGATCCAAAATATTGTCCTCGTCATGCGAGTATACGCTTAACCTTCCGCGAACCCCTAATGTCATCACTATGTGATGGTGATACATATATGCATGATGAGTCGGAATCGTGCAATGGTTGAGGTTTTTGTTATTTCTTATGATTATGGAAATTGTCATGTGCGGGCCCAGTCGTCTAAGGCACTGCGATTCGCTGTGCAGAGTTGGGTCCCATGGACACGCCAGAAACCTATGATTGCGGGTTCGATTCCCAGTTTCCCCCGATTTCTAGGTTTGTCAGCACCACACCCGTGCTCGTGGGTTTCACCGAAGTGGTAAACGTCTGAGACCTGCACCACTTCGGCTTTCTTCCCACATTAAGCTGACACGCCGTGATATAACTGGAATACTGTTAAAAGCGGCGTAAAATCCAACTCACTTACTCGTTAATCCGCACAGTAACTTCTTAATGAAGGCGAGAAAACCCTTTCCATAATTATTGAATTGAACGATTCCGACTAAATCGTGAGAATGTGTATAGTGATATCACCACATGTTTGCGCAAAGGTGAGCGTCGTCTGCCCCACCGGCGGCATCCTAACACACATGCAAAGGCAAGTCAATTCTTCACCTGACAAAAACGGAAGCATATGGTGCGATAGGGAATTGCAAAATGGGACATAGTTTTGGTCACTCATGAGTCAAATCTGGAGATGTCCTCCACATGTCTACCATAACAACCTGCAGGTCCTGTAGCACCATTGTACATATCTGAAGAATCGAACCCGGGCCTTCGGTCAGATGAGCGAAAACTTTAACCACTAGGTTACCCCCAACGCCCCATAAAGAGGGATTTTAGGAGTGATGGCGTTTCACTATAATCAATCGGAATTCAATCACTCACCCACCCATCCAACTACCCACCTATCCACCTACTCACTCACTCACTCACTCACTCACTCACCCGACCTGAGAAGATCCGGGGTAGAATAGGTCTTCAGCAACCCATGCTTGCGGTAAAAGGCGACTATGCTTGTCGTAACAGGCGACTAACGGGATCGGGTGGTCAGGCTCGCTGACTTGGTTGATGCATGTCATCGTATCCCAATTGCGTGGATTGATGTTCATGATGTCAATCGCTGAGTTGTCTGGCCCAGACTCGATTATTTACAGACCACCATTATATAGCTTGAATATTGCTGAGTGCGGCGTTAAACAGCAAATAAACAAACAAACAAAAAAACAACCACCCTACCACTCACTCGCCCACTCACTCACCCACCCAACCACTCACTCGCTCACTCACTCACTCACTCCTGTGTTTAACGTGAAGGCACTCCAACAGCACCTTAATGTAATTCCACCAGACTATATACGGTAAACTTCCGAGACGGTTCAACGAAAATCATGAGAACCTAGCGCCTCAGTCGATACCGGTGCAACCAGTGAATGTATATATATATATGTGTGTGTATATACTCTACAGTTGCACGTTAGTACACTGATAATGATTTAGATCGAGGCCGGACAACCAGGCGAGCGCTGCTTTGGCTATCTATCTAGATATCGGCACAAGGCAATCTGCACTACTCAGCGCAGACCAGCACGTCACAGTTGGCTCGATAGACGGACTACTCAAGTGAGCAAGAGACATTAGAAGCTGTGGAACACTGGTCGGACGCCGCTCAGACTCGAAGAAGATGACGACAGTGGCGAAGGTGTTGCCATTGAGCTATAATGTACACCTTCCGGCGGTTCTATCGGCGTCTCAAGTCTTCTGTAGCGTGTGTCGTTGTGTACATCGTCGTCATTAACGTCGTGTGCCTGTACTATCTCTCGCGTTCTCCCTCGCCGTGGATTTCCCAACATGGACCGTTTTTTTTAGCTCACCTGCGCCGAGGGGGTTACACATGCAAGACTGTTGGGTTTTCCCCCACCCCCATGCCGCTCACGGCTCTGGCTAGTTTCCCTGGGTCGGGCAACACGTGGCTGAGGCACCTCGTTCAACAGGCTACAGGTGAGTGGCAGCTGATTTATTACACCTGATAGGTAGATGTGATGGTGACATGTTCGGGGGGTGGGTGGGGGGTGGGGGTGTGTTGGGCTGTGTGGTAGCTGAGTGAGTGAATCACGCTACATCTTAGGTGCAGACACACTTGGCTTGTCACATGGTCCTGTGTCACATGTATTCCTTAAAACTCACGTAGAAATGAACATATGACCATGTATAGTTCGGTTTTAGAGTCAAATTGTATGTTTTCTACAATCTAGTTACAATTAGTTAACTATGAAGTGCATTGCGTGTTGATATTACCAATATACTTGTCATCATCATCATCATCATCGTCGTCGTCGTCGTTGTCATTATTATTATTATTATTATTATTATTATTATTATTATTTGGGTACAATGTGTGAAGCCCATTTCTGGTGTCCCCCGCCGTGATATTGCTGGAATATTGCTACTAGCGGCGTAAAAGCATACTTACTCACTCACTCACTCACTATTATTATTATTATTGTTGTTGTTATTATTATCATTATTATTATTATTACACTGTATGTGTTTTTGTGTAACTCACTATCGGATCATAGGAGACAAGATAAATATTGTTCACAGATCGTATCTAATCATTCCCAAAGACACGAAAGGCTGCTGCACCGTATAACCCCGCACAACCATGCACTTGAATCAAAATAACCACATACATAAATGTCCATGTGACATAACAGCTGATATCGAGGGCCTTGATAGGTGACAGGCGCAGCGTCAGCACAGTGCTGTGGTACTGTGTCGTGGAGTGAGAGTGAGAGAAGGGGGTGGGGAAGGGGGGAGGGGGGGAGGGGGAGGGTAGAGACAGACAGACACAGAAGAGAGAGAGAGACAGCGAGAGAATGGAGAGAGAAGGAGAGACAGAAAGACATACAAAAGGAGGAGAGACACAGAGAGAAAGAGAGACAGACATAGAAAGAGAGAGAAGGGGCAAGAAAAGGGGACAGACAGAGAATGAAAGAGAGACACAGAGAGAAAAATGGAGAGAGAAAAGGAGAGACATAAAGACATTCAAAAAGAGGAGAGACAGAGAAAGAGAGTCAGACAGACATAGAAAGAGAGAGAAGGGGTAAGAGAAAGGAACAGACAGAGAATGAAAGAGAGACACACAGAGAGAAATGGAGCGAAAAAGACAGACAGAAAGACATACAAAAATAGGAGAGACAGAGAGAGAAAGAGAGTCAGACAGAAATAGAAAGAGAGAGAAGGGGCAAGAAAAAGGAACAGACAGAGAATGAAAGAGAGGCACAGTGAGAGAGAGAGAAATTTAGAGAAAAAGAGAGACAGTAAGACAGAGACAAAAGAAAGAGAAAGGGAGAGATATCAATAGTAAGAGTATGAAGACATTTGCATTGCCATATCAAACCCACATTTATAAGATTTAAGTCTTGTACAGTTTTGCACAGGTCATGTAAAGAACATACTACACTCAACACCCGGATCAAATTACCGGACACATAACATGAATTGTTATGCTATATTATGTTGAATACCAACGTAAAACTCCACATAACACGTTCTTACATTATAACGCTGTCCATCGCCCTACGGTGCAATATATACTACGGTGTTGGTGTTAACTGCCGGACAAAAAAGAGCATACAGCCATGTTTGATGGTGCCTAAAAATTAAACAAACAAGAAATGGTTCTTCGATTGTGATGTTTTTGATACTGGTATCGGCTTACCCCCCACATCAAGCTGACACACCGTGACATGAGTGGAATACTGGTGAAAGCGCCTTTAAAACACAACTCACTCACTCACTCACCGATACGGGTATCATAGTTGAGTTTTGGACCGAAGTTTTCAATTTTTCAATGACTGTTTTCAGCCTGAGAAGGTTTGAAATGGTTTTAGTCAAATCCAATTTTCAAGTTATGCTTTCTTCCGCCAGACAGTTGAAATTGTACTGGGCAGTTCATTGCTGTGCGGTAATAAAGATCGCGTGACCATGACAACACGGACTTGCTAAATACAAGCGTCATGCAACTGTGGTGTTAAGTCAGTATTTTACTAAGATCAATTATCCTGTCATAGCGACGATTTGGGACAAGCTTTGTCTTAATGAGCATTTAATTCCAAAGCCGTGACATGTATATGTCTAGAATCACTTTACTTATTATATGCTAATGCCAATTGACCAGTCCCATTGAATTGTACATTGACTGTCTGCCATCCTGAACGAGCTGTGCACCTGTGTGACTTCTCATTATTGCTGTTCACATTTATTATTAAATCCGTCCCAGATGACCTTGCGTATATAAGCCTTTGTCCAGAGACGAAAAATATAAAAGGTTTCACCCTAAGCCTATATATCTACCTGTATAAAGCCAACTTGTATTTACCATAAGCCATCGACTCCTTGCGTATGTAAGCCTTTGTCCAGAGATGAAAATTACAAAAGGTTTCACCCTAAGCCTATATATCTACCTGTATAAAGCCAACTTGTATATACCGCAAGCCACCGAGTCCTTGCGTATACAAACAAGCCTTTGTCCAGAGACGAAAAATATAAAAGGTTTCATTTTAAGCCTATATATATCTACCTGTATAAAGCCAACTTGTATATACCGCAAGCCATTGACTCCTTGCGTATGTAAGCCTTTGTCCAGAGACGAAAAATATAAAAGGTTTCCCCCTAAGCCTATATATCTACCTTATAAAGCCAACTTGTATATACCACAAGCCACCGAGTCCTTGCGCATACAAGCCTTGGACCAGAGACGAAAAATATAAAAGGTTTCACCTGTATAAAGCCAACTTGTATATACCGCAAGCCATCGACTCCCTGCGTATACGAGCCTTGGTCCAGATACGAAAAATATAAAAGGTTTCATTTTAAGCCTATATATCTACCTCTATAAAGCCAACTTGTATATATAAGCCACCGAGTCCATGTTACATCCTGTCGAGAACTGTACACGTGCCCTCGGATATTGAATAATAATCATTATCAACATTACTTGTCCGCAACACATGCGCATTGCCCGTGGTTAATTCAGTAATGTAGATACGACTTAGACAGTTTGTATACATGTAATGGCAACACGACATGAAGCCCAAGGATTTTGTATGGGAAACAGTTTGGTATGAGACCTTTGTGCATGATGATATGGAAATTATGATTTTGATTTATGGCCGACTTAAAAGCCCTGAATGTAATAACACTTTTCTTGTTTTGATTTATGACAGGGAAGATGCAGATGAAAGCAACATATTACCATTAAACAAACGAGGAAGTGAAATGGTAATATCATGATCTTTTTATCAGATTGGTTTGTTCCTGAACTAAACTCTGGCATTTTATTTCTTCTGAATGGAAATAAATACGTTTTATAATTCTGAAATATATGAACATTTGAAACAAAAAAGACCTTCAACGTGAATGACATTGTACTCCTTGTAAAGTTCAATCTTCTATTGCCGTGCACGGGGACGTCGTTGTCCTCTGTGTGAAGGGAGCGACTTTTTCTAATTATATTGATTTTCTAAATTAGATTCTTGTTACTTATTTGCACAACATTTGTGTATTCCTGCTAAAACTGTAAATCAGGTTTGACTTGTTCGTGAAGTAAATAGAACCACAATCTGATAACGAGGCACATAAGCAGTCTTTCATGCAAGAGTGAGTAAGTGAGTGAGTGAGTTGAGTTTAACGCCGCTTTGAAAGATTTTCTAGTTATAACACGGCGTGTCATCTTAGTGGGAGGAAAGCCCGAAGTATGGACAAAATAATGTTCTACACTATCTGTGGCGTTATGTTCACATCATATACAAACTCGTAAACGTATACTGTTTATCCGGCCCCCATTGAACTTCTGACTTTAAACATCGAAAACGACGTAGTGAAACTATGTGTCATACTATTGTATGATACCGGCGACCACAAGGGTTTCAAACACACTGGTGTATCATTAGCACGTCTGGGTACCGGAGACGTAAATGGGAGGCGTCTAGTGACACGGTATTCTCTTAACATTCAATGATAAAATGGTACTAAAGCTCTAAACATGATCATTATGTCATTTTGAAACTTACGGAGGACACTAGCGTTAATGATAGGAGAGTAGTATCATCGACTCAAACAAAGGATGTGTTTGTGTACGATGCTACGCCGCCCGTATCAAATGTAAACCAACATGATTGAAAGAGTGAGTGAATATGGTTTTACGCCGTTTTAGCAAATTGATAGGCTGCATTTCTGGCCCTGGAATCTAGCTAGGGTGATTGATCCCTCTAACCAGTTGCACCTTACTGACTTTAAAAGAATCGCAATTCGAGAGTTACCTCCCTTTGTTGTGTAATGATCCGCGGATTGTGGATTCGAATAATAATTCTTACTAATTATGATCATTGGTGATTCAGCAACTGTGCTCATGGGTTTCACCAAAATGGTAAACGTCTAAGACCGGCATCATTTCGGGGTTTCCTCCCACATTAAGCGTACACGCCGCAATATCACTGACTACTTCCAAGCGGCATTAACCCAACTCACTGACTATTAACACCTCATCATGTGACACACATATGCTCTGACACTTGGTGCTCACTCCAACAGAGTTCAGTCGGTATATGCATATAATGACATTGACATTAGATACCGTATAGTTTTAAATTTCATACAAATAATGTATAATTTCTCCAATGCATATTGACCTACAGTTGCGTCGGTTTTACATGTTTAAAATGCACGTTCGGTATGGCAAGCATCCTGGCCAAGCATCAACTGCAGGAATAATAGCCTGACGTCATCATCATCCAGTAAACTACGTTTATAACGAACACGCTTAGAACGAACTGACGGATATAACGAACTTATTTTTCAGTCCAGACCATTTGTTGTATATATGTTGCATGTATGCTTATAACGAACCACGGTTATTACGAACTAAATTGAGTGGTCCCCTCGAGTTCGTTATAACCGTAGTTTACTGTAGTATAATTAGTTGATAAATAGTTACGTTTTAACTTTTTTTACTTTTATTCTCAGTCAATGACTGCAAATTCATTCGAAACAGACGCCGTTGAAATAATATTATACAATAAACGGGAATCCTCAAGGGGTTGTTTGTAGTAATAGCCACACAGGCTCAACACACATGATTGATGTTGTCATTACAGTATAGATCATACAGAACGTCTCCACACACGCAGTACACAATGCTTAGTCTGGTTGGAAATCGGGAACCCAACACGCAATCATCACACAAATAACTGCTTTTTTCAGACGAGCTGTATCACCCGAAAATGCTAGTAAATACCCCCCCCCCCCCCCCCCCCCCCCCCTACCCCCCCTCCTACATTAATTAATAAATATATTATAAATAAGTATAGTGTCTCGGGCCAAACATTTATTTTGTAGTTGAGTGAGTGAGTGAGTGAGTTGGGTTTAACGCCGCTTTTAACATCATTCCAGTTATATCACGGCGTGTCAGCTTTATGTGGGAGGAAAGCCCGAAGTGATGCAGGTCTAAGACGTTTACCACTTCGGTGAAACCCACGAGCACGGGTATGGTGTTGACAAACCTAGAAACATAATTTGGGCGAACTGGGATTCGAACCCACAATCATAGGTTTCTGGCGTGCCCAAGGGATGCAACTCTGCACAGCGAATCGCGGTGCCTTAGACGACTGGGCCTTCCGTGACCCCCTTTTGTAGTTGAAACCAACAGCATAGCGTGAAGGGACCCGTGGCAATCAGGGTTGGAATTGGGTTTCAGCAACCCATTCTTGTCGAGGCGGAGACTAAAGGGATCGGATGGTAAGGCTGCTGATTAGGTTGATTCATGTCATCTTCACCTAATTGCGTGGATCGATGCCCATGATATCAACCACTAGATTGTCTGGTCCAGACTCGATTATTTACAGACCGTCGTCATATAGCTGGGATATTGCTGAGTGTGGCGTTAAACAACAAACAAACAAAGGGCAAAAAGTATACTTCAATCTTTGATGGTGGCTTAGTCTAAAACAAACAACAAATGGTTATTCGATTCGTATTTGACACGGGTATCATCGTTGTTATCAAAACTCAAAAAGGATGTTTATTGATAAAAAAAATGGATAGTTCGCGCTTATTTTGTTCTCACTTTAAGTGATAGACATCGGCGGAATGGCGTGTTTTCACTTCACAAGTATTAGCACACACGCAGCTTTCTTCGTTAGTTTAGCATCGCGATATTTCGTGGTTCTATTGATAAAGTAACGTTCTGATAACGTTTTTAATGATTTGGTCAAATCCAAATGCTTTCTTTTGCCAGGGAGTTTGGTTTACAAAATGTTACTAAAATGAGTGACAAAGAACGAGGTGAGGTGAAATGGGGTTTAACGTCGCGTCCAAGATTATTGTATTTATATAGTGTGCATGTACGTGTGTGCGTGTGTGTGTGTGGCTGCTTGTACTAGTCCGGACTGATGCCGATTTATAGTGCTAGCTCACTGAGATACAATGCCGCTGTTTAACATGAATGCCCCACTCAAACACAGTATACTGACTCATTAATGCCGAGCGCCAGGCAGGGTAACAACAAGTACCATATTTTAACGTCTTTTGGTATGACGCGGTCGGGGATCGAACCCTGGACCTTCCGCTCTCTGGGCGGACCACTAGGCCACGGAGGCGGTCGACAAAGAACGATACTAATTGAGAAATAAACATAACCAAAACAGACATTTGATTGCCAAACGAGACGGGTGTCTACGTTATCCTGTATTCAAGAGCTTTTTTGTTTTTCAAGTCATGTATCATTCGATTAAGCAGGCCGGCGTGTTCTCATGCAACGTTTCAACCCAACCGCTTACTTCATGGAGGGTCGATAGAGGGACATTCGGAGCAATAATCCCCAGTTCGTATAATGGTTATGTTTGCCCTTCCTTGTAAGTGGGTCTCCGTCTCCTCTGCTTCGTGGCGTAATCGATGAGATAACTAATTCCGTCCGAAAGATACCCTCATCTTTCACTTGGCGCGTCACGTCAGGCCGTTCTGCATACGTGGGGCGTATTGTTGTAATGCTTAGTAAATATCCCTAACCAGGCTAATATTGATGATACAAGGTCAATTTCCGCTACTTTTGACAGACTATTGATGTAGATGACTCAAGTTTAACCCGCTGTAATTGCGCCGGTATAGAATCATTGGTCATTTCATTGGAAGTTCAGACAAGTGACTTTAGGGTGATTTGTCAGGGGGGTGTTCTTTCTCCCTATGTATTAGTGTTTTGATACTGTTTGTTTGTTATTTAACGTCGCACTCAGCAATATTCTATCTATATGACGGTGGTCTCTAAATAATCGAGTCTGGACCAGACAATCCAGTGATTGACATCATGAGCATCGATCCACGCAATTGGGATTCGATGACATGCATGAACCAAGTCAGCGAGCCTGACCACCCGATCCCGTTAGTCGCCTCTTATGACAAACATAGTCGCCTGTTACGGCAAGTAATGGTTGCTTAAGACCTATTCTAACCCGGATCTTCCCGGGTCGTTTTGGTGCTGACAGGTCATATTCGGAGCGCCAGTGTATACTGCTATTTAAACGTTAGTGTGAGGTAAACATAGCAAACAAACATATTTGGATTTTTATACAAGACTGAAGCTTACTTATTCTTTAACATAACTGGTGGGAAAGGCATTGTTCTCTTGGATCTTGTATCCGACCCCCTCCGTGGTCTAGTGGCAACAACGTCTGCCCGGAGTACGGAAGGTCGGTGGTTCGATCCTCGGCCGCGTCATACCAACAGACGTTTAACGATGCTACTTGCCTAGAGCTCAGCATTCAGGGGTCAACTCTGAGTCAGTATACTGTGTCTGAGTGGGGTATCCATCTTAAACTGCAGCATGGTACTTCGGTGGGCAAGCATTATAAAACTATTAAATTAGTCCGACCTAGTACCAGTCCCTCCCAGCAATATCATGGCGGGGGACACTAGAAATAGGCTTCACACATGGTACCCATGTCTGGAATCGAACCCGGTTCTTCGGCGTAACGAGCGAACGCTTTAACCATTTGACTACTCGACCGCCGCCCTCAAGAACAGAGCATCTTTCATGATTATATGCACACTATTAACTTTTTCGTTTCTTTTTCGCTCTTAAAAATCATTGGCCATGGAATGCCTATGCATGCATGGCATAGTATGATAATGCGTACAAAAAAAAGGTTATACAGAAATTATTCATTGCGTTTTTTTTGCGGTTTCCATGTATCACAATGATAAGCGCATGAGCTGCTGTTCAGCTAAGTGACTTTATGGGACGGACATGAATAATTTAATAAACTTAAATGATCCCTTTAGCGGTTAGAAAGGTCAAAACCCCCATCACTTTGAATTGTTTCTTTGGATTCCGAATGTAGCACTGCGGGATCCGACTGAAACATGTTTCTGGCTAATTGAATGTTATATTTGTGCCCAGAATTTCTCGTCACAGTACTTGGATTCCTTGATCGTGTCAAAATTGATACGTTGAAATTGGTGACTTTTCTCAAAGTGTGTCTGTTTTGTGTCTTGTGTTTGTGTAATTAGGGTTATCACTAACGGGTGGATTGATATCCATGATAATGTTCCATATAAATTTCCTTGCTTGTTCAAGGATATTGTAGGTTATAACATGTTACAGCATATATAACAGGGTTTAAGAATGTTTTACAACTACTGCCACATATCACATAGATATAACCAAAGGGAGTGTCTATATTAGCGTTAGTCAACACTGTATGTGACATAATACTAATAAGAGAGACAAAGCCCTTTCCATATTCATAAGAAATCTCGGATAAAAGCAGAGCCCATTGTAAGATCCCGAATATATATCATGAGCATGTGATTATGAATCACTATCAAATAGTGATGATACCAAGTGGTAGCGATGCGTTAAGCGTATCCTGCCTGGCACCTGTCACAAACACATGCAAGTGCAAGTCAATTTTTCGCATGACAAACACGGGAACATGTGGTACAAGTTTAAATTAGGGAATTGCATCGGACATAACTTCGGTCACTGATGCGGAAAATTTGGAAATGTTCTTCACGATTCTACCATAAAAATCTTTTGATAAGGAAAAAAACTTTTGATAAGGCCTTGAATGTTGTAATTCTGATCAAACAACTTTTGAGCAAGAGGATTTTGAGCCTGACGCTATTTGAAATTTTCGTACAAAGAGCATGCTAGTTTGATTGTATTTCAAACGTTGTGAAATGTTGACACAAATAGCTGAAGTTGTTGGGATAGTTGACACATGGAAAGCTGACGTCATGCTTTTATACAATGTCAAAGGTCATGTGCCCGTGTATTCCTCCTTCGGGAGTTGTATTCTTTATAGACGAGGAATAAGGGGGCCAGTGGTCAGGAGGCCACACGTCTCTGTAAAGAAGTGCGTCGATAATACCAGGATCCGCTGATTGTGTGTTCGAATCCAAGAATCGCCCCGAATATGATCATTGGTTTGACAGCATGCTGTGCTATTGGTTTCTCGGAGGAAGTGCACGTCTGGGACATACGTCACTTTGGGCTTTGCCTCATTAATCTGAACGCTGTGAACTCCGTCAAAACTCCTTTCATCTCGGGACACGGGTGGCCCAAACCAAACTCCTGGCAGCGACATGATCATGAGGATGACAAGGATTTTCTTAATATGATTTCAAATTACATCGAAAATCTTTTTTGCAATTTTAAGTCGGCATTGTTTCTTTCTTTGTATTTTTTGCAGATTCCTTTTTTCCCAGTTATTGATATAACGTAGTCAGGGTGGTCATAATATTGTTGTTTTTGTACATTAATCCAACTTTTTGTAAACACATGAGCATATAGATATATATGTCTCCGGGGAGACAACTCTGTCGATGTTTCCTTCGGGGTTTCTAATGGACCATATAGCTACCGGTATATGACAAACTCCATCGGTAGCTCTTGATATCCCTTTTCAAATGATCTGGTGCCATCTCCGTAGCTTACGACCAACCAAACTTATTTTGTCTTCATATATAAAAAATACGGATCGTGAACATTTTTGGGGATATTTTTATGAAAGTGTGTGCTCAGTATAACTTTTTTGTTTAGTATATACAATTATATTTGCGTTAACTACAGATTATATGACTTGTCTGACGTGTATTATTACTACTAGACAGCACATCTTTAATCCACACCATGCGCTCACAGGGCTTGCTCCTTCGGAGTCAAAAATCGATACTTTTTCGTCGCCAAATGATGAATATTTGATGAGAAAAAAGCACTTATCCTTTATGCTTTGTGACAGATCCCATCGCGACTCCGTAGATTGTCAATCCCAGTACTAGACAAATCAACGCTTCTATCGCCTGGCTGTCAACGTTAACCTTGACCTTGACCTTGACCCGGGGTACAGCCAACAAACTGTCACCATTGACACATGCCGTCTAGTGGGAACATGAGATGGACATAACTAGGTTAAATACCTCGCCCTTGTTGATCTTTCCAGGGGATGATATGTGTCGATGTTAGCGTTAGTTACAAAACTCGTGCGTTGATTGTCTCGTTGGGGCGTCTCCCAGGACGAGATCTAGCACTGCTAGCCTCGGTCTGATGTCTTATTCCTGTCTTGGTAAGCTTTAACGGTATCTCTATGGGGATAAGAATGGGGTTTAATGTATCAGCATTTCCTAGCTTGAATTCCGAGGGGCATCCTATCTTTGAAGGCGACCTTTAATCGCGGTGATAATCTAGAGGGACGACCAGGACTATTAATCTTGCATTACCATGTTTCTCAGATTTCTTTTCGAAGAAATGGTTACCAGGAACAAACACTCTCAGAGTCATGGATCCAACGAAACGTATGAGTCTAGAAATAGACTTCACTGATCATTTATAGCTGAATCGAATACCGTTCTGTCGCCAGGGTGTACAAACCTATCCAATAATGCGAAATACAAGTTAAAATATAAATGTCTGGAGCTTAAACGTGGTCATTTCTTGAAGCGAATCAGACAAATTCCGTTGGCGGGACCGTTGACTGAGGGTTCGTCAAGTCACCACCAATACATGTATGTTGCTGAGACTCCTGACGATTGCTAATGCACAGGGCATGTATGTTTAACATTCTGTTATTTACTGGTCATTGTGCATCCCTTAGAAACATACTCACGTTTTGCAATTGACGTGTCATATCAGAGCGTACATCCCTTCGGAGACGAGAGAGACACAGGTCTAGGTTAGTCAGCACAATACCGTGAACGTGGGTTTCACCAAAGTGGTGAACGTCTGATATCTGCATCACTTCGGGTTTTCCTCCCACATCAAGCTGACACCAACTCTGCGGCGTTAAAACCAACTCACTCACTCACTCTGAGAAGACAGATATTAGCATTATTACTAACTGTTACGGCGTTTTAAATTTACGAGAATACTTATCTAGAACAGACTACACACTCATTGGAAAGCCGGGGTCTAAGTCTAGGTTTCAAATGCCATTTAACATCATTTTTCAAACAATCAGATTGCCACACAATCTCTCCATTACCACAAAGAGATAGTTCTTGTAACAGAAACTTAATTACCAGAATTAAGTGTGGAATGTGACGTCATAAGATTGTCAACAGTACACGTGTCCTTCACAAAGAGAAAGTTCTTGTAACAGAAACTTAATTACCAGAATTAAGTGGAGAATGTGACGTCATAAGAGTGTCTACAGTACACGTGTCCTTCACAAAGAGAAAGTTCTTGTAACAGAAACTTAATTACTAGAATTAAATGTGGTATGTGACGTCATAAGAGTGTCTACAGCACACGTGTCCTTCACAAAGAGATAGTTCTTGTAACAGAAACTTATTTACCAGAATTAAGTGTAGAATGTGACGTCATAAGAGTGTCTACAGCACACGTGCCCTTCACAAAGAGAAAGTTCTTGTAACAGAAACTTAATTACTAGAATTAAATGTGGTATGTGACGTCATAAGAGTGTCTACAGCACACGTGTCCTTCACAAAGAGAAAGTTCTTGTAACAGAAACTTAATTACTAGAATTAAATGTGGTATGTGACGTCATAAGAGTGTCTACAGCACACGTGTCCTTCACAAAGAGAAAGTTCTTGTAACAGAAACTTAATTACCAGAATTAAATGTGGTATGTGACGTCATAAGAGTGTCTACAGCACACGTGTCCTTCACAAAGAGAAAGTTCTTGTAACAGAAACTTAATTACCAGAATTAAATGTGGTATGTGACGTCATAAGAGTAACTATGGTACGCGTGTCCACTGCAAGCCAATTAATAATCACAAGTGGTCTTGGCGTCGATATATAAATATATATCCCTCCTCTCACATGACGTAGCACGTCTATGACTTCAATATCCCACAGCCTTGCGAGAGACTGTTTAAATACGTAAGACCATAAACCTGTCTCGTTACCTAGTCTATCGGAATAATCGTAGAGGCATCTACATTAGGAATAATGCTGTTTATTGGTATTAGTTGTGCCTTTTCTTAGCAGATATGCCACCAGCCTATTTTGTCTTTAAAAGATGTAGCCTATTGGTCCGTGGTATATTGTCTAGTACAGTATGCAGCTATACATTAACATTCTGTTTAAAGCTTGCAGATGATGATAACTTAAGTTTTGTCACAATGCTTGCATAGTACAAAAAGGTAGATCAATGTTTAAACTGTTTCATTTGAAGGAGACATGAGCATGTTAAATTTTCAGGTGGCCCCTTCGTCAAAGGCGCCGTAATTAGTTGCAGAGTTGCGTCCCGTGGGTACGCCAGAAACCTATGATCGTGGGTTCGAATCCCAGTTCTCTCCGATTGTTTCTAGGTTTGTCAGCACCATACCCGCGCCATTGGATTTCCACAAAGTTGTAAACGCCTGAATCGCTTACACTTTCCTCCCACATTAAACTGACACACCGTGATAGAACAGAAGTAATGTCAAAAGCAACGTGAAACCCAACTCACTCACTGACTTATTGTTACTGTATTTATATAAGGCTCAATAGAAAATTGATTCTTGAACAATGAAAAAAGAAACAGTTTAATACAACCACACAATTCAGCATGTCAGTTCTGTTGATATGTAAAATCTACAAATTAACTTGATCACACCGCCGTCATGTCGGGAGATCATTACGCAGCGATGACGATCTCGTCTGTTGTAATGTTACTAGTTTAACGAAATGATTATGAATAATAATAAACTGATTGTTTGAGATGAATCGTATTCATGAATGTCTTCTGTGCAATGCCGTTCAAATTGTGCGAGTGGCGGCTGCTACCGGTAGAGCAGAACAGACTTATCCTTCGCGAACAGCTGCTGTCATCACTGATTTTCACGACTATTTTGCCTTTTACTCCCAATAAACATGTTTCGGGGGATGATGGAAACTGATTGTGCTCTGGTGTTGATCCATTCATATAATTTAACCGTTATTTTGCATTTTACTCCAAATAAATCTGTTTCGGCGGATGATCGAGACTGATTCTGCCCTGGCGTTGGTGTTTTATATTCGACGACTGAATTAAAAGCGTTATGGATTTTTATCATTAACACTTTATCATTGTGGTTGGCAAAAATGTCCAAGATATTTAGCGAGGACTAATCGAGTTTTGTAACGACTTTCCTCTATTTGATGAATACATCAGCTATTCCATTAAACTACTTGAAGGTATTGGACAAAAGACTCTTATTCGTGGGGAAACTGGCGTTCTCAGATTAAGTGAAGAGCTTAGAGCTAAAAGGGGCCAAAATGCACTTTGGCCCTTTTTGCATATCATTGCATAAATAACATCTATGAGTTCTTGTCTACCTGTAGAAAAAATATTGTATGCTTTCATTGATGCGTTTTTGAAATATAGCTACTTTAAATTCTATAAAAGGGCCAAAGTCAAGTTTCTAAACGGCCAAAGTCACTTTTTTAGATTTTGGCCCTTTTAGCTCTCATTTCCGGGTGTGGTTGAGACTGGTTGTCTGAGAGAGATTTTGAAAGTTCGGAACCTTATTATCATATTTCAACTATTTCAACAAAGTTGGCATTAGTTTAAATCATTTAAAAGTACTTCAATAGCATGTGTTTGTACTTTTAGTAGTAGTTTATCAATCTCACATGGTAAATCTCATGCAATTGCCTGAGGGTGAAAAACGGCAAAAAAACAGACACTGGCCCTTTCCGCCCTCACACAAATTAAAAACATAAGTATTTCCTTTTTTGAATGTTTTTTATAACAACATTTATATCTCTGCTGTCAGAATGCGTTAATGTCGAGCAATTTATCGGCGAAAAAAAGTTCATCAACATGCATAATATTATGTTTTTTCATCACTTTTCTGAAAACAGACTTATGGCTCTAAGCTCTTCAAGTGTGTTTTGCTTTTGTCAATGTATTCCAGCCGTGTCAGGTGGTAAGAATGAGATTCATACATTATGACCAAGTTAGGAATCGAACAAACGGACGCTTAAACAAACAGGCCACCCACATTCTAGTGTATTACAAACAGTAAGTGCGGTAAAATATAAGATATATGTACTCGGGTGATATTCCAGGACTTATCTTCAAGACTGGTATTGATTCGGGTTTTCATGGCAGTCACGTATTTTCACTTTCAAGATAACTTTTATTGTTTTTTTGTGTCGTGATTAGTGAAAGGTCATCGCTACATTGTCCACCCTCACGGGCATATTCTATACAGATAGAGCTGTTTCATTCATTATCTATGTCGAGATTGCTGGTTTAAGTTTTTGCATTATATCCAATCTATATGTGCTGCCTGTTCTCCGTGTTTACGTTCGTTTGTGTGTTTGTTTAATGCCGCACTCAGCCATATTACAGCTATATGACGGCGGTCTGTAAATATTCGAGTCTGGACCAGGCAGTCCTGTGAATGACATCATGAGCATCGTTCTACGCAATTGGGTACGATGACATGCATCAACCAAGTCAGCGAGCCTGACCACCCGATCCCGTTAGTCGCCTTTTATGACAAACATGGGTTGCTGAAGACCAAACAAACAAGCGCGTTTTGTCCAGTGATGTGTATACTGTATTTGAATTTATGATGAAAATGAATTATCAAATGTGATTATCAGCTGACGGTATATACACGATGTCCCAAGTAATAGTTTTACCGACTGAAGTTTAACGTGTGTTGGTAAGCTGTCTTGGCATTCCGTTTGATGAGGATATACAGTAAACTACGGTTATAACGAACACGCTTATAACGAACTGACGGATATAACGAACTACTTTTTTTGGTCCCGACTATTTGCTGTAGTTATATATGCTTATAACGAACTACGGTTAAACCGAACTAAAATTAGTAGTCCCTTTGAGTTCGTTATAACCGTACTTTACTGTACATGTGTTGAGGGTTCACACGTATCGTGTATCATATTGCAAGCGTAGTACTGAGGCGATACTGTGCCGTGACCACGTGTATCGTCACTGGCTTATTGGCCCTATTACGAATATCGGAGTGTTTTGTCTTCAACACCAGAGTGACAACTCATTTGTCACAATACGCTGTGATTGGTTTTGCCCCAAAGTTATTTAGCAGTCTTATTATGCCATCGGCATGTTGCAGACGGGAACGTCCGAAGTTGCAAGGACGATGGGTTGTAGGCGACGGACTGTTTATGATTTACAGACGCGCCTACAGCAAACGGGTACCACCGCTGATCGCCCTCGGCCAGGTCGACGACGTGTGACGTCACATGCAGAGGATCGTCAGACTGTCTTACGTAACCTCCGTAACCGATTTTTGACGGCTACATCAACCAGGAATTAACTGTTTAGGGGTAGACTGAGTGCGCAAACTGTTCGAAACCGTCTGAGAACTGCTCACCTTCAAGCACGACGGCCATACTACGGGCCGAGTCTGACTCAATTACACAGACGTCAACGTCAATTGTGGGCATAGCGACACTTACGGTGGACTCAGAGGAATTGGAATCAAGTCGTCTTCAGTGATGAATCCCGATTTAATCTTCGATTTGCTGATGGTAGGGCGAGGGTGTGGAGGCGCCGTCATGAACGTTACGCCCAGTGTTGTGTACAGGAAGTTGACAGATTTCGAGGCGGAGGTGTCATGGTGTGGGGTGCTTTCTGTGGCAATGCACGTTCTAGGCTTCTTGTCATCCGTGGCAACCTCAATGCTGCTGCTTACCGCAAACAGGTATTGGCACCAGAACTTCTGCCTTTTATGGCAGCACATGGACCCGGTTTGATCTTCCAACACGACAATGCCAGACCCCACACAGCAATTTTGACAATGAATTTCCTTCAGAATGAGGGAGTCAACGCCATGGACTGGCCGTCAAGGTCTGTCGACCTCAATCCCATCGAACACGTGTGGGATGCTCTTGGCAGAAGTCTGCACACTCTCCAGAACCAACCACAGAATTTGCAAGATCTTGGCATCATTTTGCAGCAACAATGGCGTCGTCTTCCCAATCATGTGTTCACAAGCATCACAAGGTCAATGCGGAGGCGTTGTGTGGCAGTTGACAACGCACATGGTGGCCATACACGCTACTGAACAGATTCTCGTGCTTGGGACTTATGATTTAAACTGTTGATGTTATTACCGAATACCGTAGGTGCTTTGAACAAATTATGGTTACCACCGATAATTAAAATCCTTCTCTGGACATTAATGATTAAAAATTACCTTCTCTGATACATTTGACCGTTGTATATCATATATGGGATTACTTTTAAAAATGTGAAGTTTGTAATTTGACTCAGTATGTATGGGAGGAAGCTCAATGGGACGTAAGACGTTATCGCTTTTGTGATAGTTCGACTGTTACACAGTAGATATATCAACACTTAGAATTAACGAAGTCGGCTATAGCAACTCATCGACTGAAGAGAAGTCGTGTATAACAACACTTCGACTGTTTCGAAGTAAATAAACAACACTTCTCTTATGACGGGGTAGCCTAGTGGTTAAAGCGTTCGCTCGTCACGCTGAAGACCTGGGTTCGATTCCCGACATGGGTACAATGTGTGAAGCCCATTTCTGGTGTTCCGCCTCCACGATATGGCTATAATTTCGTAAATGCGGCGTAAAACCATACTCACTCACCCACTTACCTTGTAGCGAATGTTTACATTACGTACGGTTTAAAAAATATGTAGTTAGATAGGGAAAGGACTTAAGCATCATTGGATAGGTGACCGCGTTTCGGCAGTTTGGTTCCTGGGAGTTCCTCCGGCTTCGGTCCTGCCCCACACTCAAGCATATGTAGCACACGCGGTGACTCCTTGGGCAGCGACTTTGTTCGAAATGTGCCTCTGTTCAACATGCAGTGAATGGGTACCCGTAGGACGAGATGGCTGTTAACTGTTTTAACGCCTAACAGGCAGCTTGAGTATTATACTCCCCAGGGAGGTGAGAAAGATTGTTGAATGCCCACTGATCCAGTGACCGGGGTACTAATAGCGCTTTGAGCATGCGCAATATAAATGGCCTATTATAATTTTTATTTTTTATATTATTTATATTACTATTATTTTTTATTATTATTAAAAAAATATTTTTTTACTATTATTATTATTTTATTATTATTGTTGTTGTTGTTGTTGTTGTCGGATGAGTGTGATTGTGAGTTTGCTGGTCACTTGCGTGTTTACTAAGTCGCTGGCAATTAATCTCACTTCCGTAGTTCATTTCCTATTCCGCTCGGACCTAGGGACCCATGTGTATTGATTTGAAAGACAAAGACCCACTTGTAAACTCCTTAGCGGTGTACTGGGAAGTGAAACAGTCTCGTCCCTGCGAGGTAAAAGGGTCATTTGTTATGTGAGAACGGTCATCAACGTGGCAGCAAGCTTATTGTAATGTCCGCGATCTGTTAGGGTTTGTCTGTGACGTGTCTGAACTGTTTGACACTCCCGGCGGAGTGAGAGCGATTCAGGTTCTACCGCGGCCTGGTGTGTAGGCGAATACCCAGTTGATGTAGGTCACAGGCATTTACCATTTTGGTGGTACCTATAAGCTCAGGTATGGTGCCAAACCAAACATTTTTGTGAGGCCAAATCTGGGGTACAAAATTGTCAAAGCGATCGCGCGTCATGTTAGAGTCCAAAGGTTTCCATTCCGAGTCTGTGCAATGTTAATCTCATATGTCTCCCGCCCACCACAGACATGCACACACGCGCGCACACGCACACGCACACGCACACACGCACGCACGCACGCACACACACGCGCGAGAGCACACACACGCATGCACACACACACACGCACGCATGCACACACACACATGCACACACACACACACACACATGCACACGCACGCGCACGCGCGAGAGCACACACACACACACGCATGCACACACACACGCACGCATGCACACACACATGCACACACGCACGCGCACGCGCGAGAGCACACACGCATGCACACACACACGCACACACACGCACGCATGCACACACACATGCACACACACACACACGCATGCACACACACATGCACACACACACACACACACGCATGCACACACACATGCATGCACACAGACACACGCATGCACACACACCTACACACACACACGTAGAGTGTCGTAAGTCCCTATGTTCTCAGACACATAACATGTTAACATACAACATGTTATCGTATACACTTCTTTGCAATGGTGATGTATTTGATACGCGTATCATAGTCATGTTTTTTACCTAAAACCAATGTTTCAGGTACTATTTTCAGCCTCGTAACGATTTGATGACGGTCGGATTTTAAAAAAAATTGATTTTCAAGTACAAACAGTAAACTACGGTTATAACGAACTGAAAGGGACCACTAATTTTAGCTCGATATAACCGTAGTTAGTTAAAAGCATATATACAGCATAACTACAGCAAATAGTCGGGACAAAAAAGTAAGTTCGTTGTATCCATCAGTTCGTTATAAGCGTGTTCGGTATAAACGTAGTTTACTGTACTTACTTTTGCCTTGCAGTTTAGTGATATACATATTCGGTACTTACTTGTCAGGTTTCTTATTTAATTTTTTCATGGTACAGACACATTGGGAATTCATTGCTGCATAAACTGTTTTATATGATTAAGCAACTTGTTGCCAAGGATGACATACCTGGTAATAACGAAGCCCTACACCAGCATCATTGAGTGAGTGGGTATGGTTTTACACCGCATTTAGCGATATTCCAGCAACATCACGACAGGGGACACAATTAATGGGTTTTCCCACCTGAACTTAAAAAAAGTAAAACCCGTGAGACCGAATCGTCTCTTTCATATTTAGATTTATCCATAAAGATCCAGAGTGACAAAACACTCCCCACAAGACTGTATGACAAGAGGGGTAACTTCAACTTTCCAATAGTCAACTTTCACTTCATGTCCAGCAATATTCCAGCAGCTCCACTTCACAACTTTTGGGATACAATCGAGCATGCTCTTTCTAGCATGATTTGAAAGGAGGTCATATACGACTCTTGCTCAGAAGTTGTTTGATCAAGGTTACAACATTCAGGGCTTCAGTAAAGCTTTCCAAATGTTTTATGGTAGACATGTGGAAGACATTTCCAAATTTGACGCATCAGTGACAAAAATGATGGCCGATGCAATTACCTATTTTCACTTGTACCATATGTTCCCGTGGTTTTGTTAGGTGAGCAATTGATTTGCCTTTGCACGTGTTTGTGACCGGTGCAACCTGTGGGGCAGGATACGCTCACCTTTTCGCGAACACTTGCTATCATCACTATTTGATAGTGATTCATTTGAATTGTACTACCGACTGCTTTAGGCAGAGATTTCTATTGGATATGGAGAGGGTTGTGTCGCTTTATTTCGCACATTGTACCCATGTGGAGAATCGAAACTAGGCCTACGGCGTGACGAGCGAACACTTTAACCACTAGGCTACCCCGGCGTCCCCTGTATCATTGAGGACGCATGACGTGTGTTTCCATCAGCATACAGATAATGATTTTGATGAGGCTGAATTTTAGTGGAATAGAAATATTTCCTTGCCAAACCAGGATGGTTAAGAAACGTAATATCAAAATACTCAATAGACTGAACTGCGTAAATAAAAGGACAAACCCCATTTCCATAATAACAGTAACATCCCGCAGTTGTGTACATTATCAGATCACTCCAATCGTGTAAAATAATTTCAAAATAAGGATCACGAGATTTCTGTCCAAATTTGACGCCATTTTGATTCATGATTCAGACAAATTGGTGATTCATCTCGAAGAATGAGTTTCTTTATGAAATCCTTTTATAGAAACGTTCACGACGTGACCAGATTTCCGCCATTACGGGGGAAATAGCTCTTACATTGTTAACAATTGCTCCTGCGTTCCATGCTACATGGATTTCTACATTGCAATATCGTGCACATGAAAGACCTACACTCAGCATCATTGATTCCCAGCAACATATGCCGAGTGCCCGCCTCCTCAGGCAGGGAGAGGATGAAACCGAGTTTTGCTAAATCGATAATGGGGACAAAAATTGGCTTAAGAGACAAGGAGTTTGCACATAGCCTTCTTAATAAACACAATTATGAAGTCAACAGCTGTCTGTTCCCATATGGAAAGCTAGCGATACGGTTTCACATAGTTTCTGTTTGGCTGGTGAGAAGCTGTTTGACATCAGTGTTCGATCTCACTGGTTGCTTGGGTACGTTGGTCCAGTCATCCAAGGCGCCGCAATTCGCTGTGCAGAGTTGCGTCCCTTGGACACCCTAAAAATCTATGATTGTGGGTTCGAATCCCGGTTTGTCCCGATTATGTTTTTAGGGTTGCCAGCACCATCTCCGTGCTCGTGGTTTCATCAGTGGTAAACGTCTGAGACCTGCATCACTTCGGGTTTTCCTCCCACATTAAGCTGGCACGCCGTGAAATAACTGGAATGCTTTTAAAAGCGTCGTTAAATCCAACTCACTCACTCACTCACTGGCTGGGTTACATAAGGTTGGAAACAAAGACCCAAGGAAGAGAATAAAAGGAACATCATGTATTACTTATAACGACACCTTTTTGGAAACAAAATAAATAACGTCACATACGAAAACAAATTAAAAGCAAAGTAGTCACAAGTGATGGATAACAACTTTTTTATAAGAATCTATACCGAAAAGTCGCCTTTACAGTAAATATAGAGGTTGTGTTCTAAATTTATAATCTGTGTATATATTGCTATCCGCCATCTTCTAAGTACCTAGCAAATAACTAAAAGCATATTTACAGCTGTTTGTTATTTCAGTCAAACCGATGATGGGTGGTTATATAGAGAATCTCACCCGAGTGTCTTTTGATATCAAATATATCAACACGAGTTGATAAAAGTGGAAAAATTCCGAGCCTGTGGCAGGTACAGAATAGGGTTTGGGCGGCGTGGTCCATGTTATAAATCTCATGTGACGTTATCGCATTGTTTTGCTTCTTACTCTAACCTGGACGATCACCACTCTGTGTCAAGTACTTTTTATAACATTGAGTTTCCCCGCGTCATGCCCTGGACCCACTTGCACAAAGCGTTGATAAGATCCCATACTTTAACATAGGCTTACGATAGTCTTAACGCTAAGATCACCTTGTTCAAGTGGGCCCAGGGCCCCGTTCCTCAAAGCGATCTTAGTACTAAGATGATTGTAAGTCCCATACTTTAACATAGGCTTACGATCATCGTAGTGCTAAGATCGCTTTAAGGAAGGGGGCCCTGGTCTCTGTGTGGGATTTAGCGAGGACTCATGAATGTATTTATAAGTATGTAGGGTCATATTGATGTGTTATAAATTTCAATACAAACAATGTCATTAAAATAAGGTCTTAGTTCTCGCTGCCAGGAGACACATGCTTAGCTGTTGCGAGAACTAAGATCTTATCTTAATGTGTTTGCTGTACACAAAAAACACATAACTCATTATGCTATGTTGATAACACTTTGAAAGGATCGTAAGATTGACTTAAACAATAAACAACACAGTTGAAAAGATAGTCGAGATGGTACAGTACAGAGAGACCGAGTTCGATTCCCTGTTTGGAGCTGTATTTTGGAAGGTAATTGCTGATTTGGAATGTTCTATATACCTACTATAGAAATGGCATCAGTTGTTTGATGCTTATAAAATGACTTGTATAAAAGTATAGACTCCGCTGACTTCACTGACTTGACAAAAGTGTCTCATTGTATCGTGGAGGGGTACCAGGAACACTAAGCTGCCAGACACGCTAAGGTATCAGACACACTAAGGTAGCAGACACACTAAGGTACCAGGCACACTAAGGTGCCAGACACACTAAGGTACCAGGCACACTAAGCTGCCAGACACACTAAGGTACCAGGCACACTAAGCTGCCAGACACACTAAGGTACCAGGCACACTAAGCTGCCAGACACACTAAGGTACCAGGCACACTAAGCTGCCAGACACACTAAGGTATCAGACACACTAAGCTGCCAGACACGCTAAGCTGCCAGACACACTAAGCTACCAGGCACACTAAGCTGCCAGACACGCTAAGCTACCAGGCACACTAAGCTGCCAGACACGCTAAGGTATCAGACACACTAAGCTACCAGACACACTAAGCTACCAGACACACTAAGGTATCAGATACACTAAGGTAGCAGACACACTAAGGTGTCAGACACACTAAGGTAGCAGACACACTAAGCTGCCAGACACACTAAGGTACCAGGCACACTAAGCTGCCAGACACGCTAAGCTACCAGGCACACTAAGCTGCCAGACACACTAAGGTATCAGACACACTAAGCTACCAGACACACTAAGCTACCAGACACACTAAGGTATCAGATACACTAAGGTAGCAGACACACTAAGGTGTCAGACACACTAAGGTAGCAGACACACTAAGCTGCCAGACACACTAAGGTACCAGGCACACTAAGCTGCCAGACACGCTATGGTATCAGACACACTAAGCTACCAGGCACACTAAGCTGCCAGACACGCTAAGGTATCAGACGCACTAAGCTACCAGGCACACTAAGCTGCCAGACACGCTAAGGTATCAGACACACTAAGCTACCAGGCACACTAAGCTGCCAGACACGCTAAGCTACCAGGCACACTAAGCTGCCAGACACACTAAGGTATCAGACACACTAAGCTGCCAGACACACTAAGGTACCAGGCACACTAAGCTGCCAGACACGCTAAGCTACCAGGCACACTAAGCTGCCAGACACACTAAGGTATCAGACACACTAAGCTACCAGACACACTAAGCTACCAGACACACTAAGGTATCAGATACACTAAGGTAGCAGACACACTAAGGTGTCAGACACACTAAGGTAGCAGACACACTAAGCTGCCAGACACACTAAGGTACCAGGCACACTAAGCTACCAGACACACTAAGCTACCAGACACACTAAGGTATCAGATACACTAAGGTAGCAGACACACTAAGGTGTCAGACACACTAAGGTAGCAGACACACTAAGCTGCCAGACACACTAAGGTACCAGGCACACTAAGCTGCCAGACACACTAAGCTACCAGGCACACTAAGCTGCCAGACACACTAAGCTGCCAGACACGCTAAGGTATCAGACACACTAAGGTAGCAGACACACTAAGCTGCCAGACACACTAAGGTACCAGGCACACTAAGCTGCCAGACACACTAAGGTACCAGGCACACTAAGCTGCCAGACACACTAAGTTGCCAGAAACGCTAAGGTATCAGACACACTAAGGTAGCAGACACACTAAGCTGCCAGACACACTAAGGTACCAGGCACACTAAGCTGCCAGACACGCTAAGGTACCAGACACACTAAGCTGCCTGATACACTAAGGTACCAGGCACACTAAGCTGCCAGACACACTAAGGTATCAGACACACTAAGCTACCAGACACACTAAGGTACCAGGCACACTAAGCTGCCAGACACGCTAAGCTACCAGGCACACTAAGCTGCCTGACACACTAAGGTACCAGGCACACTAAGCTGCCAGACACACTAAGGTATCAGACACACTAAGCTGCCAGACACGCTAAGGTATCAGACACACTAAGCTACCAGGCACACTAAGCTGCCAGACACGTTAAGGTATCAGACGCACTAAGTTACCAGGCACACTAAGCTGCCAGACACGCTAAGGTATCAGACACACTAAGGTACCAGGCACACTAAGCTGCCAGACACACTAAGGTATCAGATACACTAAGGTAGCAGACACACTAAGGTGTCAGAGACACTAAGGTAGCAGACACACTAAGGTGTCAGACACACTAAGGTATCAGACACACTAAGGTATCAGACACACTAAGGTATCAGACACACTAAGGTATCAGACACACTAAGGTGTCAGACACACTAAGGTAGCAGACACACTAAGGTGTCAGACACACTAAGGTATCAGACACACTAAGGTATCAGACACACTAAGGTACCAGACACACTAAGGTATCAGACACACTAAGGTACCAGACACACTAAGCTGCCAGACACACTAAGGTACCAGGCACACTAAGCTGCCAGACACGCTAAGGTATCAGACATACTAAGCTGCCAGACACACTAAGGTACCAGACATACTAAGCTGCCAGACACGCTAATGGTATCAGACATACTAAGCTACCAGGCACACTAAGCTGCCAGACACGCTAAGGTATCAGACACACTAAGGTATCAGACATACTAAGCTGCCAGACACACTAAGGTATCAGACATACTAAGCTGCCAGACACACAAAGGTATCAGACATACTAAGCTACCAGACACACTAAGGTATCAGACATACTAAGCTGCCAGACACGCTAAGGTACCAGACACACTAAGGTACCAGACACACTAAGGTACCAGACACACTTAGGTACCAGACACACTAAGCTACCAGACACACTAAGCTACCAGACACACTCAGGTAGCAGACACACTTAGGTGTCAGACACGCCAAGAGCACAGAACCAAAAGCATTAAAAGATGGTACTTGTTGTTACCCTGTCTGGCGCTCGGCATGAAGGGGCTAAAACAAGGACTAGTGGGCTTGGAGTCAGTATACAGCGCCTGAGTTGGGTATTAGTGTTAAACTGCGGCAATGTAACTCAGTGAGCTAGCACTATAAATCACATGCACGGTAGCAGGCACACTAAGGTGTCAGGCACACTAAGGTGTCAGACACACTAAGGTGTCAGACACACTAAGGTACCAGACACACTAAGGTACCAGACACACTAAGGTAGCAGGCACACTAAGGTGTCAGACACACTAAGCTACCAGACACACTAAGGTACCAGACACACTAAGGTACCAGACACACTAAGGTAGCAGGCACACTAAGGTGTCAGACACACTAAGCTACCAGACACACTAAGGTATCAGACATACTAAGGTACCAGACACACTAAGCTACCAGACACACTAAGGTAGCAGACACACTAAGCTACCAGAGCTAGCACTATAAATCACATGCACGTCGTTATATATATAAGTGCAATAACCTTGGACGCGACGTTAAACCCCATTTCACATCACCCCAGTTGTGTATGAACTAACAAATACTAAATAGCACAACAACAATTGACCACACAGGGCATTATGTGGTCATAGAAATTGTCGGAAGAATGTTTCGGGTTATTATGTTATCTGTATGACGTATCTGTATCTCGCGTGTTCCACGTAAGTATATTAGGGGGCCCATTGTTACGGTGCAGGTCACCTTGACCTTGCTCACCTTGATATCGCGGAACATAAAAGGCTGATGTACCTGTCCACGTGACCATCAGTGGCATGACAGCATATCTGGCGAGATAAGGTAACTCGCCGAACAACTGATTTGGATATATGTGGGGACATTGGACTGATATAATCTACAAGTCTGAGTGGGTCACCTTGCTTGGCGGCTTCACCGGTACTTTAACATAGGCTTACGATAGTCTTAGAGCTAAGATCACTTTGTTCAAGTGGGCCCAGGGCCCCGTTCCTCCCCGTAACTCGCCGAACAACTGATTTGGATATATGTGGGGACATTGGACTGATATAATTGACAAGTCTGAGTGGGTCACCTTGATTGGCTTCACCGGTGCGAGTAAACAAACAAATGTGGGTGGGCGAAGATGCTTTTATGATGTTTTTAGCTATAAGCTAGCAATGTCAAGGCACAGACCCCTAGGCGGCTCCCATAATATGAGTGTGCATCAAGACAAGGTCAGAAGTTTCAGTGAACCGTTGACTTGCCTTTGCGTGTGTTTGTGGCGGGTGCACTCACTTTACGCGAACACCTGGTGTCACCAATGTGATGGTGATTCATATGACACATGCTCATGCTATGGTCGGAATTGTGTAGTACACGCTGCTTTTGGCAGAGATTTCTTGTGATTGTGGACCGCCTTCGTGGTCTAATGGTAGAGCGTCCGCCCGGAGAGCGGAAGGTCTGGGGTTCGATCCCCGACCGCGTCATACCAAAAGACGTTAAAAGATGGTACTTGTTGTTACCCTGTCTGACGCTCGGCATTAAGGGGCTACAACAAGGACTGGTCGGCTACTGTGTCTGAGTGGGGTATTCACGTTAAACTGCGGCATGGTATCTCAGTGAGCTAGCACTATAAATCGGCATCAGTCCGGACTAGTACAAGCAGCCACACAAACACCACACTCGTGCATGCAAGTCGCTGTATAAGTGCAATAATCTTGGACGCGACGTTAAACCCAATTTCACCTCACCTCTTGTGATTGTGGAAAAGGTTTTTATCGCATTAAATCTCATCCAATCATTGGAACACGGGATAACACGTCATAAGGAGCTTCCTTACATGACGAGCTTCATTACATATATGCATGAAACACATCATAAGGAGAGAGCATCCCTACATATATACATGGAACACATCATAAGGAGAGAGTATCCCTACATATGTACATGAAACACATCATAAGGAGAGAGTATCCCTGCATATATACATGAAACACATCATAAGGAGAGAGTATCCCTGCACATATACATGGAACACATCATAAGGAGAGAGCATCCCTACATCTATACATGAAACACATCATAAGGAGAGAGCATCCCAACATATATACATGAAACACATCATAAGGAGATAGCATCCCTACATATATACATGAAACACATCATAAGGAGAGAGCATCCCTACATATATACATGAAACACATCATAAGGAGAGAGCATCCCTACATATATACATGAAACACATCATAAGGAGAGAGCATCCCTACATATATACATGAAACACATCATAAGGAGAGAGCATCCCTACATATATACATGAAACACATCATAAGGAGAGAGCATCCCTACTTATATACATGAAACACATCATAAGGAGAGAGCATCCCTACATATATACATGAAACACATCATAAGGAGAGAGCATCCCTACATATATACATGGAACACAACATAAGGACAGAGCATCCCTACATATATGCATGAAACACATCATAAGGAGAGAGAGCATCCATACATATATACATGAAACACATGATAAGGAGAGAGCATTCCTACATATATACATGAAACACATCATAAGGAGAGAGCATCCCTACATATATACATGAAACACATCATAAGGAGAGAGCATCCCTCACATATACATGAAACACATCATAAGGAGAGAGCATCCCTACATATATACATGGAACACATCATAAGGAGAGAGCATCCCTACATATATACATGAAACACATCATAAGGAGAGAGCATCCCTACATATATACATGGAACACAACATAAGGACAGAGCATCCCTACATATGTACATGAAACACATCATAAGGAGAGAGTATCCCTGCATATATACATGAAACACATCATAAGGAGAGAGTATCCCTGCACATATACATGGAACACATCATAAGGAGAGAGCATCCCTACATCTATACATGAAACACATCATAAGGAGAGAGCATCCCTACATATATACATGAAACACATCATAAGGAGAGAGCATCCCTACATATATACATGAAACACATCATAAGGAGAGAGCATCCCTACATATATACATGAAACACATCATAAGGAGAGAGCATCCCTACTTATATACATGAAACACATCATAAGGAGAGAGCATCCCTACATATATACATGAAACACATCATAAGGAGAGAGCATCCCTACATATATACATGGAACACAACATAAGGACAGAGCATCCCTACATATATGCATGAAACACATCATAAGGAGAGAGAGCATCCATACATATATACATGAAACACATGATAAGGAGAGAGCATTCCTACATATATACATGAAACACATCATAAGGAGAGAGCATCCCTACATATATACATGAAACACATCATAAGGAGAGAGTATCCCTACATATATACATGGAACACATCATAAGGAGAGAGCATCCCTACATACATACATGGAACACATCATAAGGAGAGAGCATTCCTACATATATACATGAAACACATCATAAGGAGAGAGCATCCCTCACATATACATGAAACACATCATAAGGAGAGAGCATCCCTACATATATACATGAAACACATCATAAGGACGCGGGGACAAGAGGCTTTTACATTGGCGAGCTGAACAGTGAACATAACGTTTTGCAATGTAAAATTCAACGCGCGCATAAAGGCAAACTTGTTATCACGAGACAAGAGAATAATTAATTAATTATTTACATTTGTCCTTAAAATTCTTCAACTTAATCTATAAAGCGTTTGCTGCAGACAAGGGGCACGCGGTGTAGCGGGTCTCCGCATTTGAAGGCGAGGAGTGCAATCAACTTCACTCCTTGTACATATTCCTCGGTGTTCGAATGCCAAGGCATGAACTTTGCAATGAATGAATTTCCTTACACCGTGACACTGTAAATATCACATACTAATTCACCCGACCTTTCACTGCTTGGACAAATGGGATGAGGATGAGATCTTCACCCCGTTCAGGCGACAAGAAGCGATGTAGTGGCCGGGGCGTTCAGTGTTAGAGAGTGAGTTCCAGTTATATCACGGCTTAATGTGGGAGGAAAGCCCGAAGTGATGCAGGTCCCAGACTCCGAGCCGACTAGTCTTTGTTGCATCCCCTTAATGCCGAGCGCCAGGCAGGGTAACAACAAGTGCCATTTTTTTCGTCTTTTGGCACACTACTAACAAAGACTAAATAAAAGCTTCATTGACACAAGGCTCGTCCAGCTTCCATCTTTGAAAGATTAATACCTCCAAGATAGTTCATTGACATTATAACTAGAGCTGCAGTCGATAATACATAAAATATTATTATGAATATCCATATCGTTCTTGGGAATGTTAAGTGACTTTTGACTATTCCTGGGACTAAATATTTCGGCGAAAGATAGCGTGTTTGTCAAATCAATGAGGTTATCCACTAATATAACCCATTCCAATCCTACTTCATTGAGTCTACTCAAGGCTTTCATCTTGCAAGTAATTTCCACTTGTGTCTGAGTGACCGATGACTTTCCCTTTCTAGAGCAACTTGATCTTGTCAGCAGAGATTTATGTGCAATCAGCGTACTGAGTCGTCCATGTATATATCAGCACTTGATTACCGAAGCCCTTGCCGCTGACGTGTGCTGTTTCTGTGCAAAGAATATATGTATCAGCGATGTCATGATACGAGCATCATATTTAGCCAATTTGTACATTTCCATGCTACTATCCATCTATCTATCTATCTATCTATCTATCATCTGTCTATCTCTCTATCTATCTATCTATCTACCATTTGTCGCCTTTTACAGCAGGCATGGGTTGCTGAAGACCTGTTCTACCCCGAATCTTCACGGGTCACATCACGTTATAGGATCTATTTACTCTGTGACGTAACGCTGATCGTAAACGTTTGCCATTTTGGTGGAACCCAGTGGCTGTTGTAGAAATCGGTTGACGCGAACAGACGCCGATCGGATCCTTGCACGGCCAAGGAACGCAACTCTCCACAGCGAGGTGAAACGCACCCCACCAGTGCAGATGCCGCAAAACCAGTAGATAAAGCCGAACCGTAAACACGTCGTCGTTGTCAATGTCGCTTTCACTGAACCCAGTCACAGACGTCGGAACTGCCATCCATGTAGTACCAGACTTATTGTTTCCGTGACCCGGATGACCTTTGATGCTGCACACGAGCATCAGCAGAAAGACAACTCTCGGACAAAGTCCATTTTAATCAGTTAAATAGTATTAGGCTTCCTACGACCCTCAAAACATGATAATCTACTTCTGAGCCATATAGGTTCACCCTGATTACCATTATCAAATCAGCTACTCTCAATCTCTTAGTACGCCTCCACACTGCCAATTTCGTGCTGGAAGATGTCTTACTTCTACCCTGTCGCTTCTTCCAACCACGCCAGGTTTCCTTTGGGCGGTACGCTCAAATCGATTGTTTTCTCGAGTGATTTCGCCGCACTCAACTCTCGGGCACCAACCCCGTCTTGTATTATTAAACATCCCTGTGCGGAGATCCTCTTTGGACACTGAGTGAGTGAGTTGGGTTTAACGCCGCTTTTAACAGTATTCCAGCTATATCACGGCGTGTCAGCTTAATGTGGGAGGAAAGCCCGAAGTGATGCAGGTCTCAGACGTTTACCACTTCGGTGAAACCCACGAGCACGGGTATGGTGCTGACAAACCTAGAAACATAATCAGGGCGAACCGGGATTCGAACCCACAGTCATAGGTTTCTGGCGTGCCCAAGGGACGCGACTCTGCACAGCGAATCGCGGCGCCTTAGACGACTGGGCCACCCGCGCCCCCTGGACACTGAGGCTAACGGGGTAAGGCGTTTGCGACGTTGCCGTATCAGATTTCTCTGCCGGTGCCGGTGTCGCTGGCGCGAGACAAGGCTGAAGTTAAATATTGACGTGTTCATTTTCATATATTCCCATAAGCATTTTGATATTACAACAACTGCTGGAAATCGATTAAATATTTTATTTGATCTTTTTGTCAAATATCCTACGCTTGAATTTGGTTCGTTTCATGTCTGAGATTGTTAAAGTTGATTGCTTTGAATTTAATGTTTTATTGTTGTATTTTATTTTTTTGGTCAAATTTATGACTTGTGTTTCCTGCAAGTGGGTGCTTAAAAGTCATCGATTTGGTTTGTCTGATATCAGATGTTATCATGGGATGCAATTCTTCACGTTGAATTGGCACGTTAGTCATAAAGGCCAATTCAGATACAGTTAATACGTGCACGATTCACCGTTACACGGTGCTGGGAATTGGTTGGTGTACCCACAAGAAAGGTTTATCTGCCCTCGTGGTTCCATAGAACATGTTTCCCCCATTATATGGGATGAGTGACGAAGTGCCTGCAATAAAACTAACAATATATGCTGGAAAATCACCCACATTGAAACACATGAAAGTTTATGAGTGCCTGTTTTTTTTCATGTATTTGTACGACGTTGTAGATATTTCTGGTACCTTTAGTCAGTCCGGCGAATAAGTGAGTGAATGTTGTTTTATGTCCCAGTCAACATTCCAGTCGGGGCGGTGTGGTCGCTCAGTAGTTCAAGCGTTCGTGAGTCACACCGAAGGCCTGGGTTTGATTCCCACTTGGGTACAATGTGTGTAGCCCATTTCTGGTGCCCCCTGCCCTGGTATTGCTGGAATGTTGTAAAAAGCGGCGTACAATAATTCTCACTCAATAAATCACTAATACAGTCACATTGTTGAAGTAATAGTCCAGCTTCATGACGGCGGACTGTAAATAATGAAGTCTGGACCAGACAGTGAATGACATCATGAACATCGATCAAAGTAATTTGGATAAGACATGCATCAACAAGTCAGCGAGCCTGACCACCCGATCCTGTTGGTCGCCTCCAACGCCAAGCATGGGAAGCTGAAGACCAATGCTAGCCCGCATCTTCACGTGTCCCATCATGCTATGCTGTTGGTTTCAACTACAAAAGATCTTTTCTAACCCGGAATCTTGACAGGGGTATGGTGGGGGTATAGCTTCTTGGTACGATGTGACATGTCCAGTCACAAAGTTTGACCACAGATATCATGCTATCATCTGGTAGGTTGGACGTCGAGATGTCCCTGGAGGAGACAACTATCAGTTGTCTTTATTTCAAGTGTATTGTAGGCCATAGGCCCATGATACGAACGGTAAATGTACAGTGGAAGTTCGAGGATCACATTTATGTATTTAACAATGATTGTCTAAGATACATGGCTTTAACAATAAACTAAGAAAGACGTTGTACAAATGCTCGATGGACAGATGACATTAGGATGTTGAATTTTTGCCTGGTTGGAATTCATAATATTTTCTTGGTATAAACTCTGCCCTCGGTATCTGGTAACATCTGCATATTGGAATAAAATGGTATTCATCTTCAACATTCTAGGGGGCACGGGTGGCCCAGTAGTCTAAGGCACCGCGATTCGCTGTGCAGAGTTGCGTCCCTTGGGCACGCCAGAAACCTATGATTGTGGGTTCGAATCCCGGTTCGCCCCAATTATGTTTCTAGGTTTGTCAGCACCATACCCGTGCTCGTGGGTTTCACCGAAGTGGTAAACGTCTGAGACCTGCATCACTTCGGGCTTTCCTCCCACATTAAGCTGACACGCCGCGATATAACTGGAATACTGTTAAAAGCGGCGTTAAACCCAACTCACTCACTCACTCACTTCAACATTCTATATACATGCTTTGCAAACTCGTTCCACGCTAGGTTCCATTTTGTGTCGACCAGATTCGATCCGAAGATGATGGGAACCACACCGTAATCTAGCCAGAGCATGTCTAAATTTTTCTCGTGGTAACATAGTAATATATATTTCCAGGCCAAACGTTTGATACAACTAAATTAACCGGGATTACTGCTAAATCAAGTCATCGGAAGTTGATGAGATTTATGATGGAAGCACCCATTGAAATACGATACGCGGTGGTCGGTCAGAAAATTGACGGGAGAAGACAATGAACCATGTAACAAATGGAGGGAGGGGGGGGGGGGGGGGGGGGGGGGGTATTGTTTTACGCCGCTTTTAGCAATATTCCAGTAATATCACGGCTGGGGACACCAGAAATGGGCCTCACACATTGTACCCATGTCGGGAAACGAACCCGGTCTTCGGCGTGACGTGCGAACGCTTTAAGCACCAGGCTACCCGACCGCCCCTTAACAAATGGAGTCGGTCTCTTACACTTACTCCTGTGCAGTATATGAGAGATTAACTTATGACTTTTCTGTTTTACGTCAAAGGAATTTGTATCATTGTCGCATCCTGTGTTCATCTTCCTCAGGCAAAGGAGTTAATTGACGATAAATGTCCAGTTTCCGCCCTTGCCGACTGGAATTTCTGGCTGGATCGTACTGGATTGTAGCGCCAACAGTGACAGCAGACTTGAACACGCTGATTAAAAACCTAAAAAGATTTGAAAAAATATATCTGTCGACGCCTAGTTGACGGTACACATGCTTTGCAAATCCCGCTATCAACCGAAATCTGCACGGCAGTCGCCATGTTGTTTGCGAAGAGAATGTCGATGAGGTTATGCGAATTTGATTAGATATGCATAGACTCGATAGACCAGTCAAAATATACCTCAGATATTCCAGCCTTGTTCGGCAAGGTTGGAAAACTGGACGTTTATAGTCAGTTATCTCCCTTGCCCCATGAAGATTCGCTGCGCCAGTAAGTAGTCGAGTTTGACCTTCAGGCTATACCTCAACGTCAATATAACAACGTCCTGACCATATAAACTTTGTAAGTTCACTCGGTGAGATAACACATTATTTGATAAGAAACGACACATATCCTCTGCTAATAAAACGTTGACATGAAAATAACACACCAGCCTGTTGCTATAACCTGTAACTAATTACAACCTTTCTATTAAGAGATCGCCTCTGTGGTCTAGTGGTAGAGCGTCCGCCCGGACGTTAAAAAATGGTACTTGTTGTTACCCTGTCTGGTGCTCGGCATTAAGGGGTTAAAACAAGGACTGTTCGGCTCGGAGTCAGTATACTGTGTCTGAGTGGGGTATTCATGTTAAACTGCGGCATGGTATCTCAGTGTGCTAGCACTATAAATCGGCATCAGTCCGGACTAGTACAAGCAGCCACGCACGCACACACACACACAAACACACACACACACACATGCACGTCGCTATATAAGTGCAATAATCTTGGACGCGACGTTGAACCCTCACCTCACCTCCTATTAAGCGAAAACGTCTTGACAAGATGCTGTGTATTTTTTTGGTCGATCACCTGATTGTTTGGCCGCCGACGCCAAACAGGAGTACATATGTCCGACGTCATGCAACAAATACATACTTTCCTATGCACATTGTGGCGAGTTCATCCCGTAGGGCAAGATATGTTTACCCTTTTCACAAACACAAAGTGTCATCAATTTTTTCAGTGACCCATTCATATCGTTCTCACCGCAATTTTGCCTTTTAGCCCACCGTAATCTGTTTGGACGGATAACTGAGGCTGGTTACTCTCTGGCGTTGACGTTATATATTTACGATCTAAATCCGTTACCAAACACACAGTTAAAGTGTCTGAGGCTAGGATTTAATCTTAACCACCCTGCCTTGCTACTTGAAATAGTTTAGCAAGTCACGCAGTATCTTTTAAAGGGGAAAGGCTTCTGTAAGCATATGTACTGTCTTCCCGTAGCATAAAAACAAAAAAAAGAAAAATGTATTTTTGACTGTAGCATAAGACCCGTGAAGATCCGGGGTAGAATAGGTCTTCAGCAACCCATGCTTGCCGTAAAAGGCCACTATGCTTGTCGTTAGAGGCGACTAACAGGATCGTGTGGTCAGGCTCGCTGACATGGTTGAAGGATGTCATCGTATCCCAAACAGCGTAGATCGATGCTCATGATGTCAATCACGGGTTGGTCTGATCCAGACTCGATTATTTACAGACCGCCGTCATATAGCTGTAATATTGCTGAGTGCGGCGTTAAAACAACAAACAAACCAAACCAAATCCTGTAGCATAACCTCCAGAGAACATTGTGACGGAAATATTGAGCGTGGGCGCAGTACTTTTTTTCCCAACAAGACACGTACACCAACAGCACAAGACATTCATTTCAATGTAATATATACATTTTAATTAACCATGCATATGGGACTCGACGTTATAAATCACCCGGCTCTTCTTACCGCTGCACAAATGTGCACTCCGCCATTTTAGCATTTTTTGTCAAGAAACTTTGACCAGATTAGATCCTGGTTAAATTACTTCCAGGTGTTTTTTGCCAGTTTAAGCTCATTGTAACTTTGTCTATCTAATTACAATGTCAAAGATTTTCGTCAGTTGCCCATTTGTAGACGTAAATCAATGGGTTCATTTTTTTTCATTTAACCTGTTAAATTGGACTCTCTTTTTTAAAGGGAGTTCTGCAATATTTAGTATTGACTTTGTGTTTTATTTAATACACACGGAAGCTGCTGCACATGAATAATTTTGGAGTATTGACCGATGAACCTCAAGAATTTCCCATTTGTTTCGGTGTCTTTCCAATAAAGAAGGATAATAGCATTGACTTTTGAATGTCATTCAGTCTTCGTGATTTCGTGATTTTCCCGTATGAATGATTAATTTCAATATATTGATCTAGGATTCTTACTTTTCAGATATATTTTGCCAAATTTACCTTATATTGACAATGAAAAAGTAATATTTGCTTAGCGTTTTGATTCCATGTATTAGAAAATGTTGTTTATGAGTGAGTGTGATTTTACGCCGCTTTTAGCAGTTTTCCAGCACTACCAAAAAAAAGGAGTGTGTGTGTGCGCGCGCGCGTGTGTGTGTGTGTGTGTGTGGGAGGGGGGGGGGGGCATGGTCTTCAAACATTGTACCCATGATGCGAATCGATGTTTTTTTACGAAGACTTGTAGGTGACAGATAAGGGCGAGGGTGATGTAATATATAAACCTTAAACCTTAGTCTAAATAATAGAGTTTGGTCCCGGTAAGGCATTATTTTCCGAATTCAACCTCGTTGTCAAGAGAAAGTATCCCTCGACCTGGTGCCCATTACAATTAGATATTGCAATAAGGGTCTCGTCGAACTGAGACATTGTTTCGTTAGTGGTAGCCCACTGAGATACCATGCCGCAGTTTAACATGGCTACCCAATTCAGACACTTTATACTGACTCCGAGCCGACCAGTCCTTGTTGTATCACTTGAATGCCGAGAATTGGTTTTTTAAACATCTGTTTTATGACGCGACCAGTGGACTCGAAGCACCGACCTTCCGGTCTGGGCTACAAAATTGAGTGTTATAAGTGTGATTTGAATGACAAGTCAATGTTCCTGGGGCTACCAATAGGCCCGAGTCCGGTCCCCTGTTAACAAGTTCCTTAACCTGAAATGTGTTATAAACTTTAGGTACATGTGCACAATGTACCCTGTTTCTGACATATCTGCAGATCATATTACTATTAATAACATCATTATGCTTAAATGTCAATCCATCAAGGCAATATAGACCTTTCTGATTACAGGTCCATGCAAAAAGGATATATGGCCATTTATGCTTGAAAAATTTTCAATCAACAGGGCAAAATTGCCATTTATGCTTGAATTTCCACCCAGCGGGGCAATATGGACATTTATGCTTACAGGTCAATGCAACGAGGCAATATGGTCATTTATGCTTAAATGTACACTCTACAGGGCAAAATGGTCATTTGTGCTTAAATGTCAATCCAACAGGGCAATATGGACATTTCTGCTAATAGGTCCACGCAACAAGGAAAAATTGTCATTTATTCTTGAATGCCCATCCAACGGGACAATATGGACATGTATGCTTACATGTCAATGCAACGAGGGAATATGGTCATTTATGCTTAAATGTCCACTCTACATGGCAAAATGGTCATTTGTGCTTAAATGTCAATCCAACAGGGCAATATGGACATTAATGCGTATAAGTCCATGCAACAAGACCATATGGATTTGATCCTTCAATGGCTTTCCAACAAGGCAATGTTTCTCACTGTCACATCATGAATTCCACCTTTCAATGAAATGTATCACGTATTAACTTGCAAATATTACCTTCAGAACAGCTTGTCAGCTGAAATGAATGAGTGTCTATTGCCCCTTACCAGAATATATGTGAAAGAAATGCCGATGTTATTGAATTATCCATCACTGTCTGCTGTTGTCGGGATCATACACCAACATCACTGCTGCTGGTGTATCGTTTCTCCCCTCCACGTCCCCCCCCCCCCCCCTTCCCCCCCCCACACACACACCTCACGGGCGTACTCACAAATAACCCCAAATCCCCACGGTAACCACAAATGGTAGACTCAATATTTTTCTCTTAGAATACTTAGCTTTTGAAAGTAATTATAACTCTAGGGAACAAACCTTTGATAATCGATAACACAATAAGAATAAAATGTTGGCCAACTTTCAAGACAATGCTATTAGCAACAGTCTCAGAAACGAAACGGAGGATGAGACTGGTTAGTGCCCAAAGGAATATGTAAACGAAATCCAGAATTGTTATGTTGAGCCAAGTTGAGTGTGAATCGTGCCATAACTGAATTTACCCAATTTCATATTTTATGAGACCAATGAGCTTTGAAATTGAATCAAAATAATTAAGGCTGTGTCCCTTGCTCATAACATGAATCGTCGCGGGGGGGATATTTTACTTCAAGTACTGGATATTTAAAATATTTATAATCAATCCCAATTGCGTGGATCGATGCTCATGATATAAATCACTGGATTGTCTGGCCCAGACTCGATTATTTACAGACCGTCGTCATATAGCTTGAATATTGCTTAGTGCGGCGTTAAACATAATACAAACAAACAAATAAAACATACATGTACATGATTCCCAATGACCCCTGCTAAATATCTCTAATACACATGTTCCAGTGTCCACAGATGTGATCTATATCGCTAACCCTTGTTAGCCTATCGTTAATTCCGGAAAAATCCACACATGTTGTGTTTTATTATATATTTTTTATTCCAAGGTCAATAGAAATCCACACTGACCACTGTTGGCATAACCCTTTCGTCAGCTACACAACTGACTTGCCTTTGCATGTGTTTGTGACGGGTGCCAAAGGCAGGGCTGGTTACGCTCACTTTTTGGCGAACACTTGGTATTATCACTACAACCCTTCACTCTTTTATAGTGTACATGAATAATTCCTTTAAATGTATTCAAGTACAGTAAACTACGGTTATAACGAACTCAAAGGGACCACTAACTTTAGTATGTTATAACCGTAGTTCGTTATAGGCATTTATACAGTATAACAATAGCAAATAGACGGGACAAAAAAATCAGTTCGTTATATCCGTCAGTTCGTTATAAGCGTGTTCGTTATAAACGTACTTTACTGTACAGTAAACTACGGTTATAACGAACTTAAAGGGACCACTAATTTTAGTTCGTTATAACCGTAGTTCGTTATAAGCATTATATACAGCATATATACAACAAATGGCCGGGACTAAAAAATAAGTTCGTTATATCGGTCAGTTCTTATAAGCGTGTTCGTTATAACCGTAGTTTACTGTATATTAGCTTCTAGTCATCTGCATCCATACGTATCTCGACTCATCTCTCACCCATTCACTCACCCACATGTAGGCAAGTACGAAGTAAGAGAACGTTAATCTCCAACAGCCTGTTGTTCACGAACGTTTTGAAATAATCCCACCCACCAACCAACCCTTCCCTTTCGCTATAAAAACTACCAAATATTATTCCATTGAACAGGAGAGTATTTTTGTCTTTACAGTCGATTGCACAAATATATCAATTGAACGAATGCAATATTTCAATAAAAATGTAACATTTTCAAATTGGACGCTGTTATAATGGTTAAGAGATAAGTGAAATCGTGTAGTATAGTTTTTGTACTTCCGCTGAAAAGGAACATTTTGCTGTGAAAATAGCTGTGGTGACGCACATTCATGGGTATAATTGTATGCCCACACAGGCATCAGTCTTGTGCATTTCTTCGTTGGGTTACTGCCCTGGAATGCAGAGGTTTAAAAATTGTTTTTCACTTTATTAAAGTCAGGTGTTATGAAGACAGCGACGATGATTCAGGGCAGCGTGACGGCAGCTGCACGAATACGCGCTCGTAAATACTCGCGACAACGCCCTTCAAGGCCATCTCTCGTGATGTGTGGAAATGTGGACCTGTCACGCGTTGAACCCTGCGTTCGTGAGATGGCATACCCCCAGTGTGTTGATGTTTGTTTGTTTGTTGTTGAACGCCGCACGCCGCAGTCACGCTCTACGACGCCGGTCTGTATAAATAATCGAGTCTGGACCAGACAATCTAGTGATTGACATCATGAGCATCGATCCACGCAATTGGGATCGATGACATGCATCAACCAAGTCAGCGAGCCTGACCACCCGATCCTGTTGGTCGCCTTTTACGACAAGCATTGTCGCCTTTTACGGCAAGCATGGTTTGCTGAAGACCTTTTCTACCCCGGATCTTCAGGGGTCCAGTGTATTGGTACTGATTAGGGTGATACACACTTTTACTTATAGCGTCTGTTTGTTTGTGTGTTTGTTTGTTGTTTAAAGTCGCACTTTATAATATTCCACCCATATGACGGTGGCCTGTAAACAGTCGAGTCTAAACACACAATTCAGTGATTGATATCATGAGCAACGATCCACGCCGTCGGGGTACGATGACACGCAATCAACCAAGTTACCACGCCTGACCATCCGATCAACGTAGTCGCCTCTTACATGCATCGGTCACCGTGGAACACCCGGAATCTCCCAAAGGGTTAAATAATATTGAATAAATGACAATGAATCTAATTATGTACATAAAATGTAAAAAAATATTTTATTGTTGTTCGGAATAAAAATCAACGCATGATGCCTCACACATTTTACATTTCAGTCGTATTTTGGCATTTTTCTTTTTTGGTATTTTATCTTATAAGTCCTTCGCGAATGAAAGCAGAATTTTGTCAACTCAACCATTTAATTTTTTCAATATTTCAAAGTCGACACTCCTCCCCCCGGGACGCGCAGGGAGACCGGGTCATAAGGACACGGAGCCTGTTTTCACATTCTCCGTCCAGAGACAATACAGTTTATAAATACATTTTCAAGGGGTTGGGTGGCGGCATTTCTAATATGTGGTGATGCATACAGAAGTGTATATAATGTGTGTGTGTGTGGGTAGGGGGGGGGGGGGGGGGGGGGCAGGGTAGGGTGACAACATCTTGTAACGTCTTTTCGCTAGCGGGGATCGAACCACCGACAAAGACGCATTATCCACTAGCTCTTTTCTTTCTGACCCCTGAAGATTCCGGGGTAGAATAGGTCTTCAACAACTCATGCTCGCCGTAAAAGGCGACTATGCTTGTCATAAGAGGCGACTAACAGAATCTAGTGGTCAGGCTCGCTGACTTGGTTGATGCATGTCAATCCCAATTGTGTGGATCGATGCTCATGATATCAATCACTGGATTGTCTGGTCCAGACTCGATTATTTACAGACCGTCGTCATATAGCTGGAATATTGCTGAGTGCGGCGTTAAACATAATACAAACAAAGAAATAAGACATACATGTACATGATTCCCAATGGCCCCTGCTATGTAACATGTAATACACTATCAGGTTCCAGTATCCACAACCGTGACCCTTATCTGTAACCCTTGTTAGCCTATCTTTAATTCGCTACCGGGGATAAACTATGAGGGTCCCGAGATGTCAGCATCATGTACAGCGTCTTTAGGATGTTGACAAACTGTACAAACTTAAAAAAATGTATTTACCCAAATTTTAATAATGATGACTCCCCGAATAGAATCCCAACGCGGAATGTCGGACAAGTCCATTTTACGAACAGGTGGGTTAAGTTTGGTATCTCTCGCACATTATCGCAATCCTCACGTCCATTATCTGTACCTTTTCTCCTAATACCGATTGTCGTATCCCTCCCACTTTGGGATGCGATCGTGCGGCCACTGCGTTTATCTGCGTAGCCCAGCTACATCAATTGAGAACAACTTACTAGACGCTTCCCTATCAAAAATAACGTCGTCCAAGATATGACGTCATCATGTTTGCAAACGCATATTCGAATCACCAGAAATTATGTTTTCTCGTGAAATAGACCACTCTTCGATCTTCATTGTTCTTTGCAATTTATCGCGTTGCTATATTGTATAGCTATATTGTATATTGTATAGATATACTGGAATGAGAATTAGACTTTTGCGCATTGACATAATGACAGGAAAAACAAAACGTCCTAAATTGAACGAGTTTAGAGGGAGCAGTACGTTTTTAATATGTCTGATCTATGTAATCGAAAGTAGCTGCAATATTGAATCATTTTTTTATTGCAAATTCTATATTTAGTCAGTGAAGACAACCCAAACACTCTCTTGTGTTATATTTATCTTAGTTTTTGCATTTAGTATAGAATATTCAGTGGGTATCGTGGAGTAAGTCAACACGTTCGCTCCAGCCGCCTACATCAGAAGCAGCCCCGGGAGATGGAGATTGCGATCTCTCGGGTATAAATGAAACCTTGTAATTATAATCTTATTTCTGTATCATGACAGAGTTTGTCATATTTTGTAGAGCATTCTTCTGGCCATTATATTGCTCCAAGACCCCAATTTTATCTAATTACAAGGCGACTAATGAACTCCATGTCCGCAGTACCTGTAGGCGGTCAATTTGATATGCTGCTGATCCGAAATCATGGATCTTAGGCTGCTCATTAAGTATGGGGTAAATCCCCATCCATTTATATATAGAGGATAGTTCATGTGCCGAGTGAAATATCATGTTTCTCTCATCAAGAGTCGCAGGGAAAATGGTATTTTCACTCAAATATCCTATTTATTATTTACTTTTTGTGTAGTTGTTTACCGAAAAATTGTTTCATTACAAATGTAAAACCTTGAAACGTAAATTCTCCCTACAAAACACACAGGGACGGTTCACCACCCTTTGTATTTGCGACTAAGAAAGTTGTTTTAAAAATCTTAAAAAATATAAAGATAAGTAACGAAAAATATTTAGGGTCACGAAATTTCTTTATATACTTATAGATATGATACTATACAAAATCAACTTTAACAACAATGTTCTTTTAAAACTACGACACCATATCCTGTTAGAAGCGCAAGAATACACGCTCGTCAAGTAATAAAAATGAGCTTTGCGACATGAAGAGACTCGATGACGAGTCAAATGAGAAATTAACAGTTTTTAACGAAACCTTTTTTAAGAGAACAACAATCGGCATGAAGCGATATTAACGCCACAAATGACCATCAGTCATCGTTTTGTCTTGTCATTGTGGAATTTACCTACAAAGCAAGTCAACAATGTGTACGATAAAGGGAGACAATTTATGGGGAGGTAACTCGTGTATGGCAATAGTTCCGTTCACAGCAATGAAATATCAAGTGTTATGTTCAATACAATTAAAACAAAATTTCTCAGCTTCGAAAAATTCTGGAGTATATAATAAAGATAGCTGAAAGCATATTCTATTCCCTTAACCGTGTGTGACACGTGTACTCATCAACGCCATATAGATCACTGTATTTCAATAACGCTACATCAACCAAGAGCATTAAGTTTATCATAGTATTTACCTTTCCGTAATCCAACCATTCCATTTTTGTAACACTCATAAGCTGCGGTTCGATCCCGAGAGAAACAGATTCATATTCATGTACAAATGGGATTCGAACCTACATTCAGCGGATCCTGGCCTAGCTACGAGGTGCAACTCTTCACTACGAGCATCCAAATTAACATTCAGCCAAGGCGGGTTATCTCGTATCTCAAAGACTGATGGTTACTTATATTCGCGGGGGCACGGGTGGCCCAGTCGTTTAAGGCGCCGGAATTCGCTGTGCAGAGTTGGGTCCCTTGGACACGCCAGAAACCTATGATTGCGGGTTAGAATCCCGGTTCGCCCAGATTATTTTTCTACGTTTGTCAGCACCATACCCATGCTCTTGGGTTTCACCGAAGTGGAAAACGTCTGGAAAACGTCTGAGACCTGCTTCACTTCGGGCTTTCCTTCCACATTAAGCTGACACGCCGTGATATAACTGGCGTACTGTTAAAAGTGGCGTTAAACCAAACTCACTCACTTATATGCGAACAAAAAAAATACATGCTAAATGCAGGGATACTAAACCGAATTCGAGAACACCTGGTGTCATCACTGATTTTTAATGACACATTCATATTTTCACAGCTGATTTTCCTTTTACGCCCATTAAATCTGTTTCGGTGGATAATCGAGACTGGTTATTCCCTGGCTTTGACGTTGTATATCAATTTTCTACATTAGAGCATGGATGATATAAAGTTCAGTGAGGAATTCAAAAGGACAAAGCTTCGATAGTACTGAACTACCGATATAACGAACAAATTCCAAACTTCCTCTGGATTTCGTGATAACAAGGTGGCACTATATTCGATAACGATGCACAAGGCATGTAGTAAATATCGCGTTGTGACCGACAATTCCGACACAAAAATTGTACTTTCGTGGCGTCAGGTTACAAACACTTACTTTTTTATGGAAACTGTATGAGCGGCGGGTGATACCAGTTGGGCAGGGCATGCTGACCCTTTTTTGCGAACACCTGGTGTCATCACAGACTACCGTATTCGACCTAATAAGCGACCAGGGCACTCTCAAAATTAGAAATAGGGGGCTCTTATTAGAATATTATTTTGGTGGAAAAAACAGAGTTGAAAGATAATTTTCTTGGATTATGCTGACAGCCTTAACTGTTTATATACAGATATATTTTCCAGAATTTAATTGCCCATAATTAAGGGTGCATATAACACACGAGTGCGTATTATACACGAATAGATAAGTCTTGTGTACATTAATCAATCGGAAGGGGTGCTAATTGGGATTGTTCACTAGCCAATATATTAGCAAATATCGCCGTGGGCGCTTATTACGTCGAATACGGTATATATAAATTTCATCATGATACAAGATGGACTGTCTATTTGGAGATAAACGTTTGGTATTTCAGTTTGTACCATCGATAGATTGTACTTCATCATGGTTTCAAAATAAGCGGACGGTCTATTTAGATACACATTTGATACTACAGTTTGTACCAGAGATCAAGTTGATCAGATTTACAAGATATTTGTGACCCTTGAAGATCCGGGGTAGGAATAGGTCTTCAGCAACCCATGCTTTCCGTAAAAGCCGACTATGCTTGTCGTACGAGGCGACTAACGGGATCGGGTGGTCAGGCTTGCTGACTTACATGTTGATGCATGTCATCGTATCCCAATTGCGTTGATCGATGCTCATGATCTCAATCACTGTATTGTCTGGTGACGATTCGATTATTTACAGACCGCCGTCATATAGCTGGGATATTGCTGAGTGCCGCGTTAAACAACAAACAAACAAACAAGTTACTTTGTAAATTCGAGCAAACCTCGTCGAAATAGGATCGAATGTGCAAAGGACTAGTACTTAGGATTCAGCGCAGATATGAAGCCACTGAATATTTCAAATTGAATACCAATAATCAAATTATTCACATCGCTGTCCACTGAATCAATAACGTAATTGTATCGTAAGAACCCATGACAAAGGTCTAACGTTCATAAATGTCAACACTTGTCTGTGAGGATAAGTGACGCATTACATTAATACCAAAGCTAAATATAATTAGCTGCTGAAAGACAACGTTGTTTGACTCGTGACAACGTTATTGCAAAGACATCGCGTCTTTACAAAACGTCAACATAGAAACGCCATTGACAAGATGGCGGCGCACATCGAGGGTATCAAATTGCGTGGCGCTGCTACGGGTAGGGAAGGACACTGATTTTGATTTGGTTAACTGTAGTAGATATTGATGATTAATTGAACAGCCCGATAAGTATTCCGATGCTATTTGTCCGCCAAAACGTTTCCTGGATTGTGACGTTAAGAATGCATGATTTTAGCGTCTAGTAGTTTATTAAAACCTATCGCAGATATTGCGTCTTGATTGTGATGCGTTAATATAATCTGCATCAATATTTTGTATTTTACGCCAAATGGAATCTATTTCGGCAGATAATTGAGATTGATTATTCCCCAGCGTTGTTGTTTTGAATTTATAAGTATTTCCAAGCTATTGAAACTTCACAACGTTCAATTGATTCTGACATTAAATCATAATGACGTACGCTATATAATCGTCAAAGCCAGAGAATAACCAGTCTCGATTTTCTGCCGAAATATATTCAAAAAGGCGAAAAAAGGCGGAAAGGCAGACGTACCATATATGCCATGCATTATTTTAACACATGGTGGTTTATTTAGACACTCGGTAACATTTGTCTAGGGTAATACAAACACAACAACTTACTCTGATTTACCAAGAATCTTACGACCTCAACTTAGGTCAGGTAATCCTGAAGTCCTTGTAGTTCGTATAAATATTTGAATCCAATCTGTGATAACGCTATACCAATAATGAACTTTCATTATTAAAGCCGAACTTATTGACATGTCTGATGCACTTTGACATCGATGTCTTGAGGATGAAAGACCCGCGTATCATCCAAAAATATATGTCCATTGAACCGGCCTGTGATGGAAATTACAGCCAAACGCAATTATAGAGTAATAACTTGGCCCGACCTGCAGAGGAACGAACCCATCGGCGCACACTTGGCGTGTCCTTTGTCTGCTTAGCGACTGGAGGAGTCCTTGAATACTGTGCGAGTTTATTTAAAAAGTAATTACCAACACGGTCTTTCTACTAGGAATATTGATTTTTTTGGCGTGTTTCATGTTTTTCCGACCTTGTTGTACGGTACTGAGTGTATACCGTGAACTCAGCAAAAGAAGACGATGTCATTGTGGCGGGAACTGCAAGCCTGTCAAAATGTTGGCACTTCGCAAGGACGGCCTGCTGTGTTGGTAAATTAGTTTTGAAAAAGAGTATATCAACGGCACTTGAGTTGTGCAATATTGATGAACATAATGCTCTTAAAGAATTTCATGGTTTTTTTGTCTCTTTATATGGCCACAAAAGTTTTGCAAAAGTCTGACAACTAAGTGCCTAACTTTCAAGCAATATGTATTGAGTGAACTCCTTCAAGGGAATCATTGTTATACTACTACTACTACTACTAATAATAATAATAATCATCATCATCATCATCACCATCATAGTCGTTATCACGATCTCCAGGGGGCATGAGTAGCACAAGCACCAAAGACTAACCAAATCCTTTAGCCTTGTTCCAAGGCTGTACTGGGGGTATGGGTGGCCCAGTCGTCTCAGGCGCCGCGATTCGCTGTGCAGAGTTGCGTCCCTTGGGCACGCCAGAAACCGACGATTGTGGGTTCGAATCCCGGTTCGTCCCGATTATGTTTCTAGGTTTGTCAGCACCATACCCATGCTCGTGGGTTTCACCGAAGCGGTAAACGTCTGAGACCTGCATCGCTTCGGGCTTTCCTCCCACATTAAGCTGACACGCCGTGATGTAACTGGAATACTGTTCAAAGCGGCGTTAAAACCAACTCACTCACTCACTCACTCCCAAGGCTGTACTGAAAGATAGTTATGTAGTAATTTTATCCTCCTAATATGATATGAGATATGTGGACAGTACATCTAAGGACTCCAGTGTCCTATGGGGACAACTTATTCTTATTATTTACACAATCTAGAAATTATGATGTAAACTAATAATTATTGCCTTAGAGACTTGTGCAAGTCTACAAATCCGTGTGCAGAGCTGCGACAGTTAGCGCTTCAAGGATCCAATGACCGATGGTTCGACTCCTAGATTATGATGTTTGGTTTGTCAGCACCATATCCATGCTCGTGGGTTTGCAACAATATGCACTTTCCTACCACGTTAAGTTGACGCGCCGTTGATATTACAGAAAAACGCTTGTGCCTTCTGCAATGTACAGACACATTTATTTCTAAGAGCTCCGTTCCAACATTCACTCAGTAGTATCATAGCTGGTGTTGTTGTTGGTTGTTGTTTAACGCCGCACTCAGCAATATTCCAGCTATATGACAGCGGTCTATAAGTAATCGAGTCTGGACCAGAGTGGACCCGATTATTTCCAGACCGCCGTCATATAGCTGGAAAATTGCTGAGTGCGGCGTTAAACAACAAACAAACAAACAAACAAAAACTGGACAAGACAATTCAGTGATTGACATCATGAGCATTGATCCACGTAATTGGGATACGATAACATGCATCAACCAAATCAGCGAGCCTGATCACCCGATCCCGTTAGTTGGCTCTTACGACAAGCAATATAGTGAACTACGTTTATAACGAACACGCTTATAACGAACTGATCGATATAACGAACTTATGTTTTAGACCCGGCCATTTGTTGTATATATGCTGTATATATGCTTAAAACGAACTACGGTTATTACGAACTAAAATCAGCGGTCCCTTTGAGTTCGTTATAACCGTAGTTTACTGTATATATATACAGATGTTTTTTATTGGAATACTGAGGATTCCCTGAAGGCTGAAATATCATTTCAAACAAAACACAAAGTTGAATACTGATATGTACTTAAGGGTTACATCTTAGAAATAATTTTAAAAGCCCTAAATACATAAAAGATGCCAATATTGTAAACACACTTCTTCCAGTGACCAACTCTTCGGTTGAATATATGAAAATGAAAACAGGTCTTCAGAAATGTTGCAAATTCATTTACTGAACGGCTGGTACTTTCGGCTAAGGAAAAGGTTCTGAATGAGCTGAAAGGACTAGCGGAACAGTAAATGATCTGCAAAACTCATGACGACTTCTTTTCATTTATATATATTTCTTAAGTGCTCCTCGGCAGATATCGATTATCACTGATGAGTCACATATCTACACAGTAAACAACGGTTATAACGAACACGCTTATAACAAACTGACGGTTATAACGAACTAACTTTTTTGTTCCCGACTATTTGCTGTAGTTATGCTTTATATATACTTATAACGAACTACGGTTATAACGAACTAAAATTAGTAGTCCCTTTGAGTTCGTTATAACCGTAGTTTACGGTTATAGTATGGCACTTGCCGTGTGATAAAACGACCAATGTGGCAATTAAAGAACCTAGATGAAATATTATTCATCACTCAGCGAGTGCTTCAATATAAACAGACAATCATGTTAGTTTGACCTTCCAGTCTGTGCGATGTACCTTCGATGTTCTTCTTCGTACCGCAGTATTGTCAGATCGATAGGTGAGAGGACGTGTTACGATTTCGTTTCGCCCTTTAACAGAATTGTAGATGAAGCTTGTTGCCACAAACACCTACTTTTCTATGCATATTGTGTGAATGGGGGTGCTACGACTAGGGTGGGACTTGATTAACCCTTTCGCGGACACCTGGTGTCATCACTTATTTTCAGTGATCCGTTCATATAACTTTCATCGCTGTTTTGCCTTTTCGCGTCCAAATGAATCTGTTCCGGGGTTAATATAGACTGGTTATTCTCTGGCATTGACTTTTTATATATATTTTGTTGATGAATCTGACATTTGGCATACCATGAGTCACAGTGTGTGTGTGTGTGTGTGCGTGCGTGCGTGCGTGCGTGCGTGCGTGTGCGTGTGTGAGAAGAAGAGAGTTGGATGTCACGTGGAACAGTATTTCTTCTCATTAGTACATCGATCTTGTCAAACCGATTGGTGAGGCGATTTATTTAATTCATTTGTGTTTGACGTGTTGATATTTAGTATATGTACCTTAAATGTTGTATGTATACTTGTCACGTGTTGTTGTGTCTTAATATTATATTGTCAAGATCTGTGATGTGTATCAAATTCATGAAAAGGTAACAAATTATTCTTATCATTATTATTATTACTATTATTATTATTATTATTGTTGTTGTTGTTGCAGTATATCTTGCAGTATGATTTAAGTTGACTGTATCCTCTTGATACTATAAAGAATCTTTGTTATGCATGTGCTGTGAAATGAGGATGAGGATGAGGATTATGATGATGATGATGATGATGATGATGATGATGATGATGATGTGTTATGTGCGCGTACAGCAACCTTTTGTGCGAAGCCGTGTCTCTTGTCAGGATGTATTCCTTGTATTACCAACACCATATCCGTGGACTTCCTCATTGATAAGATCTGTGTAAAATTTCGGGGTAAGACATTTAGGCAAGAAGTAAGCATGGGCACCAATTGTGCTCCCCTTCTTTAGTTTTACCTGAGCTTCAGGTATATCGATGATCTTATATCGTTAAAACATCATCCAATGGCCAATTCCCTTCTACTGATTTACCCACCTGAACAAGAAATAAAGGAGACAAGTAAAACCGCCTTATCTGTTTCATATCTAGATCTATGCATAAGGATTCAGAGTGAAAAACAAAACCCTCCTCAAGACTGTATGACAAGTGGGATGACTTCAACTTTCCACTTGACAAATTCCTGTCGTGCAATATTCCAGCAGCTCCAGCCTTTGGTGTTTAAAAGCTTTTGCGGTACATTTGAACATGCTCTTACTACAAAGATTGCAAAGAGCGTGGTACGACTCAAAATTGGTTAAAACATTCAAGGAAGTAATGCTTCCACATGTTGTATGGAAGACATACGGAGGACATTTCTCAATGTGAGACCCGTGAAGATTCCGGGGTAGAAAAGGTCTTCAGCAACCCATGCTTGCCGTAAAAGGTGACTATGCTTGTCGTAAAAGGCGACTAACGGGATCGGGTGGTCAGGCTCGCTGACTTGGTTGATACATGTCATCGATCCCAATTGCGTGGATCGATGCTCATGATATCAATCACTGGATTGTCTGGTCCAGACTCGATTATTTACAGACCGCCGTCATATAGCCGGCATATTGCTAAGTGCGGCGTAAAACAACAAACCAACCAAATCCAAATATGAAGCATCAGTGACAGAAATTATATCAAAAATGAATTCCCTATTTTGACTTGACCTATGTTGGTTTTGTTAGGTGAACAATTGACTTGCTTTTGCATGTGTTTGTGACGGGTGCCATCGGTGGGGCACCTTTCGTGAACAGCTAATATCATCCCTGTTTGATAGTGATTCATAAACACGTGCTCGTGATATAGTCGGAGTCGTACAATTAACTCATGATGTTAACTGACCATGAGATGTAGTCATGAATATGGAAAGGGTTTTGTCTCTTTGATATAGGACCTCTCCGTGGTCTAGTGGTAGAGCGGCCGCCCGGAGAGCGGAAGGTCCGGGGTTCGATCCCCGGCCGCGTCATACCAAAATACGTTAAAAGATGGTACTTGTTGTTACCCTGTCTGACGCTCGGCATTTAGGGGCTAAAACAAGGACTGGTCGGCTCGGAGTATACTTACCCCTTGTCTAAGTGGGGTATTCATGTTAAACTGCGGCATGGTATCTCAGTGAGCTAGCAGTATAAATCGGCATCAGTCCGGACTAGTACAAGCAGCAACACAAACAGACACACGTACATGCACGTCGCTATATAAGTGCAATATTCTTGGACGCGACGTTAAACCCCATTTCACCTCACCTTTAATTTAAAGATGTAACAGCGGTGATAAGATGTTATATATTTATTTAGATATATATATTTCACCTAATTGTTAAATAGTGTCGGCAAAACACAGTTTAAATTCTTTTTCTAACTTCATGTTCTATTGGTCGATGGTTAAACCAGCGTAAACAAATATAAGGCCTTATGATTTCTACCCATGCTCTTAATACGTTAGGGGCGGTCGGGTAGCCTAATGGCTAAAGCGTCCGCTCGTCACGTCGAAGACCCGGGTCCGATTCCCTACATGGGTACAATGTGTGAAGCCCATTTCTGGTGTCCCCCGCCGTGATATTGCTGGAATATTGCTAAAAGCGGCGTAAAACCATACTCACTTACTCACTCTTAATACATTGCCTTTACATAAGATGACATAACGTCCCTGGCTGCATCAGTTTGTCGTTGGTCCCTGATATTGGCACTAACTGTTTCCTTTGACTTATGCTACACCAGCCTAAAGGCTTACACCATCCCTGCTCCTGCATAGTGCAAGGCGCCGTGACCTGACCTCTGATGGCTTGTTCGCCACCGTATGAAGCGGCGTCTGGAGGGGGCTAGTTGGTATGCAGGTAGTGTTGTAACGAAATTGGATGCAATAGCCTTCAAACGGCGCATCTGATTAAAACGTACAAGACTGTGCACGTATGTCTAGACTAATCGCCGGCACATCTACTTCGACGCTCACTGCAACGTCTGTGGGCAACATCTTCAACGGTACCGTCGCCTACATCCTCGTCTCCTCGGCTACATCTATATCCCGGAGCTGAGCATGTGTTTTGCCAAATAATTGACGTCCTTTTACAATGATTGCTGAATTAAGATCAATTTTGGTTCCGCGGAGTGGAATGGCACCGCTGGTGATGATAATTGCACTGTCGAATGCTGTATGTCTCTAGAATTCTAAATATGTCCCCCACTCCCTGGGCGACTCGGCCAGTGATATTAGGAGGTCTTCTAGAACGTTCCCCCACGTTTCTGAACATGTGTCTAAATCAAGATTCATCTACGTCCGGTTTCAGGAAAATATATGCCCTCGTTGGAAATGTTAGGCTTCGTTATTGGGAATTGAGCAGTTATGCTGGTCGTTTGGTATATGTTGTATCTGAGCGTTTTATCATATAGATTGACCAACTTTCTTCCTTGGCATTGCTGACATAGTGTTGAATGGTACCCCACGGTGTAGATCAATACTGACTTAGAGTGGAATCGTACTTCCACCGTGTAGATCAATACTGACATAGTGTGACATCGTACTTTCATGGTGTAGATCAATACTGACATAGTGTGACATCGTATCCCCACCGTGTAGATCTATACTGACACAGTGTGACATCGTATTCCCATGGTGTAGATCAATACAGACATAGTGTGACATTGTACTTCCATGGTGTAGATCAATACTGACAGTGTGACATCGTATTTCCATGGTGTAGATCAATACTGACATAGTGTGACATCGTACTTCCACGGTGGAGATTAATTCTGACATAGTGTGACATCGTATTTCCACCGTGGAGATCAATACTGACATAGTGTGACATCGTACTTCCATGGTGTAGATCAATACTGATATGGTGTAACATCGTACTTCCACTTTGTAGATCAATACTGAAATAGTGTGACATCGTACTTCCACCGTGGAGATCAATACTGACATAGTGTGACATCGTACTTCCATGGTGTAGATCAATACTGACATGGTGTGACATCGTACTTCCACGGTGTAGATCAATACTGACATAGTGTGACATCGTACTTCCACGGTGTAGATCAATACTGACATAGTGTGACATCGTACTTCCACGGTCTAGATCAATACTGACATAGTGTGACAACGTATTTCCACGGTCTAGATCAATACTGACACAGTGTGACATCGCACTTCCACGGTGGAGATCAATACTGACATAGTGTTAACATCTTGTCAGGCGATTTCTGAAATACGATACAGTTAATTAATATATAATCGATGCTGTATCATAATTTATTTTATAAATAAGATATATATGTGTTTTATGTTAGCATTAATTGTGTTTTTCCTTTAATTTATATACAGTTACCCTGTGTAGATCCGGGTTGGAATTGGTCTTTAGCAACCCATGCTTGTTAGAGGCGACTAACGGGGTCGGGTGGTTAGGTTCTTATCCTAATTGCACAGATCGATGTTCATGACGTCAGTCACTAGATTGTTCGGTCCAGACTGGATTTTAGATAGCCGTCATAGATGGACTATTACTAACAAACAAACAAGCAAAAACAAAATAATAATAATTTCCCTTTTAATGTAAACTCAGACGACTAACATAAATCGCAGACACCATAACTACAATAAACTACATTCGTCCGTGTAAGCACTATGTTACAACTACATTATTCATTCCGTCCATCCTACGGCTTCAAACACGAGGCGCCAATATGGATTTCCCAGTTGTAGGGTCTAACAATTTAAGCTTCGTCTTTTAACCAAAAGATTTTGATAAAGTATGCTCTCAATACAGACTGCTCCTCGACAAGACTCCTGTGTAGTAATGCGGGTGGTTAATTAAATCTCAGTTTTATGGGGAAGGAAATATGCTATGGAAGCTCCGTGTTTGGCGATGAGCAAACTGACATACGTACGAGTATCCCTTTGACTGAAACCTTCACACGTTGTAGGCTGTCGTTGAAGAAATGAGGGAATTATGGCAGAAGTAACGATTGTCTTTCATTCCCATGGGTGATCGATGATTAATATATCGGAAATTAAACTCTATAGTAATTTATCTTAATTAGTACGGGAAATGATTAATTTTGATTACTTTCGCTTCATTTGAGTAGATTTGATCGATGATGGCGGCAGAGCGTTAACGAGTATGCCCAAGGAAGGAATCAATAAGATTTAGACGGAACGTTCCTCCGGAGACAAGAGAGTTAGGAGAACATTCGTGGTTTTCTCTTTTAAAGATTTTTAAAAGAAACGTGTAAAAAACGCAGAATGTCACATTTCAAATTTGGAATAATTGGGTTTTCTTACTCGGCAAAGCAAACCTCTGGCACCCTCAAGGTTGGTCTTGGTGATGAAATAAAAAACAGTTTGTAAATAATTAAATTTAGCTTGAAATGTTTGGAATGAGAAGTATTGCAAAACTCATATTAATGTATTATATAGGACAGGGTGGAAGGCGGTAGGATTAAGGGGGTGGGTGGGGGAAGGGGGCGGGCCTCATGAAAAAATGACACCACGACAGAGGGGGGACACCAAAATGTATCACAACTATATTGGGGGTGGGGGGTTCTGACAGTTCTATTATTTCAAATTAAAAAGTTATAAATTTAATCATTGTTTAGCGCCATTAAAATTTGGTACATTAAATGGGGAGGGCAAGCAAAAGACTCCACACACACACGCACGCACGCACGCACGCACGTACGCCATTTCATAAAGCTGTTCGTAGAAAAACCTGAGACAGATAATAGGTGGGATTCTTTGTCAGATTTCAAGATATCGGATTGTCTGGCGTGTACATCGTGTTTTTATTCTTGCTTCCAAGCACATAAATGTAGACTTTGGATTCGGTAAATGTAGAACTGTCGGCGTAGATCTTAGAAACAGTACCCAAAGGGAAACCGTTTCTGGAAGTTAAATTGGATTGGACTGAATGTTCTAAATCCTGTCTGCTCTTGTCTATTTTCCGATCCACGCGGGGGCTTGTGGTAGCAACAATGCATTAGAGCGGTTTTTTTCAATGTGGGGAACCTTTAACATTTGCAGCATATGTATAAAGATGAAACAATAACTGTCTGTGTTTTGGCTATTGTGTGGTGTGGATCAGGTATGCGTGCCAGAGAGACAATAATAATAATAAAAATAATAATAATAAAAAAACATAATGATGATGATGATAATGATAATAATGATGATGATGATGATTATGATGATGATGATGATTTGTACAGCGCACCTTTCACTTAATTATTTCTCAAATGCGCTGAGACCAAGGTATATCTTATTGTTACCCACGTTACTCGATCATTGTGCATTTGATTGTCATTCTCAGCTCCCCGGGATGTATACAACCCAAGCAGCCTTTGAGGCGCCGGAACACATTCACAATACAACTCCTACCGGGTACCCATTCACTTCTGGGTGAAACGGGGCATATTTTGACCAAAACCACTTGCCTAATGAGTTATCATGTGTGTAATTACTCATTATATTGTAACCACCCCTTATGTTGTAATCATCCCACAATCTTGATGTCCCGGATATCCATTCATAAACCAACCTTAATTTTAGACATTGTGTTAGTATATGTCTTATTTTACCTTATCCAGATCATGATGTTATCATTTGCTTTTATGTCTAGTGTCTCGTAGGCCATACCTGGTCGGATGTTATATTGTACTGTTCGTGTACGTGTGTACAACAAGTGTATATAACATGTGACACTATAATAAACATTATTCTCTCTCTCTTTCTCTCTCTCTCTCTCTCTCTCAAATGATGAATAATGAACTATTTCGTTTTTCGTCTTTCACACCTCTGAATGATGAATAATGAATTATTTCGTGTTTCGTCGTTCACACCTCTGAATGATGAATAATGAGCTATTTCGTGTTTCAAATAGCCCTGCTGAATGTCCAAATCCTTTGTTTCCGTCCTTCCTGCACCCACCTTACACGAACATTGAGACAACACATTGTGTCATTTCGCAGCAACGCCAGACATTATCAGAGTCATCTCCTTCAGCATGGAACTCCTGGTAAGCGACAAATGTCGAAAATTGAATAACGCACTTCAACTACTACCGTGTTGTCGTTACTCGTCCTTCAAATGTCCTGACATTGACATTCCAACAGGGATTTATAGTATCATATTGCAACGCAATACTCGCCACATCAATTTTGGTAAACACGGTATCATATCCATTAAACATTATCCTTACAATCTCTGGTTCCAATACTGTTCATGCACAGTAGAATATCTGAATCTCAAGCATGACCAAACGAGGGTACTGCGGCTGCTTAAGTACCCCCCCCCCCCCCCCCCCCCCCCTCGCTTAATCGAACGAAAGTTGTGGACAAAAGACTTTCATCGGCAAGGTTTATTTGAAAAATGGAAAAAAAATCTTTGGCATGGAATCTCACTGTCTGTTACTACGCCTTGGAGTACGGAGGATGGACGTGTCTGTCTACAATCAATGGCACTCGGGCTTAGATCACAATAAAGACGACATGAGAAGCACATAATCTTGCCAAATCTATGAATAAATATCATTCCAGTGATCTCCTCCCTCAATATAAAGATAGGGGAGTCCGAAGCTGTACGTAAAAGTGTTCCGCTGTCTTGGTCTTCCTTCTATCTCATATCATAGAAATCGCGCATAGAATCGATGGATCTGATGACACTGGTTTCCGTTATGCTCGCATGAGGTTTCTTGCCAATGTATCTAAGACGCCCGCTGATCATGTCTCTGAACCAAGTCACGAAATAAACGGCTTTGCAATTAACCTCAATGAGCATGCTGGAGAATGGGAGTGACTTGTGGTTGGATTTATATCACGTTTGCCTTGACCCTCGATGTTAAGGACGGTAGCCGAGGATATGTCAGTGTGTACCGCCACTATAGCTATTTACTAGCATCACCGTGACCCTGTTTGGCTAATGTCAGCGTGTCCTAACAACTCAAACCATTAGCGTGCCCGGAAGAAAGTGAGTGAGTGAGTGAGTTTGGTTTAACGCCGCTTTTAACAGTATTTCAGTTATATCACGGCGTGTCAGCTTAATGTGGGAGGAAAGCCCGAAGTGATGCAGGTCTAAGACGTTTACCACTTCGGTGAAACCCACGAGCACGGGTATGGTGCTGACAAACTTAGAAACATAATCGGGGCGAACCGGGATTCGAACCCACAATCATAGGTTTCTGGCGTCCCCAAGGGACGCAACTCTGCACAGCGAATCGCTGCGCCTTAGACGACTGGGCCAACCCCGAAAGAAAGGTTTAGCATCTTTGGGCGTGCCTAGATTTATAACTTACTGATAAACCAAAAGCAAAATTTTGCTGGTTTTATAACCTGGTGTAGCCGTGTACAAGTGCAGATGTAGGTGTTAGTGCACATAAGCACTGCCGCTCAGACATTTATATCATAACCCTTTCAGAACAGCATGTAAGTATTTTTTCTCTATCATCATCCCAAACTGGCTTCCACCTGATATCCCTTATATTAATCGACCGCCTCCGTGGTCTAGTGGTAGAGCGTCCGCCCGGAGAGCGGAAGGTCCGGGGCTCGATCCCCGGCCGCGTCATACCAAAAGACGTTAAAAGATGGTACTTGTTGTTACCCTGTCTGGCGCTCGGCATTAAGGGGCTAAAACAAGGACTGGTCGGCTCGGAGTCAGTATACTGTGTCTGAGTGGGGTATTCATGTTAAACTGCGGCATGGTATCTCAGTGAGCTTGCACTATAAATCGGCATCAGTCCGAACTAGTACAAACACACACACGTACATGCACGTCGCTATATAAGTGCAGTAATCTTGGACGCGACGTTAAACCCAATTTCACCTCACCTAACCTTATATTAATCGAAATAGTGTCACATGTCTTTGCAGACCATTGTGACATAATTTTCTTTATCATCCCAAGCTAGCGATGTCTCCTGGGAGATATCCCTAATTGAAATTGCATCACAATTCTTTGCAGACTATTGTAACATCATTGGTAGCCATGACGTCACTATCAAATGACATCTCTAATCGCTCTACCACTGGAGCTGTTTAACTGTACTTTTAACATTCAAGATACTGGGCCCTGTTCCACAAAGCTATCATAGTGCTACGACAGTCGTAAGTCTATGTTAAAGTAACGACCGTCTCAGAGCTACGACCGCTTTGTGGAACGGGGCCATGGTTATTACTGTTTACACACTGAAAAAAGCTGGAGTGAGTGAGTAAGTTGGGTTTAACGCCTCTTTTAACATTATTCCAGTTATATCACGGCGTGTCAGCTTAATGTGGGAGGAAAGCCCGAAGTGATGCAGGTCTAATACGTTTAAGACTTCGGTGAAACCCACGAGCACGGGTATGGTGCTGACAAACCTAGAAAAATAATCGGGGCGAACCGTGATCATAGGTTTCTGGCGTGCCCAAGGGACGCAACTCTGCACAGCGAATCGTGGCGCCTAAGACGACTGGGCCACCCAAATAGAATCTCACCCTTATGTCTTTTGATATTTGACGTCAAATATATCAACACTCGTCAATAAATGTTTTGAACATTTATGGACTCGTCTTGATATAAAAAGATACGAGGGTGAGATTCTCTATTGTTCATTTATTTAAATATGCTTCCGCAGTTTCATTTCTATTTTTGTTTCAGCAATTAGATATATTAGAGTTTTGAAAGAAATTCCTAGAACTTAAAGGGAGGCCACACTGTCCTGTTGAGTCATTTGGATAAGGGGCACGGGCGTCCCAGATGTCTTATGGGCCGTAATTTGCTGTACAGGGTTGCGTCCCTTTGCCTTGACAGGATCTTATGACCGTGGGTTCGAATTCCAGATTCGCCGTTTGATTCTTGGTCATTTACTCACTCACGCACTCACTCACTGCAAAACAGTAACTATGTCATGACTAGAAAATACATATCGAATGCAGGCTACAGTTTATTTTCATTTTTTAGGGGCATTTAGAAGTACTTAGTAAGGATAAGATATATGGATAAACAACTTCTTTAAAACTTGCTTGATAACGGTGTTAGAAGTTGTTCATCAATAATTCTTATCCTTACTTATGTAGTTTAATTGTTTTGCCAGAAATTGGCTTCAGCAAAATATCACCCCTGTAGTCGTAAAGAGTTAATCATGCAAACGTAGAAAATATGATATCAGTATTAATATAACACAACGTAACGTAATGGGAGTCTTTACAGGCAATTAGGATGTAAACATGTTTGTTTGTATATGACAGCGGTCTGTAAATAATCGAGTCCGGACCAGACAATCCAATGATTGACATCATGAGCATCAATCCACGCAATTGGGATACGATGACATGCATCAACCAAGTCAGCGAGTCTGATCTGACCACCCGATCCCGTTAGTCGTCTCTTAGGACAAGCATAGTCACCTTTTTACGGCAAGCATGGGTTGCTGAAGACCTATTCTACCCCGGATCTTCACGGGATGTAAATATGACAAGGTGTATTTGTATCGATAACTTCATCGGAAGAATGTAACATCACACGCAGAAGCCAGTTATAATTATATACATATAAGTGCAGCCAGTAGTGACAAGATTGTCGTTATACAATTAAGGTTTTACGTATAGTAAGGTTTTGCGTATGTTACGTCTTAAAAATAAATATATATATACATATTATTGTATTGAACGTTATAGCCGTGTTGACCTTCACCTTGCAGGTATCGCAACTGGCAGCGTGTACAATGACGTCATACTGAAGCAGCACGGCTTCCCCGGGGAGGGGGTGAGAGACGGCAGGGTGGTGATGGTGAAGACCCACGAGTGGGGGAGCGAACATCGCCACGCGTTCTCTCGTGCAGTACTCCTCATTCGTGACCCCTTCGACTCCCTCATGGCGGAGTTCAACCGGCGTAATGGAGGTCACAGGGGTCATGCGCTTCCACATGATTTTACCAAAGGTACGTAAAGGGCGGGTATGGAGTTTAGCTGATTCAACAATATTCCACCAACATCCGGTGGGTTTACCCGTGTCGAAATTCGAACCTGAGTGAGTGAGTATGGTTTTACGCCGCTTTTAGCAATATTCCAGCAATATCACGGCGGGGACACCAGAAATGGGCTTCACACGTTGGACCCATGTCGGGAATCGAACCCGGGTCTTCATTGTGACGAGCGAACGCTTTAACCACTTAGCTACCCGACCGCCCCTCGAACCTGAGGATTTGGTGTCATTATAATCACGTGGCTGCCAATCGGTCAAGTCTTATGTGTTTAGGACCGACTATTTAATATTTTAAGTTGGGGTGACACATTTTTTAGACATATGACACATTGACAGCATGCCTAGTGAACAACTTTTTTACTTCCAAAATGAATGTATGAATGAATGAATGAAATCGGCCACCGCCTGTCTACTCGTTTAGGCAGTAGCCCACTCAGGTTATCACTATCCTCATTTCAATAGAAATCTTGTACAATCACTCGAGACCCCACGAAATTAAATTTGAAGTGACGGACCGGTTTCCCAGTTTATCTCTAATGAGGTGCTTATGGAGGTCTGTGCACATCTTACCACCTCTGTAGAGGATAGAGCGTCTACACAGAGAGCGGAAGGTCAAAAAGAAGTTGAAAAATGGTACCTGTTACCCAGTCATAAAGGGTATAAAACATCTCGCTATTTATTGCAATAATGTCGAACCCGACGTTAAACCCCATTTCACCTCACCTCCCCACCCTGAACACATGACAACGTCAACACACTGACAGGGCCTGATATTCCCTTTTCTAGTCTCAGCGTTATCGTGGAGTAGACTACTGGGCTATTCCTGACCATATCCATAGCCGTTGATTCCGCCATGTTTTTGGTAGACACATGCCACGTCAGACTGTTTTGCGTCAAATTTTCTGGCAGTAACAAAGTAGGGTGTCGCCCTATAACGTAATGACGAAGACGCTAATGGTATTTTCGACAGGTAAAGAGATGGTAATTAAGGATTTGGAAGATTTTGTTAGTGAGGAATATCCTTGTATTCGCGATGTAGTTCTTCCGCTGATTTAAATCCCGTCACGGGTACACATAGTGATTGACGTGTGTGAAGACCCCGTCCTTGTGGTATTTAACTTTGGTTAAATTCAAATCCATAAAGATTTGGGGGGTTTTCTATTCGGTTTGAGCAAAATCAATTATTAATATTCATAACAAATATTTTGATTTTCCCTATTCATGGGAATTATTGGGATTTTTAATTTTTAATTAAAAATAATTACAATGAAATAATTACCAAAATCACTATCACCATAGCAACAACAGAACGTTCGATGTTGACGCCTCACAACCGAGTAAGTACGAGGTGTTAAAGAGTGCGCATGTTTTTTTCTAAATAAAACAATAGGTTTACAATATCGATAAATACTATGTGTGTGTCTGTTTATCTTCTAATCATTTCCTTTGATATTCGTTAATTTGACGAAGATATAGGGGATATCACGCGAATGTGCCTTGAGATGGTAAATACAGTGTTTAGTCCCAATGCAGGATATTTACCATCCCAAAATACTCATGCGTGATAACATATTTATCATGTATTATAGTTCGTCAAAAATCTGTTCTCATCTCTCACACACAATACCCAAACATTGCAAATTGTCCTCGAATGTACGCATACATGTATATTACGAGAGAAGGTCAGTGGTTTGACAGTCGGACCGTGACAACAGTCAATATAGTTCCAACTCAAACCTGTTTGTTTAACAGTGGCGTAACTGCGGTCCGCCCGCTCAAGTACGGAACTGCCCTTTATCAAAGGGAAGCTACTCTAACCCTATAGTCTATGAGATATATGACGTAACGTTTGTTTATAGTCTGCCTGTCCTTTCATTACGTCATTGTGTCGGATGTACCCACAGCGACAGAATGAAACAAGGTAATAATTCGGAAATATTTCGGCCAAATCCAACTCCTTTTCTTTCTCTTCGGTTCGTTTGGGGGGTAAATATCTTGTATTAGGAAATACATAGTGTGTACTCCTAATTCAGGATATTTACTATCCTCATACACTTAAGTGTGATAACCTTTTTTTGGTATAGTGTCATTCTTAAATTCTGTCGTCGGAATACTGCCACCACCTCTGCTATGCTAACCAGCACCACCACTGCAGGTGCTACTCGCGGTACTTAAATTTTCAACGACTAAACTAAAAACATATATTTTGTCGCGTGTTTCATGCACACTGTGCCTTTTGTTTCTGTTTTAAAATAGGTTACCTTTCTTTTCATGTTTAACGAGATACAGGTAGCCATGGTAATGACCCCGATGCCGTTGTACAAAGCGATCTTAGCGCTAAGGTGATCGTTACTCCCATACTTTAACATAGGCTTACGATCATCGTTGCGCTAAGACTGTTTTGTACAAGGGCACCCAGCTCTAGAAATACTTCTATGTTTTGCATTGGTGCTACTGTTACTACTACTTCTACTGCTGCTGCTACTGCTACTACCACTCATACTACTGTTACTGGTGTCATATTTATTCTACTACTACATCTACTACTACGACAGTGGACTACTAATTCTAGTGGTGTTCGATTGCTACTAATGCTGTACTATATTTATGCTGCAGCTGCTGCTGCTACTACTACTACCACTACCACAAACACAACCATTACTACTGCCGCTACCACTACCACTACCACAACCACAGTCATTACTACTGCCGCTACCACTACCACTACCACAACCACAACCACAGCCATTACTACTGCCGCTACCACTACCACTACCACAACCATTACTACTGCCGCTACCACTACCACAACCACAGCCATTACTACTGCCGCTACCACTACCACTACCACAACCACAGTCATTACTACTGCCGCTACCACTACCACTACCACAACCACAACCACAGCCATTACTACTGCCGCTACCACTACCACTACCACAACCATTACTACTGCCGCTACCACTACCACAACCACAACCACAGCCATTACTACTGCCGCTACCACTACCACAACCACAACCACAGCCATTACTACTGCCGCTACCACTACCACTACCACAACCACAACCATTACTACTGCCGCTACCACTACCACAACCACTACCATTACTACTGCCGCTACCACTACCACAGCCACAACCATTACTACTGCCGCTACCACTACCACTACCACAACCACAACCATTACTACTGCTGCTACCACTACCACAACCACAACCATTACTACTGCCGCTACCACTACCACACTACCACAACTATTACTACTGCCGCTACCACTACCACAACCACAACCATTACTACTGCCGCTACCACTACCACAACCACAACCACAACCATTACTACTGCCGTTACCACTACCACTACCACAACCATTACTACTGCCGCTACCACTACCACAACCACAACCACAACCATTACTACTGCCGTTACCACTACCACAACCACAACCATTACTACTGCCGCTACCACTACCACAACCACAACCATTACTACTGCCGCTACCACTACCACTACCACAACCACAGCCATTACTACTGCCGCTACCACTACCACAACCACAACCATTACTACTGCCGCTACCACTACCACTACCACAACCACAACCATTACTACTGCCGCTACCACTACCACTACCACAACCACAGCCATTACTACTGCCGCTACCACTACCACTACCACAACCATTACTACTGCCGCTACCACTACCACTACCACAACCACAACCATTACTACTGCCGCTACCACTACCACAATCACAACTATTACTACTGCCGCTACCACTACCACTACCACTACCACAACCATTACTACTGCCGCTACCACTACCACTACCACAATCACAACTATTACTAATGCCGCTACCACTACCACTACCACAACCACAACCATTACTACTGCCGCTACCACTACCACTACTACTTCTGCTACTACTACTTCTTTTGCAGTGACTATATTTATGCTGCTGCAGCTGCTACTACTACTACAACTACCACAATCACAACTATTACTACTGCCGCTACCACTACTACTACTCCTACTACTGCCGCTACTACTTCTAGTGGTGTTGTTACTGTAACTGGTACGATTACTACTACTGCTACTATTGCGACTACAACTTCTACTACCGCTACTACTACTACTGCTGCTACCGCTACTACTACTACTTCTACTGCTGCTACTGCTACTGTGTCTTCTACTTCTAGTGGTGCCGGTATCGCTTCAACTACTACTTCTACTGTGTCTTCTACTTCTAGTGGTGCCGGTATCGCTTCAACTACTACTTCTACTGTGTCTTCTACTTCTAGTGGTGCCGGTATCGCTTCAACTACTACTTCTACTGCTACATGCACACATGATAATTCTCCATATTGATTTACAGGCTGGCAAACATACGTCTCTCTTCAAGCACGTGGCTGGGTGGACATGAACACCGATTGGCTGAAATTCGACGGACCTCTCCTCATTATGCAATACCGAGACCTCCAAACCAACATGCTCAACGAAACCAAGAGGCTGTTTAACTTCCTGGGCATGCGCGTCAGTGACCCGGAGCTCGTGTGTATGATCGCCAACGCGCACGGCAACTTCAAGCGACCCAAGGTTCAAGTGTCACCACAAGTACCCTACACGTCTTTCATGCGATCGACAATTAGGAATTATATACAGAATGTAACTGACGAAATACAAAACTACTATAAACTACGAAAAAGTTAATTTATCATGTCAATAAAAAATATTTTGTATTTTTTTACCATACGTGTTTGTATTTTTTACTTATTAGGAACATTTGAACACGGGATCGCTGGTTGTCAACGATATTGTAACCATGGTATCCACTGTACAATCAGTCATCGCTGCAGTAACTGATTATAAGTGTTTGTTTGTTATTTCTGTAAATAATAGAGTTAGGATGTAAACATGTTTGTTTGTTTTTCGTTGAACGCCGCATTCGGCAGTATTCCATCTACATGACGGCGGTCTGCAAATAATTGAATCTCGGCCAGACAATACAGTGATTGATATCATGAGCATCGATCTCTGCAATTGGGATACGAGGACATTTGTCAACCAAGCGAACCCCCTTAGTCGCCTTTTTCGACAGACACAGTTGCCTCATACGACAGGCGGTGAGGTGAGGTGAGGTGAGGTGAGGTGAGGTGGAATTGGGTTTAACGTTGCGTCCAAGATTATTGCACTTATATAGCGACGTGCATGCACGTGTGGCTTGTAATAGTCCGGACTCATGCTGATTTATAGTGCTAGCTCACTGAGATACCATGCCGCAGTTTAACATGAATACCCCACTCAGACACAGTATACTGACTCCGAGCCGACCAGTAATTGTTTTAGCCCCTAATGCCGACAGGGTAACAACAAGTACCATCTTTTAACGTCTTTTAGTATGACGCGGCCGGGGATCGAGCCCCGGACCTTCCGCTCTCCGGGCGGACGCTCTACCACTAGACCACGGAGGCGGTCCATACGACAGGCATGGGTTGCTGAAGACCTATTCTAACCCGGATCTTCACTGATCCTTACAAGCACTAATGCAATTGAGCTAAGCCCACGCTTAAAGACAGTAATTAAATGACACTGTAGGATAGAAGGGACGTCAATATCCCAAGATGGCCGAATGTTTGGCAAATCAAAAAGTGTCACTTCTGGACTGGGGACAAGTACAAACGGGTGCAGTGGGTGGCAGCGCTAAAAAAAGACAGCAGGACAAGATCGTCTCATTATATTTATTACACTAAGCAATAGATTCAAATAAGCCCCTGTTATTAATTGAGAAATCCGACAATAACAGGAAGGCGAATTTCAACATCTACCGTTTAAAATCTGGCTCTGTGCAGCCTGCCTGAAAGCAAGGCGTCCTGTGAAGGGGTAAAGATTGGGGTGGGCTAGGCAACTCAAGGGAAAGGTTGTGCCCCAAGGTCATTCTAGGATTCCCTCCAATTCAAAGATGGCAGAAAACGTTGTGGGCGACGTAGCGGCGAGTGGTATGCCTGCGCACCTTGACAATTCTTGTCCATGATCGGTATGAGGGTGACAGTGTCATGGTGTGGGCGGTATCACACATGACAGGCGAATTGATTTGGTTCTTGAGTGGACATTTGAATGGCCACTGATATGTTGACGAAATTGTACGTCCTGTCGGGTTTTTTATTCGCTAGAATTATCGGCAGAATGTTTGAACTGCAAGATGACAATGCCAGAACACGTGGTGCCCAGTTCGTCACCGACTATCTCCGACGAGAAGGTCCCCTGACACGCCCCCAGTAAAGAATCTGTGGGATGTTCTCGGGCAGAGAGTGTTTGACACAGACTAAGAACCAATCAACTGGGCCCAATTCTGCTCTTCGGGTGGATCGGCAGGCAATACAAGGGGCAACCGTAAGCGAGTTAATCACCTCTTCAGGTGGATCGGCAGGCAATACAAAAGGCAGCCATAAGCGAGTTAATCAACAGTATGCCTTTAAAGTGTCATGGACACACCAGATAGTGATCTTCACGCCCGAAATTAATTTTAGACTTTTATCGCTATTACACCTTCCCTATCATTTCATCAGTTCCCTTATTTTTTGTCGGCAGTATAATAATAGTTGATGTTGCGGAGGATTATGTAATGAATAATTTGATGTGGCCTTATACTGAGTGAATATGGTTTTATGCCGCTTTCAGCAATATTCCAGCAATATCACGGCGGGCGACACCAGCTGTGGGGTTCACACACTGTACGAGGGCTGGTCAAAACGTTCTAAACCTAACAAACAAAACCAACAATTGTGAAAGTTGTTTTCAATATAATCTCCCTACTTTGCCCCTGTTACTAATCTCTTTTTTTATTTTGATGAAATCCTCCTCAATTAGCTCTAAACTTTATCTTGCAATGTCAGTTCTCTTTTCCTCAATATCTGAATTTAGAAACTGTGACCCCCAACGAGCAGATATCTTTATATATTCATCTGTAAATGTTCATGAAAAATAGTTTCAATTGATCTATGGCTTAGACCTGTGTCTTCCTCAAGTTCTGTAATGGTAATACTTTTTTTCTATCTCCTTGATTGAATCTTCATTGATGGAAGTTGAAGGACGCCAAGACCTAGGGTCATATTCAGGGCTTGTTCTCCCAGCCTTAAACATAGCTGCCCAACGTTTAACAGTGGAATAGCTAGGGCACTTATCCCCATACACTTGTGACATGCAGTCAGGAAATTCTTGGGAGTACTTTTCTCTGAAGTGAAAAACTTGATAACTGCTCGGTACTCGTTCTTTTCTATTTCTGTGTCCCTTTGGACCCCTATCAGGTTCAACTGGCTGTCACTGATCTACAAACAGCATCAACACACCAAATACAAAATCAATGTACTACATTGACTAGTTCACTTTGTAATGGCCCATAGTTGAAAGTTAGTAAGGCTTAGAACTTTTTGACTAGCCCTCGTATCAAGGTGGGGGAATCGAACACGGGCCTTCGGCGTGACGTGCAAACACTTTAACCACAAGGCTACCTCACCACCATGTGACCTTACACGTTTTCACTTTTTTTTTCTTTTCACTTTTTGTCTTTACCAATACACACCAAAAGCCCGAATGGAACCACACCCTTCCGATGAAGGAGCTAGCCTATACTCCGAAACGTTGTGTTCCTCATAATAAAGAAGCTTACATCCATTAATTGTCTTCGCTATGTGTATCACTTCTAAATGCCTTTCAAAGGAACCACACTCTGTTTGCAAGCTCCTGAGCTGTTAAATAGCTTTACGTCTGTGTTCTGAAAAATACTCGGGGGCACGGGTGGCCCAGTCGTCTAAGGCGCCGCGATTCGCTGTGCAGAGTTGCGTCCCTTGGGCACGCCAGAAACCTATGTTTGTGGGTTCGAATCCCTGTTCGCTCCGATTATGTTTCTAGGTTTGTCAGCACCATACCCGTGCTCGTGGGTTTCATCTAAGTAGTAAACGTCTGAGACCTGCATCACTTCGGGCTTTCCTCCCACATTAAGCTGACACGCCGTAATGTACCTGGAATACTGTTAAAAGCGGCGTAAAACCCAACTCACTCACTCACTGAAAAATACTCACAAACATTTTGTTAAATAATGCAACGTGAAGACTCCCAAGAATATTGCCTAATATATTTTACTTAATATGTTTGCACTAATCTTAAAATTTTGTTTGATATTTTAGAAGCTACAGATATAGCTGACTTGATCCAAATGGCCGCATACCGTTCCCAACTTAAATATGGATGAAATTTGCTGTAAGATTGCCATGGCTCTGAAATCTAAGCAATGTATTACATGAGATGAGAACCCATTTCTATAATTATTTTCTGTCTGAGATACTTTATGGGACCACGAAAAAAGAGTTGCGTTAAGCAACATAAATATATTGAAGTGTTTCCCAGACTATCGGTTTCCCTTTCTCAGAACGGGCACTAACTTCACTGATCGCCCGTAAAGGTAAACTGACCAATCAGCGAACAGATAACATTTAGTGATGAAGTCTATAATATGTAAGTCAGCTGGTTCATTTCTCACAGTCGGTGAAACAGCGGGAGCGATAAAAGGGACATTCCTGCTAAAATATCGGTGAAATTAGAACCTTACAGCAAGCAAACGACTGCGCTCCAACATAAAATGGTAAAGCCAGCGATCTTAAATACATCGCTTTGTACCGAAATAGTTTACAATCAAGCGACACGGGGTGACCTTTAAGTCCACACGGTGATGGAGAATTTATCCATATAATACTGTTCAACGTGAGACGAGTGTACACAAACTCCGACCTGTTTCTGGCATTATTGAAATGTCACGGCACTGGAAGAGTGAAACACGTCTCGACCCTCGGGGATAAACCGTATCACGTTTCCATAAAAACATACTCACAGTCTATTTATTGCACTGGGATTTTAAACGTGACAAGAGCGTCATCATATAGTGTATATTTCTGCAGAGTGGCAGAGTTATCGGGCATATAATTCCGCATATACTAGTATCTTGTCGAAATATGCAGAATACATGTACATGTATATGAGACAAATGGAACTGGAACTGACAAAAATCCCATCTTACAATACTTGAGGTCCCGTGATGGCTTGAAGCAAATTGTCGTCAGATTGCAATAGTACACCTATGTCACGGTGCCCTACACTGTGTGTAATCAGCAATATCACATCTATGTCACGGCGCCCTACACTGTGTGTAATCAGCAATATCACATCTGTCACGGCACCCTACACTGTGTGTAATCAGCAATTTCACATCTATGTCACGGCACCCCACACTGTGTGTAATCAGCAATATCACATCTGTCACGGCGTCCTACACTGTGTGTAATCAGCAATACCACATCTGTCACGGCACCCTACACTGTGTGTAATCAGCAATATCACATCTGTCACGGCACCCTACACTGTGTGTAATCAGCAATATCGCATCTGTCACGGCGCCCTACACTGTGTGTAATCCCCTTGTGTAATCAGCAATATCACATCTGTCACGGCGTCCTACACTGTGTGTTATCAGCATTATCAAACCTATGTCACGGCGCATTACACCGTGTGTTATCAGCAATATCACATCTATGTCACGGCGCACTTCACCGTGTGTAATCAGCAATATCACATCTATGTCACGGTGCCCTACACTGTGTAATCAGCAATATCACATCTGTCACGGCACCCTACACTGTGTGTAATCAGCAATTTCACATTTATGTCACGGCACCCCACACTGTGTTTAATCAGCAATATCACATCTGTCACGGCGTCCTACACTGTGTGTAATCAGCAATACCACATCTGTCACGGCACCCTACACTGTGTGTAATCAGCAATATCACATCTATGTCACGGCGCCCCACACTGTGTAATCAGCAATATCACAATTGTCACGGCGTCCTACACTGTGTGTAATCAGCAATATCACATCTGTCACGGCACCCTACACTGTGTGTAATCAGCAATATCGCATCTGTCACGGCGCCCTACACTGTATGTAATCAGCAATATCACATCTGTCACGGCACCCTACACTGTGTGTAATCAGCAATATCGCATCTGTCACGGCGCCCTACACTGTGTGTAATCAGCAATACCACATCTGTCACGGCGTCCTACACTGTGTAATCAGCAATATCACATCTGTCACGGCACCCTACACTGTGTGTAATCAGCAATATCACAATTGTCACGGCGTCCTACACTGTGTAATCAGCAATATCACATCTGTCACTGCGCCCCACACTGTGTAATCAGCAATATCACAATTGTCACGGCGTCCTACACTGTGTGTAATCAGCAATATCACATCTGTCACGGCACCCTACACTGTGTGTAATCAGCAATATCGCATCTGTCACGGCACCCTACACTGTGTGTAATCAGCATTATCACACCTATGTCACGGCGCCCTAGACTGAGTGTAATCCGCAATATCACTTCTATGTCACGGCGCCTTACACCGTGTGTTATCAGCAATATCACATCTATGTCACGGCGCACTTCACCGTGTGTAATCAGCAATATCACTTCTATGTCACGGTGCCCTACACTGTGTAATCAGCAATATCACATCTATGTCACGGTGTCCTACACTGTGTGTAATCAGCAATATCACATCTGTCACGGCGCCCTGCACTGTGTGTAATCAGCAATATCACATCTGTCACGGCGCCCTGCACTGTGTGTAATCAGCAATATCACATCTGTCACGGCGCCCTGCACTGTGTGTAATCAGCAATATCACATCTGTCACGGCGCCCTGCACTGTGTGTAATCAGCAATATCACATCTGTCACGGCACCCTACACTGTGTGTAATCAGCAATATCACATCTGTCACGGCGCCCTGCACTGTGTGTAATCAGCAATATCACATCTGTCACGGCGCCCTGCACTGTGTGTAATCAGCAATATCACATCTGTCACGGCGCCCTGCACTGTGTGTAATCAGCAATATCACATCTGTCACGGCGCCCTGCACTGTGTGTAATCAGCAATATCACAGACACATTATAGTTGCCTTTGTTATGTGGGAGTGCATGTAAAAAATAGCAAACGTGTGTTACGGTGGACTGAATCATAGTTACATTGTAATATCACTTTGGAGAGGAGTTCCCAACAATCAACCCATGTGGTTTATCGTCATGTAATCATCATCATCATCATCATCATCATCATCATCATCATCATCATTTGAGCTGTTTCAAAGTTACGCCTTTGCCAGGATGACCAGAGCGTGGACATCATCATCATCATCATCATCATTTGAGCTGTTTCAAAGTTACGCCTTTCCCAGGATGACCAGAGCGTGGATTCAAACCCCACACATGCTCGGAGTATAATCCTTGGTATGCCTGCAACGTGAGTGAGTGAGTTAGGTTTACCTTCGTTTTTAACAGTATTCCAGTTTATATCACGGCGTGTCCGTTTAATGTGCTCAGAAAGCCCGAAGTGATGCAGGTCTCAGACGTTTATCACTTTGGTGAAACCCACGAGCGGGAAGTATGGTGCTGACAAACCTAGAAACATAATCAGGGTGACCGGGATTTGAACCCACACTCCGCCTTACACCACTGGGCCACCTGTGCCCCCACAAAGTTGGCATTGGTTTAAATCATTTAAAAGTACTTCAATAGCATGTGTTTGTACTTTTAGTAGTAGTTTATCAATCTCCCATGGTAAATCTCATGCAAATGCCTGAGGGTCAAAAACGGCAAAAAAACAGACACTGGCCCTTTCCACCCTCACACAAATTAAAAACATAAGTTTATTTCCTTTTTAGAATGTTTTTTATAACAATATTTATATCTCTGCTGTCAGAACGTGTTAATGTCTAGGAATTTATCGGTGAAAAAAAGTTAATTAACATGCATAATATTATGTGTTTTCATCACTTTTCTCAAAACAGACTCCACATGCCATTGGCCCTTATGGCTCCAAGCTCTTCATTTATGTTATAATTTCACATTCAAGACGAGCAACTGACTTTTAGCGAGCTGGCCCAATATGGCGGCAGGTCAGCAAAGCCGCTCTGCTCGGCCTCCTGTTGCAGTGTGAATGGATTCCTGAGAACGCGCAACACTTTCTGTACCTCCTCAAAATTGTTTTTATCTGCAAGAGATATTGCATTCTGAGCCATCCAGTTCCGTAAAACATACCTAGGATTATTACTGTGCATTAGGGTTTGTCTTTCAATTTCAGAAATATTTGTCGTCTTTGTTCTTTCAGCATAGATCTGAACCCATCTCGAGAACCATTCGTGTTTTTGTAATGTTCTCAAAGCCCAGAATTTGCCATCAATATTACTATATTCCAAATCAAATAGAGATATTTCTCCGAGGTGTCTAAATGTCATGGTGAAATCCGATTTCGTATCCTCCATCATTTTCAACAATACCGCAACCAGCTGTTCGTCATCAATATCGAAACTTATCAACCCGAGTTTCTTGCGGAAAATCTCCATGAATTTATTTTTGTATACATCTGCATACCCATTGTAAACAACACGCATATCAGCCTTTTGTTTATCACTTAATAACGGGTTCAGAGCTTCTCTTAATTTATTTAAATTAAACATTCCGACATCTGGTTGCCTTTCGAAACTGTACATCCCTTCGTCATCTGAGGTGTTGGGTATAAATTTGGGATTGTATTCATCCAGAAACCCAAACGGTCCATAATCGATCGTAATTGATAAAAGGCTGAAATTATCTGTATTACAAACACCATGAGCAAATCCAACACTTTGCCATTTTGCGATCATATCAGCTGTAGCGGTGACAACCTCACTATAAAATGCAAGGTATTTGTCTCCATCAGCACTATCAACAGAAGGGAAGTAACTCTGTATGACGAAGTCTGCTAACTGTTGCAGTAGATCCGTTTCTCCTTTGTGTGCTAGCAGCTCGAGAGAGCCGAAGCGAAACCAGGTTCGAGCCACGCGAAGCACAATAGCTCCCCTCTCTGTCTGAGGGTGACCGTCATAAAACTGGTCTCGTGTGACGGGGTCGTCGCTTACTACGAGCGCCACAGCACGGCTTGTGGGGATACCTACAACATATAGTAGACTCTATATTATCGGCAAACCCTGTCGACTGTTCACTTATGCCAATCTAAGCACCAATTTCATCGCTTGATCCAGAGACCATATAATAGATCTATTGTATGGTCTCTGCTTGATCGAATACAGGACTCGTTGCGGTATGTCACGGTTACTCGTAAGTATACACGTAAACCTTTTTTGATGGTTTCTGAAATGGAATTGCCCTTACCCCCATTCGAAATTGGTTAGAAAAGAACCAATTTGTTAAGACGAAGTCCCTTAAATTGACCCAACCTAGGTCGTATGTATACTGATATGCATAATCCAAAACAGGAAGTAATGGAAACCACATAATCCACACGTATCACCCCACAAAATAGCCATACCTCGATAATGTGGAGTTGTCCGCTCTTGAGTCGCTAATACTTGTACATTGTTTACCGAACATGGTAAAGAAAACCAGAATAGATCGATCCTAATTCATGTGTCATAAAAGTTGAACAAGAAACATTGTGCGTATGACATACGTAATAGGATAGTAATAGTGCGCCATTACGATCTATTATAAATTAACTACCACGATATTATAGTGTACCATCCTATATGAGTAAATATATTGTTAGCGATTCAATAAGAAGTCTATGAAGAGAGAGAGAGAGAGAGAGAGAGATAGAGAGAGAGAGGGAGAGAGAGAGAGTGGATGAGGACGAGTGAGACACATCATACAGAGAATGAAGCAGAGAGAGAGAGAGAGAGTGAATGAGTGAGTATGGTTTTACGCCGCTTTTAGCAATATTCCATTTTGAGAGAGAGAGAGATAAAGAGAGAGAGATAGAGAGCACGTCTACATATACCCACCTAGATAATGCATTGCCTCACTACACAGGAACTCTCTTACGGAAGACCGGAGCACAGCCCGCCCGTCCCCACGCCGTGAGTAGGGGGTGAGGCCTGACCCCTTCAGCTGTAGTTCCCACCTCTCCCCACCCCTGTTGACATACTCGCCCAGCATCACTGCCCGACCGTCACCTAGCTGGTCCGCCCAGTTCCCGAACTGATGGCCCCCGTATCTGTGGGAAAGGGGCGTGGCACCTGGGTGGAGATACGCCCCGCTGACAAAATCTCTAAACTGTGTTTCAGAAGCAATATCTGGATCCAAATCCAAGATGTCTCTCATAGCGTCGTCTGATATTGCTACTAGTTTTGTTTCTGTCCTGAATGAAACTGGCTTGACCACAGAAAATAAAACATTTTTAACCTGTCTTACAAAATTTCTTTTCTCCGGGTCTATGGGAAATGTTTCATGAAGAATCTGACGGGGTGCGAAATCCCATGCTTGAAATGAAGAGATTAACTTGTCGATAATTTTGCTGTTACTTCGAACAGATGAAGAGTTTCTGAGGCAAACGTTGCTTTGTTGCAGATAGTATTCTAAGTAAGTTCGTTTGTTGCACACATCACACTGAATGCATACCAGCAGTACACAGTACCACAAAGCATGAAGCAACTTTGGCATAAAACAGAGCTTAAGATGAGCCGTTCTCACCCTTTCACCTGTCATCTTTGTTTACGGAAGTAACGTGGCGCAAGGGAGGTTACTCAAGTTACATCTTCCTTCTAATAACCGCTAGCAAAATATTGTCACGGAGCGCACGACTAAAATGTAACTACAGTGCTCGCCACTTTAAATAGAACCACGAACTGTCGCGATGACTAATCAATGAGGATAGCATGTGTGCTGATACTTATATAGTGAAACTAGCCATTCCACCTGTAAAGAATATTACTTACAACAGAGACCATATACCGGTATATGGTCTCTCCTTACAGTAATGTCAAGTGAGTGCGCTTTCCCCCAAAAGTCCATTTTAATACGGATGGACATCAGTTTTGATAACGTGGTTACATACCGACTAAGGGTCGTCAGTGACTGCGATCGATTATATTTTGGTAGTGTGTGCAGCGTACGTACAATACCTGCACGAAGTGAAAGAAAAGTAAGTGCAGATCGACAAAGATTACTGTTAAATATAACCGCTCGCAGTCACCTGTCTGTCTATTCTTACCCGGTTTGTAATCCCGTGATCATATGATTTTATATACGTGTGATATAGATGTTTTGAATATGAAATATTGATTTTGTAGGTGTGATATAACTGTTATTTAGCTGTGATGTAATATAGAAGTGATACAATGTTATTAAGGGTTGCTATTGACGTCATATAGGTATGGTTTTGACGTTATATAGATATATTGTTATGTCATATACGTATGGTTATGTTGTTATACATCTTCTAGAGGCAAGGGAATTAACTGACTATTATAGTCAGTTAGCTCCCTTCCCACGGGAAGATGGTTGTCACTTAGGTGTGGTATTGATGTTACATAGGTGTGATGTTGATGTTATGAAGGTGTGCGTTCGGTGTTATATAGATGTGATGTTGATGTCATGTACGTGGGACATATATACCTGTGGTTGGCTGTCATCCTGTGACAGAATTGCAATAGGCCTGAACATCAGTAATGTGGTAGGAAAGACCGAGTAAATCAGGCCGAACACCTTTGATGAAACCTGTTAGCAGGTATACATGTTACAGGGAATATGTCAAATCAGGGAATATGTACAATCCCTGAAATTTTCAGGGAATAAATGTAATTCACGCAGGGAATTTACATATTCCCGAAAAAAATTCAGGTATTATACATATTCCTATCTTTCCGAGGCAATGGAATAAAAGTCCAGTTTCCACCCTTGCCGAACTAGGCTGGAATAATGGAGTTACATTTTGGCTGGACTAACGAGTCTATGTATAGTCCAATCAAAGACGCGTAACGAAATCGACATCCGGTTCGTAAACTGTCGTGCAGATTTCGGTCGAATGCAGGATTTGCAAAGCACGTGTACCGCCAACTTGGCGTCAACAGATATTTTCCAAATCTTTTCATGTTTTTAAACAAGGTACGCACGTGATTTGATGAACCGCGCGAAGTAACACCTGTTTTATTAAATGTAGATCTTGATTATCGATCAGATCGTCTTGACTGGGCGCCGCCATTTTATTTGAAGCAAATGCAAGTGATATGAGAGGTGGAATCTGATTGTTCAATAGGAGGGACATAACTCGTAATAGCCACTGGTGGCGCTACGATCGAGCCCAGAAATTCTAGTCAGTTCGGCAAGGGTAGAAATTGGACTTTAAGTAAGTTAACTACCTTGCCTGGGGAAGATGACATATTCCTTGATTTCACCAGAAGTTGTTTAGACATATTCCCTGAAATTATTTCTTTCATCTCTCTTTTGAAAAAAATATTCTCTCAAGTATCACTATAACTTGTTAAAGAGTTTATTAAAAAGAAAATGTTTGTAAAAAAAACATATGCACATGTTTGTATCCTGGTTGCAGGAACAATTAGTGAACACTGTAATCAAAACACCGTTAGTACAGGTGTGACTGTCCTCCTTTATACTAATTAACAGAACACTAGTTATACCAACACATGGCCATTATTGTCATCACAGTGCTGGGATGAACGTGATTCACCATCTTGATGTTCCCTGAGTTAACTGACCAGTGAATATCCGGAGTAGAATAGGTCTTCAGCAACCCATTCTTGTCGTAAAAGGCGACTATGCTTGATGTAAGATGCGACTATCGGGATCGGGTGGTCAGGCTCGCTGACTTGATTGATGCATGTCATCGTATCCCAAATTGCGCGGATCGATGCTCATAGTGTCAATCACAGACCGCTTTCATATAGCTGGAATATTGCTGAGTGCGGCGTTAAACAACAAACAAACTGAGTTAACTGTGAAAAGACTAAATATATAAAACACACTGGTTGAGGTGGGTTTTTTTATTCATAGTTGTTAGAAGAATTATTCATTACAGCTGCAATATAACAAATGTTAAATGAGTTTACTAAGAATAAGAAAGATTTTTTGTTTGTTGTTTAACACCGCACTCATCGATATTCCAACTACAATGTATACGGCGGCCGTCTGTAAATAATTGAGTCTGGCCTAGACAATCCAGTGATTGATATCGTGACCATCGATCCACGAAATTAGGATACGATGACATGCATCAACCAAGTCATCGAGTCTGACCACCATCGTAGTCCCCTCTTCACGGATCAAATAAGTAAGGAAAAACAACATATACGCGTGGTTGTGGCGATATTCAAGGTTTAAAGTTACTGACTTGTACTCCCTCATATTTCCAAAATGGAATTTGAGGCGAATTAAAGAACTAAAGAAGTGTAGGGCAAACTTATAGGCGAGATATCAGAAGCCACAGCGAAGAAGGACCCGTGAAGATCCGGGGTAGAATAGGTCTTCAGCAACCCATGCTTGCCGTAAAAGTCGACTATGCTTGTCGTAAAAGGCGACTAACGGGATCGGGTGGTCAGGCTCGCTGACTTGGTTGAACCATGTCAAAAAGTATGAAAAAGGCCGGGATTTTGTATGAAATTAGATATTGTTTTAGCTACAGCTACAAAACCAGATATATTTTTTTCTTTCAAACTATGAGCCTGAATTATTTATCAAGAACAATGTAATTTTTGTGGCAGCCAATTTTCCTTTTGTTGACAGTCTGAAGCATAATTATTGTTTCCATAACATTTCAGGGTTTATAGTTTTCGATAACCGCAATCGCAATCTGAACAAAGGTCCACAAAGATTGTGTTGATCCAGAGAAACCAATAGAAGGATATTTGACAGGTGCCAGGGAAGAAACCATAAATGGAAAGTATGACCAGGTTTAAGACTTCCAAGAAACGTTCCTTAACCCACATCGACAACCCGGTGTGTATATAAGACATGGGCCCTAGAGATGCCCTACATTCATCCACCAACATGAAGTGTACTGCTATCTTCCTCGTGTGTGCCGTGCTGGCTGCCACCACTTGTAAGTACATGAGCTGTATATTCTGTTCACTGAAGTCATTACTTTTGGAGCCATTCACAAACTGTTTCTCTTAGAGGCTATTTACAACGAATAACATAACAATGTTGAAATACTGATTGAAAACTTTAAAGCGTCTTTATGTGTGGTATGGGAACGGGTGGCTCTTTCGTCTGAGGCGCAGGAAGCAGCTGCCCAGAGTTGAGTTCGCATCCCAGTTCGCCGTGACTATGTGCTAGGTTTCGTGGGTTTCACCTAAGGGACAAACGTCTAAGACCTGCATCACTTCGGGCATTGCTCCAATCTTATTAAAATCAGATCGTACTTCTCCCGAGGCAAGAGACTGTAGAGTGTCCGAGTCAGTTAACTCCCTTGCCTCGGGAAGATGTTCTCGCTACAGCAGAACAGAGATCTGAGGACATCCCATTACTTTGACCATTGACCAACCAAAGAAATGACCAATCAGGAAGCAGCTTTCTCAAGCTTACGGCATTATTTTCAAACAGGCGACTTCCATCAGACTACACATTCTATTTCAAAATTTGAAATTTCTGGAATATGTCTAATAGATGGCCTAGATTGACTGACTGACTGACTGAGTATAGTTTTACGCCGCTTTTAGCAATATTCCAGCAGTATCACGGCGGGGGACACCAGAAATGGGTTTCACACATTGTACCCATGTCGGGAATCGAACCCGGGTCTTCGGCGTGACGAGTGAACGCTTTAACCACTAGGCTACCCGACCGCCCTGGCCTAGATTGATAACCCCATAAAACAAAACGTAACAGCGTGGAAACATGTTTAAATGTAGCAAATTAAACTACACTATTTACTATTTTGACAGTTTTACCCACCAGTTCTGGTTGAAGTTCACATTTATATGTAGGGGGCACGGGTGGCCTAGTCGTCTAAGACGCTGCGATTCGCTGTGCAGAGTTGCGTCTCTTAAGCACGCCAGAAACCTATGATAGTGGGTTCGAATCCCGGTTCGCCCCGATTATGTTTCTCCCACATTGCTCCCACACAATTGAGTCAACTTTACCAAAGCTAGTTATGTTATACCCAGCACATATTTTGTATTCAACTACAAATGTTTTACAGTTCTGTTGTCAGACCGCTTTGAATATTAAAGCTTGTTTGTTGTTAAACGTCGCACTAAGGAATATCTCACCTGTATGACTGCAGCTCGTACCTTGTATAACCTAGACTTCACCAGGCAAACCAGTAATCATCTTCCTGAGGCAAGGGAGTTTACTGTCTTTAAAAGTCCTGTGGAAACTGGACTTTCATAGTCAGTTAACTCCCTTGCCTCGGGAAGATGACCAGTAATTGGTATTGTAAGCAACGTTCCATGCGGTCAAGGTACGATGGTACTGGCGTTACTTACTTACGGCAAGCATAGGCTACATAGGAATCCCGCGGGGTTTGAATAGTAACATGGTCTCACTACGTTGTTGGTATATGTTTAGAAATAATTCTGTAACTCTAAACATAGTGGGGGGCACGGGTGGCCCAGTCGTCTAAGGCGCCGCGATTCGCTGTGCAGAGTTGCGTCCCTTGGGCACGCCAGAAACCTATGATTGTGGGTTCGAATCCCTGTTCGCCCCGATTATGTTTCTAGGTTTGTCAGCACCATACCCGTGCTCGTTGGTTTCACCGAAGTGGTAAACGTCTGAGACCTGCATCACTTCGGGCTTTCCTCCCACATTAAGCTGACACGCCGTGATATAACTGGAATACTGTTAAAAGCGGCGTTAAACCAAACTCACTCACTCACTAAACATAGTGGATATGATATTCCTTCATAATTCGATTGTAATTAATTCAAGTCAAGTATGTGTATTTTTTGTTCAGGCTGTTCATGAAGGGAGAGAGTGTCATGAAATAAATGAGTATTAAGAAATGCCGTTTTAAAGCATTGACAAGACAATGTCAAATTTGCTAAACCTAACTGAACACGTTCATTGTTTAAATTACTTAAATCCGAAAATCACCTTCGTCTAATTTATTTGAAACAAAAGAACAGCTGAGAAAGAATGAGTTGGATGGCTTGCCAAATATACTTTTGCACAAAAAATATATTAGTATCAGAGAGGCTCAATACTTTGACAACAAGAATAAGCGAGCGCCTTTGTAACACCTACACTAATTTTACTTTAAGAGTTATCGTTCTTGTTTGAAGTAGTCCACGTGTTATGCGCCAAAATGGAAACCTTCCAGAGGGGCACGGAATGGGATGAGTTGATCACGAATGGTAACGTTCATGGTGCATGTAAAAAATCAGTAATTCGATATTCTTGCAAAGGTGTTTTGTTGCGTTTTGGCGCACTGTTTCTCTGCTGCGTTCGCTCAAACAGTCCAGTCCACATATGGTTAAGTATTATTACTTTTAGTTAATTGAAACACATGTGTGAAGTATGTGTGTATCGCAGTAAATGACTTTCGCGACAACACAGCTAAGCAAATCCCATGCATTGCAATCTTCCTGTGTGTGACAAACTGGTGGTGGTGTGTGTGTGTGTGTGTGTGTGTGTGTGTGTGTGTGTGTGTGTGGCTGGTTGTACTAGTCCGGACTGATGCCGATTTATAGCGCTAGCCCAATCAGATACTATGCCGCAGTTTAACATGAGTACCCTACTGAGACACAGTATACTGACTTCGAGCCAATCAGTCCTTGTTGCCGAGCGCCAGACAGGGTAAGAACAAGTACCATCTTTTAACGACTTTTGGTATGACGCGGCGTGGGATCGAACCCCGAAACTTTCGCGGACGCTTTACCACTAGCCCACAAAGGCGGTTTGGCCTCATATGAAATTGAAATATTATATTTTGTCAAATTCATATTTCGATTCCGATTTACACACGATTTTTGAAATGTGGAGTGACACACTTATTTAGGGAGCAGGGGAGGACATGTCGTCAAACGCGCCACAAGTCCATGTGCCGATTTCCTTATACGTACCAGAAACCTATGATCGTGGGCATTGGTCACCTATCGCCCCTTTCCGTAACCTGCAACCCCCTATCGATAAATGTTATGTGCGAAAATACGACAAACCAATCAGAATGAGCGTATGATTTCAAATTCTTCGTCAAAGAATCCCTCAGAAATCCCATTTTGATTTTACATATGTCTTGCATCTAAAATATATACAAAGACACAGATAAATGTGTTCAATCATACTGTATAAATCCGCACGTCCAGATATGCTTTAAAGGGGCACTGATCTAACGCAATTCCCCGGACTGGTTGCTGCCTTTGTTATTGTTTTTTTCCCCGTGAGTACCCGGATGATACGCAACGCAACTGAGCGTGACCAGAGACTGGGCTACCGTCTGCAAGGACAGCTAAATGAACTTGGAGGCTGGAGGCAATATTTGTTTTACGCATTTTTGCATAAACACTGATTGGTTAACTGTGATCTATAAAGATTTCGACAAAGGGCGCATGTTAATTAATTTCTTCGGCCTAAACAAAGAGACAAAAAGAACGGCGGAGCACATCGGATGTCGTCATTTGGAAATACCCCAGATGGTTATAGTTTAATACTAAAAAAAGTATCCATGCAGTGAAAGAATTTTCGGGTTTTGGATTGCGTTGATAATACGATTACTACTCCCTTGTTGTCATCCACGTTTTCTCGTCTAACCCTACACTTGTGTATTTGTCGTCATTCACTTGATGCTCAGTTAATGAATTTATTACAGGTACAATTAGTGGTAGCACCACTTAGATTACCTGACAAAGGTTCCCATTTGGCATTTATTGTGTCTGGGGTAATTATTCAATCTAAATCCAGGTTGGAAGTGAGGTGAAATGTGTGTTATGTAATATGCAAGTGGCAGCCAAGCAAGAGATGAATGATCAGTTCATTTACTTTTTTTGTATATCAACGGATCGTTCCTGGTCATCAAAGGATTAACAGAAAATACGTTGATTGATTAATCACTGTTATCTTGCACAGTGGATATGTCAAAAGTGAGTGTTTACATGTATAGGTTTACTGAAACAAAGGGAATACACTCATATCATGGCGTGAAGTGCCGATGTTAAAACAACATATTTTGTTCAAAGGGATAACTGATAATACGTTGATTGATTGATCAGTGTTATCTGTCACTCAATGGAACCGTGGACGTTATGAAAATAGTTGTCACGTGGGCTTTCTCAGCCGACCCTTGAAGACTTGACACCTATGAGAAACACCTGAAACAATCCAAGTGATCAGTTGAGAAACGAACACGGTTATAATATCCCGAAACGATATATATTTTTAAAAATATTTGATTGTTACTGAGACACGTGACATCGAATAAGTTTCTTTGTACAGCTGCAGACGAGCTGGATATTGTTCCTTTGTGTGGATATTCACGGATACATTCCTCGAACAAGGAAGCTGCCTAAAATTTATACACATAAATTTGGTGGGTTGTAATTATGGTATTTGCATTTTGCTTTCCTTCATTTGAACCGATTCGTTCTTGTTTCTCTATGTCTTGGTTGGGAAATTCTTCAATGCGCGATAGACGTTGTTTTCTCCGGCCTTTTCCTTTGTAAGCGTGTATATATTACCGTCAATTTGTAAAATTTGATTCTCTCAGGCAATTTATAAAATGTGTAAATATTTCAGCCATTTTGACTAAGAAATCTATCCAGATTGATTAAGACGAACAAAAGGGCCTACAAACATCACAACAGATTATTATGTAGGATTAGAAGCCAAACAACATAGACATGTACTTTTCAACGAAATGTTTTTCAGTCACTTTGTAAAATATTTAGACGTTTAATAAATATGTTACACATTTTGACAGTAAAAAAATATACACACTATAAAAAAGCAATGCTTAGGTGAAATATTTACTTCGTGTTGCAAGTAAAAATAGTGTAAACGAAAATCGCAAAATTACCAAGCAAGTGACTTATCAAAACTTCGTCACCATTACCGATGCTACCCCCAAAGATACCTACATTTCCTTATTATCTCGAAAACTGTATTTCATTTTGTTGATCAATGTGACCATACGCCCTTATTACTACCGGTATCCATAAACGTGACTAATGCGCTTACGAAAGGCGCAGCAGAGGTTGCGAACTAGTCTAGATTTCTGCTATACATCCGGGTACTCACTGGGAAAAAACAATAACAAAGGCTACAACCAGTCCCGGGGAATTGCGTTAGATCAGTGCCCCTTTAAATTGCATCTGAAATATATATAACATATGGGGATATATATGTGAACCATTTCGCAACGAGTTGACAATTGTTTTAGGTATGCCCCTTTGCGCTAAGACGGAACCCGGTCGCAAAAATGGCCATGAGAGGAACACGAGTCGCTGTTCGGCTTGTCCCGAAATAACACGAGTTGGTCACGAATGTGATCATGGGATCATTCACTCATTTCATACTTAATTGTTTCAGACGCCCAGTCGCATCAGTGCGCCAGTGGGTGTGCCTCTGAGGGCTCCAATGCCGACAACTGGTGTAGTTCCGAATGCGCCCACTGCAACGGCCATCTCTCCTGTGACACCAACCTGGACGCCTGCATGTGCCACGAAGACCCCCATCACGTGAGTGCAGGCCATAAGATCAGGCTACGTCATTCATTCTTCTATGTTGCTGTAGCCTTACAACACCTGTTCGGGGGGGGGGGGGGGGGGGGGGGGGGCGGTCGGGTAGCCTGGTGGTTCAAGCGTTCGTTCGTCACGCCGAAGACCCGGGTTCGATTCCCGACATGGGTACAATGTGTGAAGCCCATTTTTGGTGTCCCCCGCTGTGATATTGCTGGAATATTGCTAAAAGCGGTGTAAAGCCAAAACTCACTCACTCACTACAACACCTGTTCAATCAATCACATTTTCTTTCTATCAATGACTGGCAATATTCGGTTAATGTTTGTTTGTTTGTTGTTAAAAGCATCACTCCTTTGTGGTATGTAAATAATCGAACAGGTTGTTGATATCATGACCAACTTTCCACGCCGTCGGAGTACGATCACACGCAATCAACTATTTAGTCACCTTTTACGAAACGACACGTGGCAGGTGATAAGTGCTAACCGGAATCCCTTCTGGGTGAACTTTGACCAAAAGATTATGTTACAATTCATATTATGACTGATGGTATATCAATATCTGTCTATTTACAAAATTGAAAAATATAAAAATTTTCTGACATGTGCGTTTCCTTTAGCTCTTTAAAGCATTGTTTATGGCCTTATAGAGGATGAATGACCTTTAACACTGCGTAGTGAGACAGTATCATATGTATCACTATATACTGAAGGAAAGTATTCATGGAACGTAGGGAAATATAGTAGTATAACATAAAACTTTAAATATAACCCGAATATAACAATAGTTCCTTTACCAATGTAGTGAACACCGTTTACTGACATACTTTACTAATATCGAAAAGCGGCGTAAAACCATACTCACTCACTCACTACTATAATCGTTTTCTTGCATTTGGCAAAGTATATAGTTCGTGAAATTGTCTGGCAATGTAGTTTGTGAATTTATTTGGCAATGTATATTGAACACGCGAAAAATATTACTTTACTCCTATTGATTACTGGACACACCAGTAGACATTCGTCATATGAAATGTTCCTTTATTCATTTGCATCAGTGTATGTCTAAAGAAGTGGCCGACAGGCATACAATGAGACCGCCACCGTGGTCTAATGGTAGAGCGTCCGCCCGGCGAGCGGAAGGTCAGGGGTTCGATTCCCGGTCTCGCCATACCAAAAGACGTTAAAAGATTATACTTGTTGCTACCCTGTCTGGCGCGCGACATTAAGGGGCTAAAACAAGGACTGGTCGGCTCGGTATTCATATTAAACTGTGGCATGGTATCTCAGTGAGCTAGCACTATGAATCGGCATCAGTCCGGACTAGTACAAGAAGCCACACAACACACACACGTACATGCACGTCGCTATATAAGAGCAATAATCTTGGACGCGACGTTAAACCCAGTTTCACATCACCTCACCTTCACGCATACAATGAGTGGTGTGCACGTACAACTATTTATCATATAATGGGTAGGTTTCTCGGCAGGATAAAGCCAACGGATAAAAACGATATCCGTTGGGGTCATATGCGGATAGAGATGCAAATATCAAAGCTCAAGTAGGAATATTTTCACTGTTTGTAAACAAACATGGCGTCGCCCTCGTCATCATTCGGCGATCGAGTCAGAATTAACCATCGGGAAGCTGGATAAACTACAGGGATAATTGCTATCATTATCAAAAGAACAGTCTAATATACTGAGAATCAGTGTCTAACTGTGACGTAGCTAAGGCATTTTATAAGTTTTGGCAACTTTGGAGATATAAATTTTGAAACAATTTTGCGAGGGCACGAGGCCTAGCCAAGCGGGATCAGTAGCCATATCTGTGCTTGTAGACCTCTGCGGCTTAAAACCTTCTCCACATATTAAAATAGTTGGATTGGGCCGAACTGTGTTTGAATTGTTACCTTGTTTCGTTTTGTCGCTGTGTGTACATCTGACTACACTTCTTAACGTAATGACAGGACAGACCGACTGTCAACAACGTCTAACCGTGGCCGTGACGTCTCATAGACTAGGGTTAAAGTAGCTTCCCTTTGACAAAGGGCAGTTACTCTAGCGGACAGACCGATGAACTGCCGCGAAAGGCAATTAAAAACAACTGTTGTTTTGCGTATATGTTGCTTCGCCACTGTATAAGAAACAGATTTCAGTTGGAAATATATTGGCTACTGTCACTGTCCGACTGACACATCACTTACCCTGTGACGTAATAAATATTAATGCGTGCATTCCAGGAAAACTCGCAATGTTTCGGTAATGTTTGTGAGAGAGGGAAAGCGATTTTGAAGGCTCGCTAAATACAATGTTTATTCCTAATGCAGGATATATTTACCATCCCCAAACACACTCGCGTGATAACCTCTATATATAGCCTATTAAGTACGTGGAATGTATATCAGCATATGTTTCAACAAATATGTCAGGATGTGTGCACGAACACCTGATGTCATCACTGATTTTCAGTGATCCATTTATATAATTGACACTACTCGTTTTACTTCCAATGGAATCTGTTTCTGCAGATAATCAAGACTGATTATGCTTTGGCGTTGTATGTTTCAGCCTCCGCATCATCCCGACAACCACCCCGACAACCACCATCCTTGATCTGCCGGCTGTACAGTTGTCATGGAAACGAAGGCTCTATGTTAAACTCAGAATAAATGTATCTGCAAATATGTTGGTGGTTTTGCTTGTTATTTGACTGAGTATGGTTTTACGCCGCTTTTAGCAATATTCAAGCAATATGACGGCGGAGGACACCAGAAATGGGCTTCACACATTGTACCCATGTCGGAAATCGAACCCGGGTCTTCGGCGTGACGAGCGAACGCTTTAAAAAACTAGGCTACCTGACCGCCCCGCTTGTTATGTAGCATGAGGCAATCTGTAGCTATTTGTTACCAAAAAAAAAGTTGACGATCACGACACCTTATTATCATCGTCAATACTTACTGGATGTGCAAATACAACATTCCTCCATCAACCGTCTATACGGTGTCGTCGCTGTTTTGAACCAACGAATCAAGTGACAGCCTGGTTCCAGCCAGAGGGATACCAGCGAGTGCTCTGACCAATTAGTGTCCATCTTCCAAACGGCCAAGTTGCTCGCTGTGACCAATTAGCGTTCTGGACCAGACAATCCACTGATTGACATCTTGAGCATCAATCCACACATTTGGGATACGATGGCATGCATCAGCCAAGTCAGCGAGCCTGACCGCCTGATCCTGTTAGTCGTCTCTTACGGCAAGCATAGTCCCCTTTTACGGCAAGCATGGGTTGCTGAAGACCTATTCTACCCCGGATCTTCACGGGTCTCCTGAGATTGAACAGAACTATAACTTGCGACTAATTACGTACGTTAAGAATGAACCAAATGAGACAAAAGTAGGTGGTATAAATGACCAGTTGTATTCAAATTAATCATGACAATAGCAATTACAATGTCAGCGTATTTAATTACATAGATACAGACCTTTTTGGGGGCACAGGTTCACGAGAATAAATAAGGCAATCTAGATAGCAATAACGTGAACCTGAGTTGCTGACCAGTTGGTAAAAGTCCTGTCCTGATAGGGTTTAATCTTAGATAACAGATAGGGCAGACCGACGTACGTCTCGAATGTGATCTGAAAAGGTCATACGGGTTCTCACGATCAATAGGCTTCCCCAAGACTGTCAAGTAAACGTTATTGTGTTAGGTAAAGTGGCGAGGTGTTAATGCGTTGTTACTACATTCATTATAATTAGTTGTCCCTCTGAGTTCGTTATAACCGTAGTTTACTCTATATAGCGACGCATGTGTGTGTGTGCGTGCGTGCGTGCCTGCGTGCGTGTGTGTGTGTTAGAGAGTGCCAAGAACGCAAGTTTTAGCTCAGCTTTGGACTGTAGCAAGTTGTCCATAACCCGAAGCCATTTGGGCCCTCTGATCCCCATTTAAGCCTCCTTTTGTGATATGCTTAAAATACTAGGAATCCTGTTTGTCACGAAACCACGAAAAGGGCTAATGTATATGAAGAAATCTATTTAGAGAAGAAAACAAATATCAAACATCTAACTCATGCAAGACTCTACGCTGTCTATTTTGCCACTGAACGTACCAACGACACAAGAGAAACATGTGTTAATTTAGAGATATGTTGTCTTGGGTAACTTGTAATTTAATTGTGTGCGAGACGTTTCGCCATGGGTATTTTATACTAACGCGGTAACACGGCACAGACATTTTATGTAAACTTCAAATTTAAACGGGCACCTGCTAGAAATTAGAGTGACCTCCCTTGAATTATTGATCCGTGACGAGGCAAAAGCTCCAGCATGTCGGTTTTAAGAAACAGTTACAGTTAATGTCCAACAGCTACTATGTTTTGTGAGATATGGGGTCTGAAATACAAAATTTGTGTCGTATGCATAGTGCTTACGTCAAAGGTAAGATGGTTCGTGCTTGACAAGCACATACGTACATTAGTTTGGACAAGAAACGAAGATAACTTAGATTACAACTTCAAGTAGAAGCGACCATCAGCTGACCATATACCCTATTATATATGGACTGCATGTCGACACCGTGACAGTGACAATGGTAGTAAATATGCCTTTCTATTACTTTGATTGTCACGGTCATAAATTAATCTCAAGTAATAATGTTTCGTTTCATTTCCCCACAAGTTGGTTCGACAAGGATATTAAAATATAATTACTTAATAATTTGTATTTCTGCGAACAGGTATGGATATATAAGACTTTAAGGTTGATCTTTCAATTTAAACGTGTAGATGACAGAAATCTGTGTATTCATACAATGGTTCCATTTTTGGGAAAGACTTCTGCCTGTATCCCCCCTTCAAAAGTTATTATGTATGTATGCATTGCACTCAATCCTTTTAATCATATACTGTAGGGCTGGGACGAGTCCAAATTTACTACCCGGGTACCCACATCCCTATTACCCGACCATACCCGGGTACCCGCTGTTGGTGTCAAGAGATAGGTATAAAATGTCCGATTGGGAATAGTTTGACAGTAGCCCTGGCCGAATGTTCATAGATACACGTATAAAACGATGTGGTCATGCATACACTGAAGTTGACTGAAGTTTTAGCTTTGTTCAAACATATTACGTCAGAAGGAACGTGTTCATAGTCATGAAGAAATGCGAACAGTAGAGACTTAAACTTGTCGTGTAACCATGTAGTTATAATTATAGTGATTTTTGTCATGAAACAATATATCACGTGACTAACCACGGGTCCGGGTAGTCCTGTGGATACCCGGGACCTACTCAGTCCCCACCCGACCCGAGTACCCAAGTTACCCATCCCAGCCCTAATTTACAGTATATTCTTAAGGGGGGATACAGCGTGAAATCTTACGCATTTTTAATGTATCATGGGTACAATGTATGGAACCAATTTCAAGTTACCTTGGTAACTGGTAAATATGAAATGTCAATACAAGAGAACAGCGATGCAGTCTTGATCCTGCCTAAACAGATTCCTTGGGTGTAAAAGGCAAAATAGCTGGGAAAATTACATTATGAATCACTGAAAATCAGTGATGACACCTCGTGTTTGAAAGAAGGGTAAGCATGTCCTCTACAACCAGTAAATGAAAATAACACCATGTTTGGTTCTTTCTTTCAGATGGCAAGTTGTAGTGCCCCTTTAGAAAGGGATGTCACTCTGGAGAACAATTTAGAATTGACCAACAAAACAATTCCATCAAGTCAGAAGCCAGTTGTTGAATCTGACATTCAGCAAACAAATATGATATGGCAGTATATCCATGACAACAAAAAGCTGTTGGTGCCTTCTCAAAAGACTGCAACAGAGCTGAGGTGGTTGCAGAATATGTGGCTTGTGTTTCGGACTTCAAAGATTAAAAACCAACCAAAGAGTCTTCCATTTATGAAAGGTTTATTTGAAACTCATGACAAAGCTTCCTCTGTACGATCAAAGTCTTCCAAAACAAACTTTAACAAAGATAAACAATATTCAACCATACATACAAAGAACAAGATATCCAAAGAAACTAATTCTTCATATCACAAAACACACAGAAAGAAAAGGGACGCTCCTGTCGTAGAGAAGGAAGGCAAAGTTAACGCAATGTCCAGTATAACAGGGTCAGGAGCATCTGACTCAGCGCTCAGCCCCACACTGTCATTAGTGTCTAGAAGTGTGAGGAGCAATAAGACAAGTGTCTCACTTTCCGGCCATGAAGATACATATGTCACATATTTTCCCAGGCCAGTTGAATGGACAGCTGAGGGGAACTACTCTGCAGTGCGGAAGTTAATAAACAAATTTAATATACAACAAAGGATGTAAGTAAAGGTTTACTATTCACAGATAGTATGTGCTACAAAGGATGTAATGATTTACTATTAACAGATAGTATTTGCTACAAAGTATGTAATGGTTTACTATTAGCAGATAGTATGTGCTACAAAGGATGTAATGGTTTACTATTCCCTACTGTTGCAGAGCTTGTCCGCTCGGGGTATTTGTCATGTAATCCATCTTTCTGTTGCAGAGCTTGTCTGCTCAGTGTATTTGTCATGTAATCCATCTTTCTGTTGCAGAGCTTGTCTGCTCAGGGTATTTGTCATGTGATCCATCCTTCTGTTACAGAGCTTGTCCGCTCGGGGTATTTGTCATGTGATCCATCCTTCTGTTGCAGAGCTTGTCTGCTCAGTGTATTTGTCATGTGATCCATCCTTCTGTTGCAGAGCTTGTCCGCTTGGGGTATTTGTCATGTGATCCATCCTTCTGTTTCAGAGCTTGTCCGCTCGGGGTATTTGTCATGTGATCCATCCTTCTGTTGCAGAGCTTGTCCGCTCGGGGTATTTGTCATGTGATCCATCCTTCTGTTGCAGAGCTTGTCTGCTCAGGGTATTTGTCATGTGATCCATCCTTCTGTTTCAGAGCTTGTCCGCTCGGGGTATTTGTCATGTGATCCATCCTTCTGTTGCAGAGCTTGTCTGCTCAGGGTATTTGTCATGTAATCCATCATTGTGTTGCAGAGCTTGTCCGCTTGGGGTATTTGTCATGTAATCCATCCTTCTGTTGCAGAGCTTGTCTTCTCAGTGTATTTGTCATGTGATCCATCCTTCTGTTGCAGAGCTTGTCTGCTCAGTGTATTTGTCATGTAATCCATCCTTCTGTTGCACAGCTTGTCCGCTTGGGGTATTTGTCATGTAATCCATCATTGTGTTGCAGAGCTTGTCCGCTCGGGGTATTTGTCATGTCATCCATCCTTCTGTTGCAGAGCTTGTCCACTTGGGGTATTTGTCATGTCATCCATCCTTCTGTTGCAGAGCTTGTCTACTCGGGGTATTTGTCATGTCATCCATCTTTCTGTTGCAGAGCTCGGGATGCACAGATAGCGTTCATGTGCATGGTGTTCCTGCTGTGTCTACTCAGCCTGTGTGTGTGGTGCACAGGCATGTGCTACAGAAAGAAAATTCATTACATGAAGTGGAGTTTTCAAGACAGTCATGCACTTACTAGTGTCAGAGGTAGGGATCTATTTATGCTTAATGAGAAAGTCACGACACAGATCTGGGCCAGTATATAGTATACCCGGTAACCTCCTGCTCTATTCATAATTGGAGGTAGAACGAGAGACCCTGGATGATCTAGACTAACATCTAGTCTCTGAAATGAACATATCGTACAGAAAAAACAGTTGTTCAGTTATCTTAATAAAAATATAATAAAAGGGAGCCCAGTGACTCTCTTCATTTTCAGATGATACTGCCTGATACTGCAGTAATCTAGACTTGCCAAACATTATAGACTTGCATGGGCTGTATTTGATATATATGTGTCAGGGTCTGTAAGACAGACTATGGATGATCGTGAGTCATCATACCTTAATGTTTTAGATTTTTTATAAGATTTCCTCTAAAATCAACAACTTGTATGCATTAAATGTAATTAGAGGTTATTCTTTTTCAGATATATTCAGGAGGAGGTGGAATTATTTACCGGAACAGAGTTTTTATGAAGAAGTCTTTGTACATGACAGAGGGACTGACCCCTGACCTTCACCTTCATTGCTGTCTATACAAGCTGCAATTTATTGTTATCATTATCATTATTATTATTAATATTAATATTCAGATGTACTTAACATGCTAATGGTCATTTCATCATGTTCATGTGATATTTTAAGAATGATGGATGTGTCTAACAACGATTTATTTCTTACAACATTTGATTTATCAATATACATGTCAATCTTTGTACAGTCAAACCTCATGTCGAACTTGGAGGTTCGAATTCCCAATTGACTCAAACTCATTTTAGAGTCCCAATTATCTAAATTCAGCCTAAAATTACCCTGATGTCTCTCGATCCCCAGATAACTAGAACTTTTTTGGGGCGGTTGGGTAGCCCAATGGTTAAAGTGTTCACTCATCACGCCGAAGACCCTGGTTTGATTACCCACATGGGTACAATGTGTGAAGCCCATTTCTGGTGTTCCCCGCTGTGATATTGCTGGAATATTGCTAAAGGCGGCATAAAACAATACTCACTCACTCACTCGAACTTTTTGCAGGTCCCAACGGGTTCGACACAACGAGGTTGTACTGTAGCTTGAGGATGTATAGCATCCCCTTTTACAGGGATATACATGAGATATATGCAAATAGTCTTAGTATGTTGGGATTAATGGCATCTTTTGCATGCATATAAGTTAAACTCTATGTTATATCAGGATCTGGTACCCTGTATGACGACTTCAAATATTGCATAAGCTTGTCCCTCTGAGCAGGATCAGTGCTTGGAGCCCTGTTTTAAGAACAATAAGAAGTTTTTTCAAATGTTCCTAAATGTTGTTAAGTTTATGGTAGTGATGTATCAGTACCTTTATAATGATACTGTAGATATGTTTGTTTTAACAGTTTTAGCCCACTAGTCCTTATGATGATAACATATAGCAAAAAATCCTTAAAAATGGCAAATTTCTACTGGTCCTTTTGATACTTTAACTATTGAACAGTTTGGCAAGGACTACAGGACTAGTACCAATTTTTGATGCTGCATATGCGTATGTATACATGGGTATGTGCACAATGAAAACTTGACTCAATACATGAGAAAGTAGTCCATCAGTGACTAGTGACCTAACCAAAACTTGAATCTTGAAACGAACAAAGACTTGGGAACTCTTTGCACATACCATCAACAAGTGTACTTTCATAACCCATTACTTATGCTCTTGTCATATAGATGTATCTTTTGTTTTTGTTTGATACAATAAGAGGGCACAGGTGGCCCAGTTGTCTTAAGGTGCCACAATTCGCTGTGCAGAGTTGCCTCCCTTGGACGTGCCAGAAACCTATGATGATCGTGGGTTCGAATCCTGGTTTGCCCTTATTATATTTCGAGTTTTTTTAACCCGTGCTCATGGGTTTCACCGAAGTGGTAAATATCTGAGAACTGCATCAGTTTGGGGTTTCCTCCCACATTCAGCTGACACCCCGTGATATAACTGGAATAATGTTAAAAGCTGCGTTAAACCCAACTCACACACTCACTATGGGACAAATATTCTGCTCAAAACAAGTTAACAAACACCCCCAACTGGAAGTCATATGTTGCAATACCCACCAGCCATGACATTAACTATAGGCAAATGAAAAAAGGGTGTTCTTTAACTTCTTTTGAGTAGTATATATATCTCATAGCGTGGCACAATCTTTCATCTCCATCACTAATTTTATCAGCGGTAGAAACTAACAGTTTTAGTCCACTATTCCTTATGATACCTCAACTGTTGGGCAGTTTGGCAAGGACTACAGGACTTGTGCCAATGTCTTACACAGATCATTGGTGTCCAATACAGAGCCCTAGGTCAAAGGTTAGAATTAACCTGCTCAGATGGGGATCGATGCTTCAGCCTTTTCGTCTGTACCATCTGTGATCGCTAATTGACCGGGCCATTTGAAGCATCAATTGTGGCCACTTTTTTACCTGGGCCCCATTCCACAAAGCGATCTTAGTGCTAAAACTGCCGTAAGTCTATGTTCAAGTATGGGAGTTACAATGGTGTTAGCACGACGATCGCTTTGTGGAACGGGGCCCTGAACTTTATATACCTTGATGTATTGTAGTACTGCTGGTCTGCTGTATAATGGCTTATTATTGTCTTCCAACTATGAGTGTTCTAATTCTTGGCAGTGGGTTTAGAGAATCTCACCCAAGTATCTATCTATTTCAAATATATCATGAGTCGATAAAGGTTTGGACACTAGGGTGAGATACTATTTATCATCCAAAATATGGGTACCATTTGTGAAGCCCATTTCTGGTGACCCCCACCGGGATATTGCTGGAATATTGCTAAAAGCGGCGTAAAACCATACTCACTCATCCAAAATGATCCTTCCAACTTTTTCAGTTTGTAAACCGTAATAACCAGTGTTCTCAATGCAGCTAACACGCTTCAGAGGCAGAGTGATTAGTGATGTCATTTGATTGTGATGTCATGGTAACCAATGATGTCATAATTAACTGAAAGGCATTGTGATGCAATTTCATTGATCTCACCCAAGCGATATCTCCTATGGAAGCCAGTTTTGGATGATATGGTCGTTAATGGAACTTGTTCCCGCAGTACATAAGCACGCGCTTTGGTATTACACAATGTGTAATACAGCTGTATGTTTATTAAACAGGTGATCTCTTCGCTTGCATGTAATAATATACCTTTGTTTACTCCAAGTGGACGAGAAGTGTGGTTTCCCCTCAAAGCTCCAACGGGAGCATGTTCATTTGTTTGTTTGAAGAAGCTGAAAAAGTGGGGAATATTATCGATTTTGGATTTTATGAAGTGGTTTTGAGGGACTGATAATTTATTAGTGGTAGTGTGGGTGTGGGGTAGGGGGAGGGGGTGTGGGGGTTGGTCTCAGGACTATCATATTTTTTTGACACCATCTTCTCCCCCAACTGATTCCCAACTGATTCCCAAGTGTTATTCCCATTGTTATTCCTTTTCTTCAATGAATTCATCAACTCTTCAAGTTGTTCCGGGGCGTTGGTGTCCCAGTCATATAAGGTGCCCAATTTGCTGTGCAGAGTTGAGTCCCTTGGGCACGCTAGAAGCCTTTGACTGTGGATTCGAATCCTGATTCGCCACGATTGTTTCTAGGTTTGTTAGCACCATGCTCGTGGGTTTTTACCAAAGTGATAAACGTCTGAGACTGCATCACTTCGGGCTTTCCTCCCACGTTAAGCCGACACGCCGTGATATAACTGGAATACTGTTAGCGGCGTTCAACCAAACTCACACACTCACTCAGGCTAAGAGGCATTTAGAAGTTGGTGCACTAAGTATCTTTTCTTTACTCATTTCATTCCATTTAAAATCAAATGGATTCCAATAGCAATCTATTGGAAAAGTATTTTGTGTGTGTTTTGCCTCCTGTCAAAATGGCCACATGAAGCTGACACGCTGTGATAGTCCTGAAGTATTGTTCACAACAGTGTTAAACCCAACTGATGCTCTCCCTAAAACTGAAGACAGTGCTGGATCATGACCCTTGACAAGTTTTGGGTGTGATTGTACAGAAATCTCATTCTCAAATATCAAATACGTGTATATCAACACTAGATAAAAGTTTAAAACTGAGGCTTGCCGAGGAGTTTTAAGCTTTTATCGACGCATGTTGATATATAAAAATATATATACTATAAATATGATATAATACTAATTAAAATATAAGTATGAGCAACTGACTCGACCCTTATAATCACAATCCTTTTCAAGAAAAGAAAACGTCAGTAGGTATCAAATATACGGAAGCCTTTTAGGGCCATTTGTTTTTTTCTTGAAATTTCAAGATGTTATGTTGAAATTTCAAGATACATACTAAGTTGAAATTTCAAGATACATACTAAGTTGAAATTTCAAGATATTAAGTTGAAATTTCAAGATATTAAGTTGAAATTTCAAGATATTAAGTTGAAATTTCAATTTAGTACCTTGAAATTTCAAGAAAAAAAGAAATGGTCCTAAAAGGCTTCTGTACAAATCCAAATTTGTTGTATCAATTAGCTGCGGTAACTGTTATAACATTATGGTAAGGTTGTTAGTGTGGTATGTTCTGAATTGGGAATCTATGAGGAAAACACTATGGAAAAGCCTGTAGCTCTGTATAGCGACAGTTCAATGTCAAAATCGTATCTAAGAAGCAGAACAGACCTATGGTTACCACATCTAGGTATGAGTAATATTGTTATATTTATAATATTTTCAAGATGATTGTTATGGTGTTGACAGCTCAATGTGTACATAAATCTGTCATAGTGGATGTCCTGGTATCTCCTGAATTGACTCAATCATAATCAACTGTTTCAATGCATTCATGCTCATCAATATATCTGTTTTACAGCATGGTGAATGAATTAATTCATGGTTTTGATATGATTCTTTGAATTTTCATAATTATACATTTACAGCACAAATCATGTCTAAGTGATTGTTATTTTGATGGTTATAATTTAGGATCCATCCTAGGTTGATGATGCATGATCAATGGAATCGCATCTTCCCAAGGCAAGGTTTTGATATGATTCTTTGAATTTTCATAATTATACATTTACAGCACAAATCATGTCTAAGTGCTTGTTATTTTGATGGTAATATGATTTAACATCCTTCCTATGTTGATGATGCATGATCAATGGAATCGCATCTTCCCAAGGCAAGAGAGTTTACTGACTGTAAAAGTCCAGTTTCCACCCTGGAACAAGGCTGGAATTTCTGGGCTCGATTGTAGAACCACCAGTGGCTATTACGAGTTATGTCCCTTCCATGTCCCTCATATTCCACTTCTCATATCACTTGAAATGGCGGCGCCCATTCAGGACGATCTGATCGATAATCAGGATCTATATTGTATGAAAACAGTCTTGCTTCACAAAGTGCATCAAATCACGTGAGCACAGTGATTAAAAACATGAAAAGATTGGGAAAATATTTGACACCAAATTGGCGGTACACATGCTTTGCAAACCCTACCATCGACTGAAATCTGCAAGGTATTTTACGAACCGTATGTCGATTTCTTTACGTAATTTTGATTAGACTATGCATAGACCCGTTAGTCCAGCCAAAATTCCATAATTCCAGCATAGTTCGGCAAGGGTGGAAAATGGACTTTAATCATCAGTTAACGCCCTTGCCTCAGGAAGATGATGGAATCTTTATTGCTGTTACTTTGGTGCTGGGAGCCAGACATATATTTGTAATAAAATTGTGGAATATATTTTCTTGATCCTTTGACTATTTATTGCACAACACTATTGGATGACTTGAATTTATGCAAGGATGTAGGTTAGCTTTAACAAGATTATTGCACTTGCATAGAGATGTGCATGCATTGTGTGACTATTGCTGTATTGCTATACGTATTGCAATATATTGCAGCTTATGCTTTTTGTAATGATTTTACAGCTGATGTGGATGACGTCGTAAATTGGTCGTTCCAACAGAACATAACTTGAGCGTTGCAGATTCTACAGCAGTGTTTCAATCAACTATCCCATCCATCACAAGCACAAAATGTCTCCAATAGTTGCCTCACTTCTGTCATTCGGCACTGCCTCGAAATTGTGGTAGACCTTGTTAAAAATTAAAATTATTCGCAACTATTCTGAATCTAATATACGACATTTAACCGAAACTCCCAAAGTGATCTGACCGTATCATAAAAAAACGGTTCGCTGCGATCATCTCCCTACACGTGTTCACAGGTTTTGCAATTAACCGGTAATACTGTGCACCCTGATTGCGATATACGTTTAACCGAAACTCTCAAAGTGATCAGACTGTATCATGAAATTCGGTTCGCTGCGATCATCTCCCTACACGTGTTCACAGGTTTTGCAATTAACCAGTTAACAGGTAATACTGCACACCCTGATTGTTCTGTGTGTCGAATTAACACTTTAACCGCTAGCTTATATCACCACCAGGGGGCACAGGTGGCCCAGTCATCTAAGGCGCCGCGATTCGCTGTGCAGAGTTGCGTCCCTTGGGCACGCCAGAAACCCATGATTGTGGGTTCGAATCCCGGTTCCCCGATTATGTTTCTAGGTTTGTCAGCACCATACCCGTGCTCGTGGGTTTCACCGAAGTGGTAAACATCTGAGACCTGCTTCACTTCGGGCTTTCCTCTCACATTAAGCTGACACGCCGTGATATAACTTGAATACTGTTAAAAGCGGTGTTAAACCCAACTCACTCACTCACTTATATCACCACCATTACTCTCCGAAGCGTTGAAATACCTTGACTAATATAACACAGGAGAAAATGGAAAATGTATCAATTTATTTATACATAAATATATTTATTCATTTATCTTGTACAGTGTAGTATTCAGTATTCATCCATCTCACCAGTGACATAAAGACTTAACTGAAATATAATGTAATTGTCTAATGTTCTACCAGATTAATCAAGGGCCGTGAAAAGTGCTACTGAGCAGGTCAAATTCATTACCGTATTCACCGCATTAAACGCCCTGCTCTAATAAACGCTTCCTAACCAAATTCTAGAACAATCTGCAAGTAATCTTAAGACCTCTACTTAGAAAAAAACATACATGACTGTCCATAGTTTCTTGTGTATATTACAGAAAAACAGTAGTGTAGAAAGGTCTATAATGGCAACACTATTATCGACAACATTTTAGTGTCATCGACATTTGAACAAAGTATTTTTGTTCTCAACTGTTTGATCTCTGAACTTTAACTCATTGTGTATGGGTTTAATAAGCACCCCTTCCTTTGTCAATTTTCTAAGCACCCAGACGGCTTACTGCGGCCAATACTGTATAATATTTTGTTCTCATAATGTAGGCATATTATGGTTATAACATTATATTGTAACACTCCCGTACAAGCCCTAGTAACGTAAGTAACAAGTAGCCCCTCATATTAGCCCCTGCCCCACAGGCCCTAGTAAAACCAGTAACCAGTAGCCCACATATTGACCCCTGCCCTACACACCCTAGTAACATCAGTAACATGGAGCCCCACATATTGACCCCTGCCCTACACGCCCTAGTAACAAGTAGCCCCACATATTGACCCCTGCCCTACACGCCCTAGTAACAAGTAGCCCCACATATTGGCCCCTGCCATACACACCCAAGTAACATCAGTAACAAGTAGCCCCACATATTGGCCCCTGCCCTACACGCCCTAGTAACATCAGTAACATGGAGCCCCACATATTGACCCCTGCCCTACACGCCCTAGTAACATCAGTAACAAGTAGCCCCACATATTGGCCCCTGCCCTACACGCCCTAGTAACGTAAGTAACAAGTAGCCCCACATATTGGCCCCTGCCCTACACGCCCTAGTAACATCAGTAACATGAAGCCCCACATATTGACCCCTGCCCTACACGCCCTAGTAACATCAGTAACAAGTAGCCCCACATATTGGCCCCTGCCCTACACGACCTAGTAACATCAGTAACATGAAGCCCCACATATTGACCCCTGCCCTACACACCCAAGTAACATGTAGCCCCACATATTGGCCCCTGCCATACACACCCAAGTAACATCAGTAACAAGTAGCCCCACATATTGACCCCTGCCCTACACGCCCTAGTAACATCAGTAACATGAAGCCCCACATATTGACCCCTGCCCTACACACCCTAGTAACATCAGTAACAAGTAGCCCCACATATTGACACTGACCCTCTACAATCCAAGGTTTCAAACAAGGGCTATATTATTATTAACAAGTATGAATATTATCATTACAGTCCCCCCCCCAAAAAAACCCAAACATTTCCCCCCTGAAAAGTACCACATATTTGTTGTTCACTAATGTTGACATTTATCCTATATTTGTCAACCTAGACATGAGTGTACATCAACAGTAGACCCTGCCATGGCCTTGTATAAATATTGACATACATAGTAATATCTGGACGGTAATCAGTTTGTGGGGAAATATGACCACCATGGGTTACAATCACGGAACACTCCGTCAGCTGGACAGTCTGGGGTGAAGCATATCACACAAACAACCCAGCTGTCTTCAACACATTCCTATCTGCAAAGTTCCTCATGTCCGCGAGACGTTGGCAAATACAGATCACTTTCCATCAACAGCAGATTCATAAGATCCACTGAATAAATATCACAGCTTTGTAAGGAAAGACATCAACAGGATTATCATTACGTGTGGATATTTCTATCATACAAAATCAAACAAGGGATAAAAGTCACAAAGATGTTCCACATCTTCAGTTTGTCCCACAGCTAAAAGACCGTCATACATACTTAACCATCTTACATAGCCAAGCTTCTGTGAATGAACTTTGTCTTCATAGATACTCTGCCTCTCCATGCTGAACTGACTTGGCTCACCACACAAACTCACTGGGCATGCAGACACCAGTCACAGCACTAGCTGGCATCATCCTCATCATCTGTCTGCCAGTCCTCACTCCCGAGGTCTTCGTCTTCGTCATCATCATCCTCATCCTCGTCATCCTCTTCCTCCTCTTCATCTACATCTTCAACGGGTCGTGAAGACACACTCACATGCTTGGAAGTCGCATTATGAGATATATCTCTCCCAACAAGCCTTTCTTTGACTTGGGTCAAGGACACTCTAGCCTCTGGTGAAGTGGTCCTACTCGTGACCTTTGACATAGATGGCCTGACCTCTGGTGAAGGGGTCTGACCTTTGGCTTCCATGAACTCCGATTTGTACAAATGGTTTGCAATTGCTTCGTTGAAGTCATCCAGTTCTCCCGTTACCTCATGCAAACATTCTGCGAAAATCTCATCACTGATCCTGTGGAAACAAGCAGGTTCAGTTTATTGCAATATTCATTCAAACATAAGGTATATGACATGAGATTAATGCAAAAAGGTAGTGACGCAATACTATCTGGACATACTGGACTTAATGAAAGCAGTTAGATGATAGATCTGTACCACTGCTTTTCGTCAGTAAAGTGTCGCTCATTACTCTTTAAAATGTTTTCGGCCCGCCTGTAGCTCTGTGTAATGACTTTGACCGGAGAATGGAAGATTCGAGGTTCCATCCCCGGCCGCGTCATACCAAGAGACGTTAAAAGATGGTACTTGTTGTTACCCTGTCTGGCGCTCGGCATTAAGGGGCTAAGACAAGGTCTGGTTGGCTCGGAGTCAGTTTACTGTGTCTGAGTGGGGTATTCATGTTAAACTGCGGCATGGTATCTCATTGGGCTAGCACTATAAATCGGCATCAGTCCGGACTAATACACGCAGCCACACACACACACACACATGCAATCATGTTGCTATATAAGTGCAACGTTAAACCCCATTTCACCTCACCTCTGTGTACAACAAGTCAAAATCGTTTATAGATACAATTACCCTAACTAATCATCCTCATCCTCGGGTTAGAGTTATCCCCCTTCTCATACTTTGCAATTTGGGTTTACTTGATGGCAACCTCGCAGACAGACATCTCTGGAAAAACAAGCTGTTGTTCACTTAAGCTAGTGTGAGTTTAAACTGGCTAGTACCTTGTAAGGGTAGCTAGCCCACTGGGCCAATATTTTGAGGCTAATTCACACATTGATGTCCCTACTGACAACTTACTGCTGGACAAGTTTCCATGGCTGGAAGATGCCCTGTGGGTGATGGGACATCTTCTTGAGGTAGCTGCTGTATGCCTCCTGGTGGTTGTCGATCCTGCTGGCCACGGACTGGGGAATGGACAACAACGTCCGAGGTCTGCACAGGCTGGGCATTGTCACGGGCTCACGCTCACCGGCATCCTCGGGTACCTTGTGGGAGAAACTCTCAGTCCATTTGGACCGCTGTGATTCTTTGGTAAACACTATTGGCTCCTCTGGGGGTTGTTGTGAAAATTTGCTGATGGAACAAAAACGTTTTGGTAATTTTGATATGGAATATGGGGTGGGCAAATATTTGGACAAGTGTCACTTGTCCCCAACTTGATTAAAAAAAAATGTTTACAAAAAAAAATCTAGGGGGGGGGGGGGCAACTGCCCCCCCCTTCCCCCCCCGGCTGGCTATGGCACTGGAATATGACAAGATTGAAGAGAGGCAGCATTATTGATATCTGATGTGGATTTTGTTTCAGATATTTATTATTAAAAAGGATTTCTTTTAGTTTCTTGTAAATGATTGCACAGTTGGAAATCCCAGTTTTAATTGATGCAGATGATTGGAACATGATTCAGTGGACCAAAATGTCAATAACCCTTATGTCACTTGGAAGAGGCTATCATCGTTATCGATGCATGTCCAGTTAATGCTGCACAAAGGGTGGAGAAAAGCTCCAACAAATGCAGGTTTGTTTTTTGCTCAAGGATGACAAGACCAGACAATCTAGTGACTGACATCATGAGCATCTATCTAGGCAAATGGAATGGGGGGGGGGGAATATTGGGGTGGAGGAGGGAACAAGCTTGTGTGTTGCTAAGAAACCAAGGATAATAACTGGGTGAACCTCAGCATCTAAGACAAGGGAGACATTCTATTTACGCCAGGAAGAATTTGCCAATTTGTGCATTGGAATATTAATGACTGTGGTATTAAGTATTCCACTTCCTGGTGTACTTACACATGTCTGGGTGGTGTTGATGGTCCACCAGTCCTGTGTACCTCAATAGCTGGTGGAGAGCACGGGCGATCTGACAAAACCTCCTCTGGAATCATCATCATCATCATCATCACAATCATCATCATCATCATCATCATCGTCATCATCATCGTCATCCTCATCATCATCTCACAGCACATACATAACAAAGATTCTTTATAGTATCAAGAGGATAGTGTCAACTTAAATCATACTGCAAGATCAACTTTCCATCATTTGTGTTCTGTGACATGGGAAGACGAATCCCTCAACTCTCTTAATACCCTGTTTCATAAATATGAGGTATGAGAAAAGCTACACTGACAAAAGACTAGGCACGAGGCACTACTACTACTACTACTACTACTACTACTACTACTACTACTACAACTACTACTACTACAACTACAACTGCAACTACTACTACTACTACTACTACTACTACTACTACTACTACTACAACTACTACTACTACTACTACTACTACAACTACTACTACTACTACTACTACTACAAATACAACTACTACTATACTACTACTACTACTACTACAACTACAACTGCAACTACTACTACTACTACTACTACTACTACTACTACTACAACTACTACTACTACTACTACTACTACTACTACAACTACTACTACTACAACTACTACTACTACTACAAATACAACTACTACTATACTACTACTACTACTACTACAACTACAACTACTACAACTACAACTACAACTACTACTACTACTACAAATACAACTACTACTACTACAACTACAACTACTACAACTACTACTACTACTACTATACTACTACTACTACTACTACTACTACTACTACTACTACTACTACTACTACTACTACTACTACCTACTTGTGGTGAAGTACTTGGACACTGGCTGGGGGTTTGTATAGCTGACCGTTGCCCATCTACGTCGAATGTCCACCTGTTCTTGCTGGGTTTAAGACAGACAGTAACCAAAGTGAGAATACAGTAAAATATCATTATATGAGAACTGGAAAAAATATTGACACCAAATTCTGGAAGTTTCTCTGATTTGCTGAGAGAATTGAGTGATTTAAGACTTAAAGTCACATCGGCAATATTTCAGCCATGAATTGCTGAGAGAAAAGAATCTTAAAAGATGGACATAATTCATTTCTCACTTACCTCCATTTCCTCTAACCTCTGGAATATAGTCTCAAGCGTCGGTGCATCTTGCATGGACACAGCTTTCTTGCGTACCCTCTCCCTTTCATCCATGTTGTGAAGGTCATGGACTGTTTCTGCAAGAATGTCCTCAAGCAGCTGGCTACTCACAGAGTCATCATAAATACTGGACTGAAACAGACAAGGACAATGTTATTGAGTGAGTGTGTATGGTTTTACGCCGCTTTTAGCAATATTCCAGCAATATCACATTGGGGGACACCAGAAATGGGCTTCACACATTGTACCGATGTCGGGAATCGAACCCCGGGTCTTCGGCGTGACGAGCGAACGCTTTAACCAGTAGGCTACCCAACCGCCCCTCATCAAACTATAGCAGTCTGTCATTAATAGAATCAGGGCCAGACAAAGCATGGTTGATAGAACAAGCAACCTTCCACACACTTGCCGAACAACGACACACGACGGACACACATTCCAACCACCCAAACACAAGCTGAGTCGACAGATAAGACAAGCAAAGCAACCACTGTTGGTTACCATGGTTACCCAGGATACAAATGTAATCTTATTAAAATCAGATGTTTTTTTCTTCTATACCTTAATCTGGAGAGACATATATCAGAGAGACATATATCAAATCCGAGAAAATGATTTTAATGAAATCGAACGAACATGTTTTACAGATTTACCGAATAGTCTTTCAAAACCATCTACTTCCATGTTAAATAGTCATGATAACACATCTTTTATTGGGTAATCATTTCTGAAGGTGTCCAGATATTATAAACTGACAGCTCACATTACCATGATTTCAACAGCTCTTCTTTCAATTCCATAGTTACACGACCATTACCCCTGACTATCTGGAACAGCTGACTACAAGAAAATAATCAAGGTTATCCAAATTGATCTCTAAATGATCTCATGACTCACTCTGTCGGGCGATGGTGACGACCTCCGGGACTGACGGTAGCCAGGATATGAAGCAGCACCCTGTGTCAAAAGGATGGATGCTATCATTATAGATGTTTACCATATTCCCCAGTTACTGTGGCAAGAGGGAGGGAGTTAGTTTGTTGTTTCACGCAACACTCAGCAACATTCCAACCATATGAAGGCTGTCTGTATATATAATCAAATCTGAGCCAGACAATCCAGTGATTGACATCATGAGCATCGATCTACGCAACTGGGATACAATGACATGCATCAACCACAGCCTTTTTGGACAAGCATGGGCATGGGTGGCCCAGTCGTCACAATTCGCTGTGCAGAGTTGCGTCCCTTGGGCACGCCAGAAACCTATGATTGTGGGTTCGAATCCCAATTATGTTTCTAGGTTTGTTAGCACCACACCCGTGCTCATGGGTTCCACTGAAATGTCTGAGACCTACATCACTTCGGGCTTTCCCCCCACATTAAGCTGACACACTATGATGTAACTGGAATACTGTTAAAAGCAGCGTTAAACCCAACTCACTCACTTTTACAAGCATGGGTTGCAGAAGACCAGTTCTAACCTGGATCTTCATGGAGGTGATTGAATACAAAGAGCATTTATTTATGAATTTGAGTATAAGGAGTAAAAAAGTTAAACTACAACAAATCAGTAACTACTTCATAAATTACTCTACTCCAAAGACACCAGGTATAGTTTGTACAAGAATATCAGCTTTGAACCTTCTTGAGATATGGCTTCATCCTCTTCTTAGCCTCGTCTACCACGCTTGACACAAAGGAATTCCGCAGCGGTTCTCTCCGTCTGTACAGGTAACAACAATCTCATTACCGTTTTCAAAACGGAACACATAAATACATTCACATTTCTGAAATGTTTTCGTATGTATAACCAGTTTAACAGCATCAAAATTAATTGTTTGATAGGCATTACTTAGAAGTTGACGGATGACAAAGTAGGGACAATTGATAGATAACAACTTCTTTAATTAATGTTAAGGCGACGTTTTGGTACAGATCCTAATACCGTTGTCAAAGTGGATCGATACCGAAACGTCGCCTTCACAGTAAATAAAGAAGTTGTTATCCATGAATTGTCTCAACTTTAGCATAAAATTATCTACAAGTATTTCCAAATTAACTCGTCAGCTGTGGCTAAACTAATTCCTTCACACTCCAGGAATTACCTTAATTATTCTCCATAACAAATACATGGACTTATTTGTACCCCTAGTATTAGGCATGAATTAGGCCTATTCCAATGCAGAATTTCAATGGATGTCCTTTAATTGACTCATTTTGCAATACCAGTATTCACAGACACTACATCATCCAGGTATATTCTGTTCAACAAGACAACCATCCAAATGTCATATCTACGCTACATCATCATTGGCCACCCCCATCATTACCTTGACATGCTTGATGCTCTAGGCGACCTGTTTCTCCCTGAGGATGAAACACTTCTTGATTTACGACTGTGCTGCAATATGAAGGCAATGCATTCTGTGTATTACCAGAATAATTCAATAGACAGCTTTATCAAAGACAACACACCCCTTCAATTCTACAACCACAGACATAAGAACAGCAAAACTTGTGTTTGCAAGAACATCACCAATCTAGGGGGTTTGGGGGCATGCTCCCCCAACAACCCCCATGCCCTGCCACCACACACAAGAAAATTTTAAAAACGAGGATTAAAATAAGTACATTTTACATCATTCCGAGAGGAAAAAATTCCTTAATTCAAAATTCTTAAAGAAATGATGAAAAGGTCTGATGATAATTTCACATGATAATTTTTGATAAGAATGATATTTAGGTCACCATCAGACATGTTGTAGGAATGGATGTTACCTTGAAGGTCTGTTTCTCGTCATCAGGAAACAGTTGTCTGAAAGCAGCAACATAAAGACTTTACTGTAAACTACTAACAATACTTCAGCTAACTGCAAATGGGTTTCTACTATCTCATGTTTAAACACGCCCATGATGAGACATCAGCTTCATCAAACACATCTTATCATAACTAGATTCACTTATAATATATCTAATAATAACTGGCTTCATTTGGATGTAAATATATATGCTTCATGTTTTCCCACCCTGTAATTCATATGATGAAAGGCAAGAAGTAGCCCTGAACCGTTGAGTAGGAATAATCCACAAGTTGTCATCCATAATACTCCTCGTCATGTTTACATCAAACTTTGAACTGCCTAAAGACTCATCAAATGAGTAATCACAATTTCAAAAGCTTAGAAATGACACTCTTACACAAGTAAGAAGTTAATACGAAATAAAGTCATATCAAGTTCTTATAGCTATGCTTTGTTTGTTAGTTGTTTAACGCCGCACTCAGCAATATTTCAGCTATATGACGTCAGTCTGTAAATAATCGAATCTGGACTAGACAATCCAGCGATTTACATCATGAGCATTTGATCCACGCAACTGGGATATGATGACATGCATCAACCAAGTCAGTGAACCTAACCACCCAATCCCGCTAGTTGCCTCTTAAAACAAGCATATCGCCTTTTACGGCTAGCATGGGTTCCTGAAGACTTCATGCAGCTTCAAACAGTATTTGAGTTCTACTTCAGGATGGTGCTGGATGTGGCAGGAGAGTGACATTACCATGGGTCACATCTATCACGATCAGGTTGAATGTATAATTCCAACAAATGACCAGCAGATCCTATAATGTCTAAGGGACAAAACTCTGCAGAGCAAATTGCTGCACCTGAGGCCACTTAGTCCCTTTTTAATGAGGATCAGTGGAAAACCAAATGACACACAAGCAATATCTCTTTGTTTGTTCGTTTGTATATTTGCTGTTTAAAGCCACACTCAGCATTTTTCCAGCTGTATGGCAGAGGTCTGTAAATAACTGAGTCAGGACTAGACAAACCAGTGATTGATATTATGAACAATAATCCACATCATCGGAGTACAATGACAACCAAGTCACTGAGTCTGACCACTCAATCCATATAACCCTGATAAGCATGCTGGGGACAATTCTAACCTGGAATCCCCACAAGATAAGCAACATCTAATCCTAGTCCACTTACTTCACAATATCTTTGTCTACATCTTCAACAAAGAACCTCATGCGAGATCCTGGTGGACTGAATGAGCGACTCCGATGTTTGGGCGTGGCAGGACTTTTGGTCGGGGTGCCTGGGGGTTTCCAGGGGTGACGAGAGCCCAGTCTGCCTGGACTGTGAGATTGGCTTCGATATCTAAATACCCATGATGAAAGAATTTTTTAAAAACGCATGTCCTACTACCGGAAAATGTCAATTTAATGATATAATCCTATTAAGAAGCCTACTTGCTGTTACAAAATGAAATACCGATAAAAGCAATATTTCACTCTTAACTCACAAATGGTACTCTTTTCATACAACTTTTCCTAATTATGGAAGTCAATCAGTCAAGTTTATTTTGGTGCTGAACAAACTCTTTTTCTGAGGCTCCTACAGGACCTCCTCTAGACTATGAAGTGAGTGAGTGAGTTGGGTTTAACACCGCTTTTAACAGTATTCCAGTTATATCGCAGTGTGTCAGCTTAATGTGAGAGGAAAGCCCGAAGTGAAGCAGGTCTCAGACGTTTACCACTTTGGTGAAACCCACGAGCATGGGTATGGTGCTGACAAACCTAGAAACATAATCGGGGCGAAACGGGATTCGAACCCACAATCATAGGTTTCTGGCGTGCCCAAGGGACACAACCCTGCACAGCGAATCGCAGCGCCTTAGACAACTGGGCCACCCGTGCCTCCTCTAGACTATGAATGTAAGTGTACCTTCACACTGTTTATAACATTGTTATAATGTGGTAAGGTAACTATTTCTCAATGATGAATATTTCTAACATACAAAAAACACATGGTATTCCTCCTCTACTTTATAAAAATCACCATACCTATATGAGGATTCAAAATGAGGAATTTTCACAAATAATGTTCACTTGAAAGATGTGAAGATATATTTGTATGTTCGTTGTTTAACGCTGCACCAGTCTGGACCCGACAATCCAGTGATTGACAACATGACCATCAACCTACGCAATGGGGTACGATGACATGCATCAACAAGTCATGACCACCCCCTCCTGTTAGTCGCCTCGTATGACAAGCACGGACTGCTGAAGACCAATTCAAACCCGGATATTCATGGTGCTATATGAAATTCACACCTTACGTAAGTGTGTGATTGTGAAGTGAAGACACACCTCTGTCCTGGGGAGGATGGAGCTGAGTTTGGCCGGGAGTCGTCATCGAACGGGTTGTGAAGAGGGAAAAAAGCTTTACGGTTGGCGGCTATCGTTGGATCAGCAAAATGGCTGTCTGTCACTACCTGGGGATGATGCTTGTGGAGCTTCTCCCGTTTTGCCTGGATGGGAAAAAACATCATATTCAGGTACCAAGCTCCTCACAGCGATAGTCCGTTCGGGGAGCTCTCTATACTATCGCTGCCACCAATCAAAACTCCCCACTGTGATAGGTGGCCCTAACCATGCTTGGAGTTGAACTCGCAACCAAATGACTGTTATGTTTACAAACATGAGCTCGTCGTGATGCTGAATAAAGTGATATATTACTTTCTTTGTTTGTCAATTTGAATTTCTATTTCATTAAAACTATCATCTTTAATTGACATAAAAAGTATGTAAGGGAGAAGTTGGTTGATTTTCCGTTAGTCTGCAATCTCGAACCAGTCTGATTATTAAAACCACAAAGTAAAAATCTGGAAAACATGGTCAGTCGTAAACCTTTTCAAAATGAAATATGATGGCATTCCCAAAGACATAAACAAAAGTATAAACGTTACTACATATGGGGTTAGAGGGCACATTTCAAGATTCTTGTAATGGCCGCGCCCACATTGGTGGCAGCGATGTTACCGAGAGTGTAATGAAAGTGTCACGCGCTGGGAAGAAGCTTGATTCATGTACATGGGAGAGTCCATTAATATTCTATTACTATCAATAAGTGATTCATCAAGCATTCTCGATGACTTTAGCAGGGCATATCCCTAGGTCAATTGAATTGATAGATGGGAGGAAAGAATAAGATTTCTTTTTAATATTTGTTGTTGAATGTCAGTGTGCAGCACTCCAGCCATAACATGGCCGCCTGTTAATAATGGAGTCTGTACCACACAAACCTGTGTTTGATGTAATGAACAGTTTTATTGCTCAGTCAACAACACTTATCAAGCCTGGCTTCCAAAATTCTTACAACCAACATAGAGTTGCCGTGGACCAGTCCTACTCAAGAATCCTCACAAGATCATATGACCAAATGCAACTATAAACACAAAGTTTCTGGCATAAAAAGTACCTCACAAACAAACGAAGAAAATAATTCAGTGTTTACCCTGTTTACTACCATGTGTACTTGATGAACTACAGGTAGCCAGGGTTTTACCTTGACCTTCAAAAATGCGGTCAAGAGGACCCCAATAATCAATTTCAAGGGTTCAGTTGACAGTGTTGACCAATCCGTCGCCTCAGCCACTACTTCAAAGCCTGAGTCTTGTAAAATTCTGTTCGGTCTAGTAAGCTAATAATTGTCAAAACGTAACAATGATAACACTCAAATCTATTGAAAAGTTTGAAAGGGGGGTCAATTTCAGGCTTAAGAGTGTTGGGTACAGACTACTGTTCACAGACACCTTCAACAATGTTGAGCGAGCGAGTTTGGTTTTACGCCGCTTTTAGCAATATTCCAGCAACATCACGGCGGGGGACAACAGAAATGGGCTTCCCACATTGTACCCATGTCGGGAATCAAACCCGGGTCTTCTGCGTGACAAGCGAACGCTTTAACCACTAGGCTACCCGACCGCCCCTCAACAATGTTGAACAGATTGTTTGAAAAATACAAACCATAAATTGTTGAAACTATGGATGAAAATGTAACAATCAATTGATTGTGGACTTAGGATGCCAAATTTAAGTTTCAGCGCACCTGTAATTTGGCTGGTAGTAACAGGCCTTTCTTCTGTGGGGGCTTGTTGTCTAGTGAGATGTTCCACGACACACCTCCTCTAGGCCGACCTTCCAGAGACGGGTCCCGGTCCCGCATCAAGGCAGCAATGCCAGCTCGCAGCGTAGCTTGTCTATCGGGGGACTTCTCTACAAATTTGAAAAAAGAGTTCAAAATCCACTTTTCTTTATTTCTTTTATTATTGTAAAACTTAAAACATTTTCTAAAGCATGTTTTGCAACCCTGATGGTGTATCAGTCACACCTGAAGCATATGTATCTATTTCATATTTCTAGACTTGAGACAGGTTTAACAAAGAAAACCAGCAGAGACAAACCAAACTTTGGAATATGTAGACTTTGAATAGAATAGCTACTTAAATTACAAGCCAGACACAATCCTCATAAAATGTGGGTCATAGTGATTAAAACCTGCCACATTTTCAAAGGAGACATGCGCACACACTGTTTGTAGATGTTTGCGGGATTCACTGTGTTTAGTTCCAGTGAAAATGAGCCTGATTTTAATCACACTTGATGGGGATTGTGTCTTGTTTGTAATTTGTGTGGCATTTTCTATTCACAGTCTGCACATATTCCATAGTCTGGTTGTTCTTATCTGGTTTTCTTTAGTAGACCTAAAACATATTTATTGTTACAATAACCATGATAATAATATGTAATGCTCTTTTTATTACATGCTCTTTTTATCAAATACACTCACTCAGCCTAATCAATTAATAGTCAATCATAAAAAACACCATAGTCAGCAAAATAAAAGGGAGATAATATTTTAGTTATCTCCCCTTGACCAGGTAATCACTTTCAATACAGCACACTACCTTTCCGTGGCTGCACTTTCGGAGCAGGTGCCTGGTAGGAATGCTTGAATGTTTTCTTCAACACACCTGAAAAATATCATGTAAGTGGATTCAAGGAATCAAAGTATTAAATGGAACAAAAGACTGGTGACTGAACTTGCTAAATATCTGACTGAATTGTGCAAAGCATTTCTGTCTGTCCTTGCCTATATTTACAAAATGACAGCTATGAAACATAATCTTGACTGGACCCAGCATGTCAGTGGTTGACAGTGTAAGGAAACATCAAACATCTGCTGAAGGTCCCATGGAATGCAAATATGTAATTAAAACTAATTCTACAGGAGCCTTTCAGGGCCATCTGCCTTCTTTTCTTTTTTTCTTGAAATTTCAAGATGGCAGCCTGTAAATAATCGAGTCTGGTCCAGTGATTGGTATTGTGAGCATTGATTCACACTGTCAGGTTACAATGAAACCTGTCAAAAATTTATCTCAAAAGCTGCTAAACACAACAAATTATGACGAATCCGCCTCTCCCCACTTTTCTTTCCAACCTACAAAACATTTTGAGGAAACCAAAAAGTGTATTTGAAATTTTAAAAATATAAAACATTTTTTCGATCTACTGACTTGAATTTTTGGGCAATAATCTGAAACCAGTGAGTGAGTGAGTATGGTTTTATGCCACTTTTAGCAATAATACAGCAATGTCAAGGGGACAGAAATGGGCTTCACACATTGTACCCATGTCGGGAATCAAACCCAGGGTCTTCGGCGTGACGAGTTAACGCTTTGACCACTAGGCTACCCGACTGTCCCTAATCTGAAACCAAATCTGCTATCAAGGAATGTACTATTTCATTAGATAGGATTGTAACTGCATCTACCAAGGTACACTCCAATTAAAGACCTACCCTTTGGTTTATTTTCCTTGCCGTGTCCCCTCATCTGTGCCCTGAACTGTTTCACCCTCTCCTCCTCCCTGTCAAACAGTTGCCGACTCACCGGAGAACGCTTCCTGGGTGGCGACTCGCGGTTCGCGTTCCTTCGCTGCCTCACCTCTCTCTCCCACGCATCGTTCAGGTCCTAACAAGTACATCCCATTAAATTAGGTACTTTACTAAAGTATTCTCAGAATTGCATTATCATAACTAACATACCTCTTCCTCTTTAACAGCTTATTGGTCACGTTATCAGTGAGGTAAGTCTATACAAGGTGCTGAAACGATACAGCAAGGCCATGATACGATACATATCACGATAGCTCGATCACGATAGGATACGTATCGCAATACGCATATTTACGTCAAATCACATGGCAACTTCTTGACTATAAATATTTTAGAGCAGGTTCCAAAGGAAAAGAAAATTAAGATAGCTGTAGACATGGTAGACACATGCTCGTAGCAGTTATTTTTACTAGTGAACATGAAAACATTTTGCATCATTTGACTAACAAAACCGCTGGGGTGGGCTCATTGAATGAGTAGTAATTCATTTTAATAAGTGTATCGTCTTGTATCGATACAGAAAACAATGTATTGTGCATCGTATCGTCACATGAAAACTCAAGATGCACCGGTGCACTTATGTTTTGTTTAACCCTTAAAATGTTAGTTATAACATAAATTGGGAAGAATTTTAATTTCAATTTGGGAATTTGACTGACATTTGCTGCAGACTTTGGGCTGAAAATCGGCCTCTTTTTTATTTAATACATCAACGTCATAACAAACTGATCTCATTAATAACTTTAATAATGCCTATACTTTGATAAACGGATGATGGTTACATTAACCACATGTAAAATAATGATTTATGGCCATACGATGTCAAATACAGGACTGAATAGTGATTAAGAACAAAATTATATCTTGACACAAAGACCTGGATGTTTAGCATGTTGAGTCAGCAACAACGGGGAAGATAATCACATGTAGGGATGGGTATTGAAGGTTTAAAGTGTATCACGATATTCTGCAATGCACAAGGCCGTATTGTGGTATGTATCGCGATATATTGTATTATTCTAATTTTTAACTCAGAAGCAATCTGGTACATTAAGGTATGAATTGAAGTTCATAAATGGAACAAAACAAGATGCTCGTCCAACAAATGTTTACTCATTCAATAAATACGCAGCCATCTTGGAGCCCCACATGATAAAAATCCCAATTTGAAATCACCTAATATTTCGAGCATGAAAAAATTATATTGTGATATGTATCGTGGAAAAAATGAACCTCAATTTACCGATATATCAGTAATACCTCACACCTTAATCGCATGAAGAGTACATGCGTGTAAAGTATTACTCTGAGCTTATATGACTACAGACAGGCCTGGACTCATCCCTGGACATGACAAAGCTCTGCTTCAACTTACATCCACTTTGTCCAGCATACTGGTCAACTCTGTCTGCACCAGACTGTCCTGGCCCTGCTTGATCTGGGAGCTGAGCTGAGTCAACTGGCGGATCAACAGGGACAGCTCATGAAAGGAGGAAGGGAGGCCACTCCGTAAGTCTTGTTGAGGGAGGTTGGTGACAAAGGCTTGAATTGCTCTTGCTGCTCCTCTGTGAGCTGCAGCGAGCTTGGACATTGCTTGACTCTGTGGGTGGAGGTCATACAGTCAATCAGGTTGTAGCAATGGTGGATAAAAACAAGTTGTGATTGTTTGTTGTTTAATGCCATACTCAAAAATATTCCAGCTCTACGATGGCGGTCTGTTTGATCACTGAACATATCAATCCTATCACCAAATCCTTTGTAAGATGTTGCCGATGTTTAGGTCTTAAAATTACTACTGAGTCTAAAGACTACTGAGACAGATTTTAAAGACATATTTCCTCCTAGAGTATTCAGAACATCACCATGGTCACAGGTAGTTTGATATTTATAAACCAAAAACACTCCTGATATATAACACATCTTTAGAATTGAAATTAGTTAGAGAAAAAACAACTTGAGGACTTATCTAGGATTTTAAAAAGTACCTGTGGCAGCCAAATTGAGTGAGTAAGTGAGTTTGATTTTACGCCGCTTATAGCAATATTCCATCAATATCACTGCGAGGGACACCAGAAATGGGCTTCACACATTGTACCCATGTCGGGAATCGGGAAATTAACCACAAGGCTACCCGACAGCCAAATTGAGTGAAAATACTATCTTGTCAAAAATTGGGATTTATCCTGAGATATTTCAATACTGCACTAAATGCAGTAATACACAACTAAGTGTTAATGTCCTTTTCTCTTTATAGGTACAGTTTATCAGTGAAATATAAATCACTTCACAAAGCAACACTATTCTTAATTACTGTACCGCGTAATAAAAATAAATCGAATATTTTCAATTTCAAGTTGGGAAATGAACTGACAATTGCTGAGAAAGCCTAGATCAATCCCTGAAGCCTGTTGAAACTACCAAATGTTTCTATCATCTTGACATAGGTTTCAAAGTGTCACCTTTTTTGTCTGTTTGACCTTGCTGTCAGGCCCCAGGTTGATCAAGTCTCTCTGGATCTGACGCACTTGCTGTCTCAGGTTGTACAGGTTCCGGGCAGCACGGGTGGCAAATTCTTCCGTTCTGGTCACCCTCCTCTCTTCATCTTCCTCTTCAGAGAGGTAGCCATCTTTCTTTCGACTACGGGATCGATGAACAAAGTGGTCAGGATCTGGAAAATTATTGAAGTCAACATAACATCATCATTTGTTAATTTTGTTTGTTTGTTGTTTAACTCCGCACTCAGCAATATTCCAGCTATATGACGGCGGTCTGTAAATAATTGAGTTTGGACCAGACAATCCAGTGAATGATATCATTAGCATCGATCCACGCAATTGGGATGTGATGACATCTTGATCAGGCCAATACATTAAATAAATCATACATCATAAACATGTTATATGTCTAAAATGTGGAATATTGTATGTATTTTTTAAACAAACTAATCAGTTGATTGAATTTCCATACTTTGTGGTCATGGTGGTAAGAGGTCATGTTTTTAGTGTAGAATGTTTAAAAACGTATTTTAGAAACACAGTAAATCAATCGCAGTAAACTACTGTCATAACCATGATAACGAACTCAAAGGGGCCACTATTTTTAGTTTGTTATAACTGTAGTTCGTTATAAGCATATATACAGCAAATGGCCAGGGCAAAGAAAACAGTTTGTCTGTTCGTTATAAGCGTGTTCTTTATAAACATAGTTTACTGTACATCAATCAAATTCCACTTATTTCACTTGTCCTCAAGAGTTTGTTGCTGGTCCTGCTTGAACAAGGCAAACATGTTTACTATGTTTCCATTGTCTGTCTGTTTTACATGTTTTACTCAGTTCCAATTTGAAGCAAATTGGAGCATTGAGAACTGGTTCAGAATTATAGCCCTCAAATGCCACTAGTCAATGAGGACTGCAATCACTGGATTTTTATTTGTCTGCAGCACATGTTAGTAGCCAATTAGCATGAATTTCCGTACGCTGTGTACATGCTAAGGCAACCAGCGATAGAAGCTAACTGTTTAGCCCACTAATCCTTATAATGATGACATATAGCAAAACCCTTAAAAATGGCAAATTTCTACTAGTCCTTATGATATCTTACTTATTGGGCAGTTTTGCAAGGACTATAGGACTAGTGCCAATTTCTTACACTGGCTACAATGTACTGAACTGAAAATAAGGCCAAAACACACATGACGTATGTAAATTCATGTGTATGGACCTCCTTTTTTTTGTGTGTGTTTTTGTTGTTTAACACTGAAGTCGAAATTGGCATACGATGACATGCATCAACCAAGTCAGAGAGCCCGACAACCGATCCCGTTAGTCGCTGCGGACCAATTCTAACGGATATGCACAATGAGACATATATATATTACGTCAGTATATCATAACCATGTGAGTTAAACTGTAGAAGCTGTTTGATGGATTACCGTGCAGTGCCTTCTCCCCGACCCGCTTTATTTGCTGGAGGTAGCCCTCCAGCTCCAGCTGCAGTCTCTCTATGTTGTCTGAGGGCTCCAGGTCCTCTCTCACCTTGTAGCGGGGGTACACATCTATGTCACGGGTAGGTGGACTGTTTGTGGTAACTGGAAAGAGTTTACCAGCCCATAAACAAAATAACATCAGACATGATGGAAATATCTGCTATAGACAGGGATTTATATGAGATTCTAACCTAAATGCCCTTGGCAGGCAAACTGAGAAAAAAGATAAGACACTGATAAGGGGCGAAAGTTTTGACTTGCCAGATGGGCCATTACTTTACGTTTCTTAAGCCTCTTGAATATGTAATTTTAACCGGTCATGGGCCAATAACACCTCTACAATAACATATGTTGTGGCTCTATTAAAATTTATTGTGAAGCTTCTCATTCCAATTTGAGATTAGTAACTGACATTTGCTGCAGGCTTGGGACCATATATCGACATCTGAACAGGTGTAGACAGTAGAGCAATGATACAATCACTCAAAGTGAATCTCACAAAACAGAGGGGAAAATAACCATATGCATCATTAGGCTGAAAAAAAGTTTTTCTTAGGCAATGACTTCTTGAACATCTGTGTTGGAAGACATGACAGATGACATCACGATATATTACTGACTAACCATCCAGCCTTAGAAACTAACAGTTTTAGTCCACTAGTCCTTATAATGATAACATATAGAAAAAACCCTAAAAATGGCAAATTTCTACTAGTCCTTATGATACCTTTAGTATTGGGCAGTTTGGCAAGGACTACAGGACTAGTGCCAATTTCTAGCGCTGACCATCATGACAGATATGCATCATTTTGGTATCATTTGAATCAAAACATTTTACCTGGAAGACGACTGACTGCCCTGGTATTCAGGAATGGTTTAGGAGACTGTGATGGGGTTTGAGTTTTCATTGTCCTTGGATGCCTGTTCACATCTCGCTCCCTCACACTGAAGGGCTTTTTACTCTTCCCTACCCACTTCTTCTGTCTTTCCAAGTACTCTTTACTATGTATCACTCGAGTCTTAGACGATCTAGGGGATGGAGACCGACTTCTGACACCAGACTTTTGTTGGCTTTTCTTGTTTTTTAAATCACGTCTGGCCATCTGTATGGCCATAGCCATGCGGTCCTCAGACACAGATTGAAACTGGAAAGAGGACTGAGAGCTGGGGAGGACATTAGGTCTCCCTGTGAATGTCCCCCTCCTGTCATGGACTCTCTCAATTACCACTGGCTGGAGATGATGATGTTGCACCATTAAGTTCTTGGCTTTCAGAGGAACATTGAGATTAAACTGGAGCTGATTTTGATGAGGAAAATCTGTATATGCCATGGTGATGACCTGAAAAGAAAAGAACGAATAAGTCATCAATATAAAAATTTGGAATCATTTGGAATTAGATATATTTTTGGTTTATCTTTGATATAGATTGCTTCTTTTCACATCAAATCATGACCAAAATCATTCTGAAATTGCATTCTTTTGTCACACAATGTTACATACCTAAGAATAATAAGATGGATATCATTACTTTACCATAAACAATTCAGCTAACAAAACAAGTGTACACAAATTCATTGGATACATGTGATGTATTACAAATGCAAATCCCAGCATTAGTTGATGGTGCATTAAACTTCAGATTTATTATTGTAGGAAGATCTTAAAGAGAAACAACACTCCAACTTTGAAAGAATTGACATATGGATGCCTGTTTTCTTCGTGGATTCAAACTTTGCATTCAAGATGAAATCATATCCACTTGCATCTGTTATGAAGTGGACACATTTTCCTCGTGAGAGTCAAAAGGCTAATTTATTTTGCACTTTGTAATTCCTGATCAAGATCATGAGATGACTTGGTTGACAGACAGACTAGATAACAATCCATTCATAGACAAGTTAACAATATACTGATATATAACACGACTCAACACCAGTGAACACAGCTTAGCACAGGCATCTTTAATTTTATTATCTTCACAAGTAACACTCAGTCTCCAACTTTAGCCACTGGTATGAAGCCCAAGTCTAGTAAAATTCTGTTCGGTCTAGTAAGAATTCTAAGATCAGCTAATAAATGATACCATATGATCAGATGACACTAAAATGGATTAAAAATAATAGGTTGTCAAGTTTGAGGTAGTAGACTGAAGAAAATAGATATGACATACTGTAACAGTGATTATCTGTCATACCAATTTGATACAATCACTTATTCCTTCATATTCTTCCCTACGAAAACATACGAAAAGTTCAAAATTCTGTGTAGCATCCATGAACTGATGAATCATGGAGCTTCATGTCTTAAAAATATATATAATTAGGATGAAATCATGAATATTGTTTCAATTTGCGTGTTGTTTCGATTATGCAAGTAACTCAATGACGTGGTAAACTAATTTCGTATTTACAGGTATGTTGTCAAAATGAAAACATGAATAAACATGTTCAGCAGAAGTCTTGTTGCATAAAATTACCTTCAGGTTTTGTAGAATCTTTATATAGCGATTAATAAGGATCATTTGTATTATTTGAGAATATGAAATATACAAACGGCAAAATAATTACCGAAATTAATAGAATATCTTCTAAAAATTATCCAAGCGAATCTTCTTGCTTTGAACAATCCGCCATCATTGCTTCAACGCCATCTGGTGGAAGAAGGGACGTAATTTACTTCCGTAAACAATGGCGAGGACCTGTGAAAAACGTACTGTTTTGGTGCAGGTACATTGAATTATTGAATATTACTTCATCTTTCTATCAAATATATTTTCTTCACTTAACATACGTTTTATCGTCGTATGTTATGCTTCTTTTAAGGGTGTTAACACTTTGTCGCGTTCACCTTATTTTAGAAGGCACAAGAGTTATCTACCCTCCCAAATATGTCGGAAGAGTCATTGACAACGGCCTTGACAAGTCTTGGACATTGTATTCATTCGATCTCAAAACGCTTCTGAGGAAAAGGTATGACGAGTGACTGTAGTTTGTTTGAAATGTTTCTAAGTTTTATCTGATATAATGACACTTATTGAAATACTGAAATCCGGAACTAGGCCTTACAGGTGCCCGAAATTATGTGTCCAATAGAAACCACGAGTCATTCATACATTTGCATATCAATGAGCTCCCACACATACCTTTGCTTGCCAATATCGCTGACTGTCAGTGACAGGGGAAGATGACAAAATGGTTCTTTGAAGTCGAACAATGGACGTTGTCATCTACTTAAACCCCGCATGATATATGGCAACTGCATCGTGATATTGTTTACGTTTTGAAATGAAATTGTGTTATGGCATAATAGTTCCGAGGGATATTCTACAAGTGAGTACAGTTTCTATGGACAATAACACAAACACTCTTTTACTGTTTTGCTATAAGAAATATACTGTTAAGTGCAATTCGTGTGTGTTTTTGTGAGTGTTTGATCCTGATGTTTGTTTTTGTGCATAACTGAGCATAGTATTTTTGTAAGTTAATTGCTTAATTCTGTTGCTGTTGAACTAAACATATGGGACTAGATTCTATATATATCTATATATATATTCTAACATGAATTCAGACAAAGAAAAATTGCAGTAAATATACATGACAATGAATATCAAACAAATGGTAACATGGATTGGAAGTTTATGACATTTCTCTCAGTAATATTAGGTTATGAAATATGGTTGTAATAATGATCTGTTAAAATATATATAGTATTTTTTTACACTGAAATATTGCTGGCATACTGGTGTATTTTATGTGTTATGTTCAACGCTATTGTTTGTTCTTAAGCATTATTTCATCTTTCAACATACAATGAAATATGAAGAAAAGATATTTGATGTATTATTAATTTTTTCGTTCCATTGTGGATGTTTACTTTAAAATGTTTCATATGCAGAGGTATCTGACTTGAACAGTGAAGAGGTGTAAATGTTTAAATATTTACATGATTAATCTATGGTCATGTTTCAACTTTTACAATGTATATCTTTTGTTATTTTAGTGAATCCTCATCATAATTGTATGCAGTTCTTTATTATCTATTGGTTGTTTAGAGAAATGTGTGAAATTTATGTGCAAGGCAGAAGACATACCCAACATAGTTTTTAAAAAATCTTGTATTAACCTACAAGTACTTGTGAATGCTTAAAAGCATATCATGTTATTGGAAGCAATTATTAGATCTAATTGACACATGAATTTTGTTTTCAAAATGTGTGTGGTCCCCAGATGCTTTTGGTTTGGGAATATGGTAGTTCCGATGACTTTAGACCCTATCTACTAATGTGACTAAACATTATACCAGAATCCTTCATTTAATTGTTGACCGCCTCCGCGGTGTAGTGGTAGGGCGTCTGCCAGGAGAACGGAAGGTTTTGAAATGCTTTGTACTATTTAGTGCTGGTGGCATGGTAAAAAAAGCAATACCGTATTCGATGTAATAAGGGCCCCGCTCTAATAAGCGCCCATGGCGATATTTGCTAATATATTGGCCAGTGAACAATCCCAATTAGCACCCCTTCCGATTGATCAATGTACACAAGACTTATTTATTCGCGTATAATACGCAATCATGTGTTATATGCACACTTATTTATGGGCAATTAAATTCTGGAAAAATATATCTGTCGTACATAAACATTTCAGGAAGTCAGCATAAATCAAGAAAGAAATTTCCACTAAAATAATATTCTAATAAGCATGATAAACGCCCCCTATTTATAATTTTGAGAGTGACCCGGGCGCTTATTATGTCGAATACGGTAGTACAGTTAAAATGAGTTCTAAGTGCATGAAGGGCACTTTTAGAATAGTTTTTAACATTGGATATGGAAAACGATGTACATGTGAACACGTTTAATGCACAGTTACGACTCATTTATGTAAAATGATTAAAGGTATTTAGAAATGGAAGCAGGTATTATCAATCTGTATAAAATGGAAGGGGTCAAACCTTCCAATTAATGACTGCTTATATTATCTAGACGTGGTGAAATGACGTTTGCTGAGATTGATGCATCTTCCTTAGGCAAGCGTGTCCACTAGCCTATATCAAAGCCTAGTTTCTACCCTTCTACTCTTCGCTGTGCAGAGTTACGTCCCTTGGGCGCGCCAGAAACCTATGATTGTGGGTTTGATTCCCGGTTCACCCTGATTATGTTTCTAGGTTTGTCAGCACCATACCCGCGCTCGTGGGTGTTACCGAAGTGGTAAACATCTGAGACCTGCATCACTTCGGGCTTTCCTCCCACATTAAGCCAACACGCCGTGATATAACTGGAATACTGTTAACAGCGGCGTTTAACCCAACTCACCCACTCACTCATCCCTGGCTCCACCTTGCGTAGATCACGAGTTGTTCCCCTTGTAATGACAACGCGATATCCAATCAGATCGCTGTTCTCATCTTTATAGCTCTACAAAGATGGAGACTACCACAGGCGCCAACCTAGTCGATCAGATAACGAAAACATACGTGATTTCGTCCCTGACACAAAAACATAGGCAATCATTGGGGGG